>NC_045745.1:9253296-9269065 GCF_008692095.1 Etheostoma spectabile | reverse complement strand
TATCTATCTAATGATAATCGATCATCTATTTATCTATCTATCTATATCTCTATCTATCTTCATCTATCTATCTATCTCTATCCGACTTGGCATTAAATAATGAAGGGGTTGTGTCCCCACAAAAGGCAATCAACTTAATTTATACTGTTTATGATCTTCAGTGGGGAAATTACAATTTACACTCTGTTTTTGTTAGAACCAACACACACACACACACACACACCACAACACACACACACACACAACACACACAACACACACACACCCACACACCACACACACACACACATATGCTCAGGACCTATTCATGCACAAAAACGCAAGATGTCAGTGAGTGGGCTGCCAGTGACCAGCGCCCTGAGCAGTTTGGGGGGGGGGGGGGGGGGGTTGTAACGGTGCCTTGCTCAAAGAGCACCTGGCATAGCCCAGGAGGTGAAACTGGACCTCTCCAGCTACCAACCACACTCTGAATGGGTGACTTGAACCAGCGACCTCCGGTTCCCCACCCAACTCCCTACGGACTGAGCAACCCAAACACATCAACGAAGGTGCCTCACGGCAGCCAATATCCTGTGTTTGAAATCCAGATGTAATGGATTTCAAATATGCTTCAACCGACTAGCAATCCTACATGGTCTTGAGTTATTGGAGGATTGATTAGGTCAGGCTTTCTGCAGGTGTCACAGAGTCCAGACTTTTAGATGCAGGTGTGGTGTGATCGTTTGCTGGAGACCCTTCACAGTTTTCACTTTTTGCATGTCGGTCTCATCATAGTCGTAATACAGCAAATTTTAAACTTAGCAAAACAAGTAAGGACATTTGTGTTCAGTAGATATTCTCTGTGGTAGCAATTCTTATACCGTGGAAGCCGGTTATTTCCCTTTCAAATGGCGCCCAATTGCCAAGCTGTTGTGTCTGAATGGTTCTCTCCACATGCTCTGAGGCTCCTGTTTGTGAAATGAATAAATTGTTAATTGCAATATGTCTTGTTCTTAAACTTCAGTCATCCCATCCACGAACACCAATGGCAGAATAAGCTGTGCATTGGCAGAGAAGATGGCAAATTTCATGGGTGCAAACCACATACTCAGCCTTGCTGCTCATCCCACAAGCATGTCCTTACAAATGGGCGCCGTTTGAAAGGGACCCAAACGGCTTTCAACGGTATAAGACGTGTTGCCAAAAGCATGTTACCACAGAGAAATATCAACTAAATACAAAGTTCCTTACTTTTTATATAAGTTTATGCAATAGCGACCGAAACTACAACATTATTATTATTAATATTTACAAAAAAATAACACAATAAGCATCAAGATTGTGTACATTAATTATAGAAAATTACGACTTATCTAAAATGATAAAGACCTAGACACAATACTTAGCGAATTTGAGACTTTGTGAGGCCTACAAGTTGGTTTTGAAATTGTAGACTTTTATTTTGTCAGACCCCGTGGGAACCCTGTATAGTCCGTCTTTGTCATCCTTCCATCCGTCTCATTTGACATAAATGCATACTGTGTAATTAAATTGGGTAATAATATAAACACCCTGCATTTGAGAACAGATCTGGACATAAACGATGAACCACTTCAGCACTTCTCATGCAAGAATGAAACTATGGAATCCGTGGGCTGTGACTATTTTTTAAATTTTTTTCCAATTCCTTGATGTTGGTTCAGCTCAAATGACTGACTGTTGGTAGGGGTTTCCTTTATAATCCTCAGGTGAGGCCTGTATTTCTGTTTGTTTTTTGGTTTCTTTGGAAAATGTTTGGCCCTAGGCTTGTAAAAGCATCTGGTTTTTTGTTGTCTTTGGGACCACATGTGTGAAATAATGCTCTGGGTCACCTCTCAGGAGTGGAGGATTAAGACAACGAGGTTAAGCCTCTGTGGCTTTGTGGATTCCTTACACCCCCTGTTAGATGGTGGCATCACTCTTTTTTTTTAATGTTTTTTCTTTTCTTGATTTCCGAAGTGACTGCAGGAAGCCAGACATCCACAACACAAACACACAAACACATCACAGAATCACATCAGAGAAGCCTCCACACCATCGCCCTCACGGTATTGTTGCTGTTCTGATCCGACTCTAATATAAGTGCCACAGGATACACATTGCCTGGCTGCAGCCAGCAGACAGGCAAGTCATGATGCAGAAATGAATCTACCGTGTGGACAGCGCGTTTCCCTGGGACATTTTATTTTATACACCAAGAACTCTGTGCAACGCTGTGGATTCAGTCTCCCTGTGGTCGTTTGTCTCCAACATCAGCTACAATTGAACTCAGCTTCTTTAACCCTCGGCTCCACAGGTTGGGTAAAATTAAATGACAACATTTCCCTGTTACACCCTACAGAACAAATATTCATTTCACATGTAGATGTAATATTCTGCTAGTAAGGTGCCGGGGGGGGGGGGGGGGGGGGGCAGAATGGATTACTCCACCAAAATGTCTTCGTGCTAGAGTGTTTTCCTCCTTCCACTACGCCTGCTCCCAGCTGGGGGGACCCAAGAACTTATTGTCTCCCCCTAGGTAACAGCAGACCCCTCCCAAAAACTCCAGGGATACTTGTACTTACTACTTGAGGATTTAAGCTATTCCGACAACCAGAAAGCGGTTCTGTGTTTTTTTGTTTTTTTTCAAAAAATACAAAACATACAAATTGCACATACAAAACACATCATCAACATCATTATCATCATCATCAATCCATCCATCACCACCACCACACCCACAAAAGCTTAGTAGCCCAAACCATTCTACCCATAGTAACAATATGGACAATTAACCATTAATCGACTAAACAACAGCACACACCCAAAGCCCATTGTACACGTCTTTGTTCTGGTTCTCTTGATTTCAATGTAATTAATTATAACTGGAATGCAGTTCTTTCATGTAAAGAAATTATTGTCCTCATCGTTAGGCTATTCACATCAGAAAAATAACCAAAATCCTCAGGCGTCCTGTAAAATGGTCAAGCAAAGCCTTGTTGGAAACACAAGATAGCTGCTCGACTGGCTCAAATCGCACAAAGTAAGCGGGGAAAGCTTTGATTATGAAGCCATGCAATTATATTTTAATGAAGTAAATGAAATTATTTTGTGGACATGGATTTCTGAGCATTAGGGTTATTCTTGGCATTCACCGAGCCTGGTCGTGGCTGGAACTGCGCCTGGAAAATTGATATGGAAATGTTGCGTGAAAAGCACAGTTTTGTGCTTTGCAGGATCCCTGGGGACAAATCTAAATCTTTTTCTTTATTATTATTATTTTTTTAAAGAGATTTGCCTTCCCAGCATCCTCAGCATCGGTGCACAAATCGATGGTAATCTCCTGTAGCGATTGCGCCTGACCCTGATGATGCTGCTAACAGCTGCACATCGGACCAGTTCTCCCCATGATCAATGTTAGGTGGCACAGGCTGAGGCGTCCTGAGCTCATTTCACCCGCTTTGTGATTGGATGCTCACGATCCGGACACGGAGTCTCCCTCTGCTCGAGAAGCTGCGACCCACAGCTGGACGGTGGGTGGGACTGGATTTATTTGTTTTTAAAGTTGAGCCTCTGCGTTTGTGTGGTCAAATTCTCGTTGGTTTTCATCCTGCAGCTATCTTTACTTTGGCATGGTTGTTTGTGTTCATTTATTTATTTGAAAGCTTCTGAAATTCTGAGAAAAAACAAAACCTAAAGAAGGAAAACCATGAGCTTTCCTCTCATGTGATTGGTTGCCTCCCCTAATATTCTGTTATACAGATAATCAGTTTGTCAGATACATTTGGATAACTTAATAATAAGTGGATAACTTTCTCAATTTGATTCTCCTGTGGCTTATAATACATTTGCTTAATTAGTATTAGATGCATTTTGCTGTAGACATGGTCAGAAAACTGTGATTTAATGTTTTTAAATATTTTAATCTTTTGCAGATATTTTTGTCTGTATTTGGGTGTGTGTTAATTTCAGTATCCTGAGAGTCCGTGTGGTTTAGGGGTTAAAATAGATTGTTTTGTTTTTTTATACAGTGAATTACCTCACAATATTTTACACTGACACATGAGCATAGATGTCAATTGGTCCACCTGTCACCAATTAAAGTGATTGGACAGAGACCAAAGCACATTAGAGAAAACAAAAACTGAGCAGGATGAATACTTTTGCTATGTTTACACCTCTTCTACATTCCCACTACTCTGGCCTCTCCGAGCCCCTACACCAGACAGTGGAACACCTCTACGGAGCCTTTGGGTCTTATCGGTCATGACGGCTCGTTCTCTGAGACTAAGCTACTAACGTTACCAAGGCAATTACCGCTGCCTTCTGTTTACCCCACAACGCCTTTACGCCCAATACGAAGTTGGGAGATATTTGGTTTGCCGTGTAAGATTAAACTAGATTAATTAATTGATTAATTCTACTGGAGCTAAAACAAATTGTGGGCTCGAGATCGCTTTGGTCAAAACTTCGTACAAAACCAAGACGAGCAATGTAATGTAGCCTTAGAAAGAAGTGTGTTGTGGCATGGATGCGTAAAAAAAAAGAGGCGGTAAAGCATTGGAAGCTCCCAGTAGTTCAGTGTGTGTTTTCTGGAGCTCAAAAAGGAGATAATGATGATTGAGTTCAGACAAGAACTTGGAAAGAAAATCCTGCATTGAGCCGCAGACTGGTGTACCATGAATATTTCAGTGTGACAAAATAAGGACACAGTAGGACAACACGAAGTGGTCTGGGACACGCCTCAGAATGTCCTCAGGACAACACTGAAGTGGGTCTGGGACACGTCTCAGAATGTCCTCAGGACAACACTGAAGTGGGTCTGGGACAAGTCTCAGAATGTCCTCAGGACAACATGAAGTGGGTCTGGGACACGTTCAGAATGCCTCAGGACAACACTGAAGTAGGTCTGGGACACGTTCAGAAATGCCTCAGGACAACACTGAAGTAGGTCTGGGACACTCAGAATGTCCCAGGACAACACTGAGTGGCTCTGGAACGTCTCAGAATGTCCTCAGGACAACACTGAAGTAGGTCTGGGACACGTCTCAGAATGTCCTCAGGACAACAAATGAAGTGGCTTTGGGACAGCTCAGAATGTCCTTTTTAAAAGCCTCAAAAACAGAACCTGGTCTCATTCCATTGATAATACGGTTGTCTCTCTTACTTGGGGGTCTACCATGCAAGTTATGTGCATACAAAGAATGATAAAAAAATTAAAATAAAATGCATCATACTTATATATTGCTGGATAGCCATATGCTGGTATTTTATCTATAAAGTTGCCCTTCTGGAGTTTTGAGTGTAGGTTTCCAATGGAGGTCCATTGGTATTGGTGCTGATGGTGCTCCCCTAATACGTAAATACTGTACAGTATATGTCCACTCAAAGTACCAAAACCATGACGTGAGATTTGAGGCTCTTTTGAAGCTCAAGCTATGAGACTTAGTGAAATTTTGTTAAAAGTCTGCAGTAAATAACCCTTCCCACATCAAGGCTAGTTTTCCATGCATTTAATGTTTAGATGGATGGCAAATTAAAAACATACACTTAGAGGGTACATAGTTCTTGGCATTCAGATCAGTTCTGGTCTATCACGCAACATAATGAGAAGAACATTAGCTGTTCTTTCTGAAATATTTGATATCAAAGTTCCTGACTTCCATTAAAGTGCCCATATTATGACAAAAATCATCCTATTCTGGATTTGGGGTGTATTTGTGTTTCTGGTGCTTCCACAAGCATACAAAAATTGGGGAAAAAACTACCCGTGCTGTTTGAGTGAGATCCGGTTTCTGAATGTCCTCTTGATCGTTTGATGTCCTGCCTCCGTCTCGGGTGAGCTGTTCAACATCTGCACGGCTTTCTACGTCACTAGAGACAAGGTGGCTTACCGTAGCACATGCTAGCGCTAGCATGCTAGCTCGTTCTCAATGGCAAAACACTGCTACAACAGCCGCTAGTTCACCATAATCTCCAAAAGAAATACTTCCTGTCCCTGTTCTATTCCTGTCCCTGTTGTGCAGGTACTCACAAGTGTCCCTGGTCTAGAGAAGTCTCCCAGTGGTCCTGCCTTGGACTGACCAAAGCTGGAGAAAGAGTTATCTAGGTGATGGGATCTTACCGAGCTACTGAGCATGTGCAGCTCCCAACAAAGATAGGATAGAAGTGAGATGTCTCACTCTGGAGCTAAAACAGAGACCTAAACACACACAGGGTGAAAACAGGATCTGCAGCAATGTGCAGTACAACATATATATGGTGTTTTTTGAAAATGAAACTATGTAAACCTGTTCTGGTACAACCTCAAAATACAATTATCAACATGAAAATGACTTGTATATGGGCGCTTTAATTGACCCTTTGCGGTAGACAGCCGTTGTGTTCTGATCTATTGTGTTTGCCTTTGAGGCAGAGAGCCTAATGCCACACCCCCCCCCCCGTTATTCATTGTTCCAATCCCTTCGCTGCAGACACCGATGGTTGTTAAGGTGCAGAGAAAACGCTGCCTCATTATCAGCTGACCCTTTAGTGAGGCACAGGTCGATGTTTGCAGGGTTCAGAGTTGTGTTCGCTGCATCATTGTTGATGTTTTTGTTGTGTACATTGAGGATTGTGTGAGTCACGGGCGAGACGGAGAGCTTTTGCTTTGGGATTGTTGTTTCTTCAGTTTTTTTTTGGAGCCGGCACAGCGCTGTGAAAACACAGCTGTTATCAGAGGATGCAGGTGAGGGGAAACCATGACTCAAAACAGAAACTCTCAAAATGAAACTGCCAATTTGCTCGCCGACAGTAATTAAGTTGTTTCCTGTAGATCGGTAGTTTGATTTCAAAGATTGTAATTGACTGAGTGAGAACAGTTGTATCAGCTACCATACACTAGAAAACTAAAGTCTGACACCATCTCACATCTAAAGCCAATCATCTCACGGCTAACGTTCAACGCTGTCATGCTGTGTAAAGACCGGGGGTCTGGCAGGGTCACACAGTGCAAAACTACAACTACAGTGGGATCAAGACTACAACTACAGTGGGATCAAGACTACAACTACAGTGGGATCAAGACTACAACTACAGAGTGGGATCAAGACTACAACTACAGTGGGATCAAGACTACAACTACAGTGGGATCAAGACTACAACTACGCGGGGATCAAGATACCAATACAGCGGGATCAAGACTACAACTACAGCGGGATCAAGACTACAACTACAGCGGGATCAAGACTACAACTACAGTGGGATCAAGACTACAACTACAGTGGGATCAAGACTACAACTACAGTGGGATCAAGACTACAAATCAGTGGATCAAGACTTACAACATACGTGGGATCAAGAACACAACTACAGTGGGATCAAGACCACAACTACAGTGGGATCAAGACTACAACTACAGTGGGATCAAGACTACAACTACAGTGGGATCAAGACTACAACTACAGTGGGATCAAGACTACAACTACAGTGGGATCAAGACTACAACTACAGTGGGATCAAGACTACAACTACAGTGGGATCAAGACTACAACTACAGTGGGATCAAGACTACAACTACAGTGGGATCAAGACTACAACTACAGTGGGATCAAGACTACAACTACAGTGGGATCAAGACTACAACTACAGTGGGATCAAGACTACAACTACACTGCATACGAAAGTATTCACAGAGCTTCTTTTTTTCCACATTTAGTTATGTTACAGCATTTTTCCAAAATTAATTAAATTAATTTTTTTTCTTGTCAAAATTCTGAACATAATGTCCCATAATAACATTTTCTAAGTAATGTTTGCAAATATATTAGAAATAAAGAACGAAAACGTAATATATATACTATATAAAGGATTTTTAAGGCCGATACCAATATTTGGTTATTTAAAAATCTGATATACTGAAATATCGGCCGATATACAGTATATTTAAAAAAAATACATTAATCCGGAAACGCGTAACAAAACAGATTTCCCTCACATGAGTTATTTGTAGTTTTCACTAAAATAATAATTTGTTTTCTTGTCACAAGAGAACAAAGGAACATCAAAATATATTAAAGTTCTGATGAATAAAATGTACAAAAAAAATCCTAAAATCTAAAGTTAATCATAAAGTCCTTCTTCGTGTGATGTTGAAGGAGTCCTAGAACGTATCTTCTCTGTCAGTTGCTTTTTATTGCCATGAGACATGTTTTTAGCTATTACTTAGCATTGAGTTGTAGTTTAAATCAGCATGGAAAGGTATGCATTTCTGTATAGGTTCAGGACCGGGGT
The DNA here is from genome assembly GCF_008692095.1 of Etheostoma spectabile. Classification (NCBI taxonomy): domain Eukaryota; kingdom Metazoa; phylum Chordata; class Actinopteri; order Perciformes; family Percidae; genus Etheostoma; species Etheostoma spectabile. Next base: position 9,260,797 of record NC_045745.1, on the reverse strand, counting down.
TTCTGTTGCCTAGCAACTGTAATCATAGTCTCCATATCAACTAACTCTTTTCTGAGATATATATATATATATATATATATATATATATATATATATATATATATATATATATATTTATAAAACATCTTAGTCTGCCATCACACTGAGATGTGTTGCTATGAGCCCGGCACGCAGCAACGATATTTTCTTAAACCACCAATTGTCGCCCCTGTAATATCGCCACATTATCGACATCGAGGTATTAGGGTAAGAATATCGCGATATCTGATTTTCTCCATAGCCCCCAGTCCTAGGCCTCCTGTTTTAACGTTACCGGGTCCACGAGTGAGTCTTGATCACATGCTCGAGCTAAATTCATCCCAAGAACCTCTTGCCGTGAGTCAGACTTTGCCAGTGGTTTTACTTCTTGTTGGCAGCATTCAATAACTCGCTCCGGTTTGCTCCTAAAGTCTTTGTAGCCTCCAGGCATAAAGTGGATACTTTGAGACTTCTCATGACTTCTTGTTACATCATGAAATGTAGCGCTTATGCTGGCTGAATATTTTGAGGGATTTTTGTAGTTTGGAAAGGTAGAGGGAAGGAAAAGGTAACTTAATGCAGTTAAAGTTTCATCAGCCACCCTCAAAACTTACTGTTTGTTAAGTTGCATATTTGTCATGCGGGAAATAAATAAGCAATGACTACTTGTTCACCCTATTTTAAGTGTTTTTTTATTCTAGTTTTTTTTCCTTCTCTCCGTAGCCAAGCATTTCTCTTCTGGTCTGCAAATAGGCATAATGAATAATTTAATCCCCACAGGTTTGTAACGTGGGGAGGGAAATACATTTAGCATGTGATGGATAGTAATGTTGATACTGCTAAGCGTATTTGAATCCAATACAGTGGGTGACAATGCAATCCCCCTGAAATGTATTGCACCCACACGCACCACACGCATTCCATGCTGTTGTTTAGCTGCCTGAAATCAGCAGCTTGCTCATTTGGTAATCTTCAGCATATTGGTTTGTGACAAATGGGAGGAAGGGGAGGCTGCTGGAAACCGCCAGTAGCAATTTTCCGCATTTCTTACTGAGACATTAATCTTTATCCATGTTAGCAGAGACACTGAATGGGATCATATTGAAGTTGTTTTAAGTTATAACATAATATAAGGGTCAAGGAATATGTCAAATGGCCACGTCAGAACAACTGTCGATTGGCGTTGGATTCCAGCAGGCGTGTGTCTGGGCCGTCTAATAGTTTACTTTGTCATCTCTTGTTGGTATGACTTTGTTTGATTTAGCATGTATTTAATGCAAAACCGGTGTACTGTAAGGTTAGTGTATAATATGCACTGTTGGATTTGGAACACAGTGTTGGGGTCTGTTTCATTGTATTGTTCATTGATGTAGGTGCAGCCTACTATTTAAACCGGGTCCATTCTCTATTCAACAAAGTACTAGTCTTGCATTGCCATACCTATATGCACAGCGCTGTGGAATAAGGTCTGGCTACACCTCAGATATATTTTAGGAAAGAAACAAGCAATCTGGGTTGTTTGCATGTCTTTCAACCAATCCCAATTGTCTTGGGCAGCGCTAATCTCCAAAAGCGACCTCATTTACTCCGTCCACAGCAATCCCACCAACCAGTCCCCAAAAGTCCCAGTTAGAGAGGAAGTGTCCTGGTAGACTACCTCCACTGATCCAGACTAGAATAGTGCCAACATTCAAATATAGTATGAATCAAACTGATCTAACATACATCATACAACATCAATATCTGTGCTAATTTGTTATGCTAATTAGTTGCACAAATATCCGCCATAACCACTGTCAACAATTAAATTAGGCCAAATGAACAAAATGGGGCTTGAGGCAAACATGACTGACGCGTATAATAGTAAAAAAACCTTAGTATGTTTAGAAAAAGTTCATTTCGCCAAACAAGAACACCCATGTGGTTCCATTGCAGTTTAATGTAAATGTTCATCTTTGTAAGAGATTTAGATCACGTTTCCCCTTTTTAATACCATAGTAGCACCCAAGAGAGGCAGCGGAGCCACAGTTCTTCTGAATGTCACGGCTTTCAGCACCATGGACAGCGGCAGCCGTCCATTTGAATTTATCTCTCATGAGCTGGATTTGTGAGATAATAAAGAAGAAAATTAGGATTAAAAGATACCTAGACTCTTAACTGATCCTTCTCCAGGAAATGGGGTCCAGGTTTACAGAGTCACAGTGACTGTGCACACCAGAGGCCTTCACTACGGAGCAAGATTTTGAGTTATCCCTCGTGTTGTCTTCCCGCCGACCTGCACAATTTAGTTTTTCGGAGTCAAAATTTCAAATGAAAGACCTTTTTATCACGGTTATGGTCGTCTTTTGGACTTTTCTTCCAATTATTTGTAACTTTTCATCGTTTGCGGCTTTTTTTTTTTTTTTTGTCTTATGAAATTTTTGTGGCTTTTCCTCCCAATTTTTTAAACTTTTTTTTTTTTTTTTTTTTTTTTTTTTTACAATTGTAACTTTTTAATAATTTTGTTACTTTTTTCAATATCCCTTCACATTTTTGTCACTTTTATTGACATTTTTCTCTTTATTTTTTACACTTTTTTTAAAAGTTCTTTTACCAATTGTTTTTTCTCAAATGCTTTAAAATTGACAAAAAACACACAAATTCAATGAAAGTAATGAACTGATTATTTAACTTGTGAGGAGCGTCTTTGCGGACCATCCACGTTATGTTTTTGTAAAATTTGTTTGAAAGAAACCCAAATTTCTGATAAGGAAACTTTTTGGAAAGGGGTCAAATCTGACCCGAAGACACCTGGAGGGTGAACGAGGTAAACATGTAAAAAACTTGTCCATAACACATCAACATTAATATCTTCTCTATAATCTGTATATCTTCCCTCAATCCAACCGTGCTGCCACTTGTGTGCAGTATAATTTCTTTTTTTTTTACCCTAATGTCTGTATTATAGCAAACTTGGACACTGTATTTATCAACGGGATCTGAAGAGTTATATCTGTTGCACTACTTTTTATATTTGCATTGTTCACTGTAATCTTCCTATTGTTTTTAGGAAGATAATTTTAAGGTCTGTCCAGGGACAACGGATGAAAAATAGCCTTTTGGTGCATTTGCAGCAATGTTAATTAATGTACACTTCCCTGTCAAATTAATACATAAACTTCCATGCCGTCTTGGCTGTAGTTGATATTTATTTGGTGTTTTTTTTTGGAGCTTCAGCGTGTCCAGTCTTCCAACACGGACCGTTGTTATAGCCGCCATTGCTGCACGGTGTCCATTCAGTGTTACAATATGCTGATTTGATGCTCAGTGATGTTGCAGACATCAACAGCAAGTGTGTCATTTATATTTTGGGACTGAGAATGGGAGCGAGAGAGGCTTTGCCTTGGCGACACGTAAAGGCGCTTTTATCCGCTTTATCACAACGGGCTCACTTTGAAAGTGGATTATTGCACCTGGCTGCTTGTGGTGGCGTGCTGTCCTGCAGGACCGCCGATACACTGGAATCCTATAAGACCAGCAGCTAAGACCCTGTTGGGACCCTGACAAATCCACAGGCTTACACCGCCGCCTGTCAATGGGAATGAAATCACTACATCACTGCAGGAAAGAGGCCAGGCACTGGGAGCCATTACACGGGATCGTCCTGCCGCTCTCGTGGATTACTGCTGCACACTATTCTTTCTTAAAAGTTTTTTTAATTATCATAATGTGAAACATAACTTCCAAATGAATCAGGAGTTCACAGCCGGTTGGAGAAATTCAAGCATAGGATTTGGAATAAAAAGCAGGAACATGCTGAGGTTTTGTTCCACTTCAGACCAATGAGGTTACGCTGTGGAGAACTTGCCCAGTCAGAAACCAATTAGTGGTGGTGTCCCTGGAGTTGGACACTTCTCAAACTCGCATGGACTTAAATGTCTGTCTGAGGACTTCCAGGCGTTTCTACATTTTTCCCTAAATCTGCCCAAACTTCCTCCATCAGATGGACGTGTGGCTGATTCTACGAGCTAGCATGTGCTACGGCTTCACCCCCAAATAGCACTGCGTCCACCAAACTGTAGGTGTGAAAGCGCTGGGGTTGGGTCCTGTCCCTCATTACGGTACCGAAATGCCGTTACCTATTTTTTACCAAATACCTCAATATTGATACTGCAACAATATTGTAGTGTTTATTATTGGTGCTTTCACAAAATATTTACACAGTGAGATTTTTGATGAATTAAAAAGTCATCAGAAATGTGGATATCATGACTAAGTGGGTAAATGCAAATAACACCAAACGTGTGTTATTGCCGCTAAAGGAGACCTTTAGTCCGTGTTTTACGAGATGGGAGTGAGAATAGTTTTGGATTACAGTGAACCCTGGTTTTTCACGGGGGTTGCGTTCCAAGAAGAACCCGTGATAGGTAAAATCCGTGAAGTAGTAACGTTTATTTTTTTTACAATTCCTATACGATGAAATACTCTTTAATACATTGAAACCAAAGAACAAAACCTTTCTACAGGCCCAAGCATTTGTTCAACAAATTAAAGTACTGTATAAATGTTTTTTTACAAATAACTATTGTACTGTAAAATAATAATTTTAATCAATACAAACTGAAGGCTTCAAATGTCGGGGATCAGCACCGCCCCCCCGCGACCAGAGTCATTGGATTAGAACGGGAGAAAATGAAAAATGATTATTAAAAAAAAATACAAAGTAGGCAACAGTAGGCAAACTAGTGCGTCCCGTGTATTTCACGGCTCTTCTGACTGAGCCGCTGCATCCTGACTCCGCTCTGTAGCGGTTTTTCTTTTAAAGCCCGCGGTGCAGGTGTGGTTTTTTTTTCGAGAGAAGAACATAGTTATCGGTAGTTGTCGCTCTTTTTTCTTCCGTGAAGCAGCAAGATCGTGAAAGGTGAACCGCGATATAGCGAGGGTTCACTCTATATACTTTTGTATGTTATACTTTTGTAATACTTTCGAGCCTCGTATGTGAACAGGCAGCTGGCCGCCTCAACCAGAAAAGCCCAAAAACGGTGAAACCCTGAAGAACTTGACACTTTTCAGGGTATCTAACTGTAAACAATCTTTTCAGAGAATGACTGAGGCATCCTGGATGATTGCATCCAGTTCTACGTATACGTCACGGGAGTTGGTTGTGCAGTGACAGCTCAACATCATATTTGATGTCAGGCTCAAGCCAATGTAGAAATAGCTGAAACTGACGATTTTCCGTTACTGAGCGGTTGTAATCCATGGATTATTATGCATTTAAATTTGAGCAAGTAGTGAGTATTATATCTGCTCCATTTACTGGGAGGGAACAGTTCTGCCTTTGTGAGCTTCTACTCTGCAGCATTAGGCATAAAAAACATAATCTTCCACCTTGGGTATTTGCTCTATAAAGGAAAGAAGGTGAAGTCGTAACAGTGTGACTTTTGTCTGGAGGGAGTAGCTCATTTTCATCACTCGTGTTCATCACTCCAAACGTTGCCGGTTTCCTTCTACTCATGTGTGACCTTTCTTCCTCCATATCTCCTCCCTTTTCCCCTTTACTTCTTCTCTTTCTGGCAGTCATCTCTCCTTATTCTCTAAGACTTTCCTCCACCCAGTCTCTTACATTTATCTTTTTCCCGTCTTACCTTCTTCGTTTGCATGCACTCGTTTTCTTCTCATACTCCGTCTTCGGTGGCTCTTCACTCTGTTAATCTCTGCTCTTTTTATTTATTTATTTTTATTTTTTTCACTCTCCTCTACCATCATTCTTTATAAACCTCTCTCTTCCTCGAGAAAAAAACTCCGATAGGACAGGTAGTCTAGCTAGCTACCTGCAGGAGCATCTAACCATAGTCCTCATAAACAAATAAAAATACATGGCAATATTACAGAACAAATCTTTTTATTCAAGTTTCCTACTACGTGAGCCTCGTCTCGTGTAACGTCGAGTTTTCCCTGCGTGTCTCTACGACGAGTATTGTCAGACAGCCAATCACAGGCCTTATTAGATCTCGGTAGAAGCATGCTGATTGGCTCACTGACGCTGATTTGACTTACTCAGGTTTTGAAATTGGGTATTGAAAGACGAGGCATTTTTCAATACTCGAAATATTGGATTTGGTACCCAGCCCTAACAAAACCCCGTCTTTCTCCAGCGTCATTCATTTTCCATTTGCATCCTCTCTCTCTCTCTCTCTCTCTCTCTCTCTCTCTCTCTCTCTCTCTCTCTCTCTCTCTCTCTCTCTCTCTCTCTGCTTGGCAGTGTCACTTCAGTATGCTTGAACAGGAGAAGACTGCTGCGGGGTGGGGGGGGTTAACTCCACGGCGAGCTGTACCGATGTGTTCGCTTATTAGAAACTTCCAAGGAGTTTCAATTTCCCCCGAGCCGACTGCAGTATGAATTATTACCTCGCTATATTCAGCATCCTGGTGCTCCACTGCCAGTTTTCACTTGAATTTATATTTTTTTGATTTTACACCTCTATCAGCTCTATTTTGCATTAGGATTTAGAGGCATTTCAAGTGTGAATGGCGGGGGAGCGTTCACTGCAACTGGCAAGAAAATGAGCAAGAGAAGGATTTCATTTTTGCTTTGCAGTGCATCCTCTTATTTGCAGGGAGAGCCACACTCCCTCACCGCTTCTCTTCATTCATTCTCTCCACAATTGCCCAGATTCCTTTTTTTTTTTTTTTTTTTTACTCCACCCCCAACAACCACTTAATCTTCTTCCCTCTCCATCAGCACAGCCCTCTATCCGCTTTCTCTCTAATTTCTATCAGGATTTTCACTTAGAGCTGCTTATCCATTCAGCTTGTAGCTCTGTACAAATGAACGAGCGAGCCGGCAAACGGGCAAACAAACAGACAAATAAATAAAAGTTGAATTCTATAACGAGATGTAATTCATCAAAACACAATCAGGAGCGCGGGGAAAAGCAAGCAAAGTCAAACACAAAGTCAATCGGCGAAAAAAAAACTACGTCGGCAAAAAGCCAGAGCGAATGGAAAGAAGTCGACAAACGGGACGTTTTCCCCCGGCACATTTGCATGAATTATGGCCGCAAAATTGAGCAAGCAATGATTGTTAGTCTCTATTAGATGGTCTGTCTCTTTCTCTTGTCGGGGGAGAGCAAGGCTCTGAATAATCATTGGTTTCAAGGACAACAGCGCGCCGCGCCAGGCTTGGGTACCCTGCCAGAGCATCACCCACCGTGGCCTTGCTCACCCGTTGGGTGCTCGCATTAATCTCGGTCACTTCTCGCAGCGAATGGACCCAGCAGCGGGGAAAAGCATTCAGAAAAGGTTCTGACGCCACGCTGTAAAACTACTCTGCATCCAAGATGGTGCTGAAGTTAAAGTGTGGAAGTATTATCAAGGAAAATGTACTTAACGTATTTAAAAGCTAAAGCACTCAATGCAGAAAATTCCTGTACTAAAGCAACTAGTAACTACTAACTAAAGCTGTCAGATGAATGTAGAGGAGTAACTAAAGTAACTAGTA
>NC_045745.1:9243877-9253271 GCF_008692095.1 Etheostoma spectabile | reverse complement strand
AAGTAACTAGGAACTGCAGCTGCCGAGGAGTAGAGGAGTAACTAAAGTAACTAGTAACTACAGCTGTATGATGAATGTAGAGGACGTAACTCAAAGTGAGTAACTAGTAAACTAAAGCTGTCAGATGAATGTGAGGAGTAACGAAGTAAACTAGTAACAAGTAACTAGTAACTAAAGCTGTCAGATGAATGTGTAGTGAGTAACTAAGTAACTAGTAACTACAAGCGTCAGATGAATGTAGAGGAGTAACTAAAGTACTAGTAACTAAAGTAACTAGTAACAGCTGTTCAGATGAAGTAGTGGAGTAACTAAAGTAACTGTAACTACGCCCTGTCAGATGAATGTAGTGGAGTAACTAAAGAACTAGTAAACTAAAGTAACTAGTAACTACAGCTGTCAGATGAATGTAGAGGAGTAAACTAAAAGTAACTAGTAACTAAGCTGTCGATGAATGAGTGGAGTAACTAAAGTACTGTATACAGCTGTCAGATGACTGTAGAGGGTAACTAAAGTAACTAGTAACTACAGCGTGTCGATGAATGTAGAGGAGTAACTAAAGTAACTAGTAATAAATGTCAGATGAATGTAGGGAGTAACTAAATAAACTAGTAACTAAAGCTGTCAGATGAATGTATGGAGTACTAAGATAACTAGTACAACTAAAAGTAACTAGTAACACAGCTGTTCAGATGAATGTAGAGGAGTAAAACTAAAGAACTAGTAAACCTAAAGCTGTCAGATGATGTAGAGGAGTACTAAAGTAATAGTAACTAGTAACTATAACAGCGGTCAGTGAAGGTAGGGAGTAACTAAAGTAAACTAGTAACTAAAGTAACTAGATAACTAGCAGCAGATGAATGTAGGGAGTAACTAAAGTACCTGTAATAAAGTAACTAGACTAACAGCTGTCAGATGAATGTAGTGGAGTAACAACAGTAACGACTAGTAACTAAAGCTGTCAGATGAATGTAGTGGAGTAACTAAAGTAACTAGTAACAAAGTACTGTAACAGCTGTCGATGAATGTAGTGGAGTAACTAAAGTAACTAGTAACTAAAGTAACTAGTAACTAAGCGTCAGAATGAATGTAGTGGAGTAACTAAAAGTAATAACTAGTAACTAACAGCTGTCAGATGAATGTAGTGGAGTAACTAAAGTAACTAGTAACTAAAGTAACTGTAACTAAAGTAACTAGTAACTACAGCTGTCATGAATGTAGAGGAGTACTAAAGTAACTAGTAACTAAGTAACTAGTAACGCTGTCAGATGAATGTAGTGGAAGTAACTAAAGTAACTAGTAACTAAAGTAACTAGTAACTAAAGTAACTAGTAACAGCTGTCAGATGAATGAGGGTAACTAAAATAGTAACTAAAGTAAACTAGTAACAGCTGTCAGATGAATGTAGGGGAGTAACTAAAGTAACTAGTAACTAAAGCTGTCAGATGAATGTAGAGGAGTAACTAAAGTAACTAGTAACTAAAGTAACTAGTAACTAAAAGTAACTAGTAACTACAGCTGTCAGAGAATGTAGAGGAGTAACTAAAGTAACTAGTAACTAAAGAACTGTAACAGCTGTCAGATGAATGTAGGGGAGTCTAAAGTAACTAGAACTAAAGTAACTAGTAACTAAAGTAACTAGTAAAGCTGTCGATGAATTGTGTGGAGTAACTAAAGAACTAGTACTAAGTAACTAGTAACACGTTCAGATGAATGTGGGAGTAACTAAAGTAACTAGTAACTAAAGCTGTCAGAATGAGTGGAGTAACTAAAGTAACTAGTAACTAAAGCTGTCAGATGAATGTAGAGGAGTAACTAAAGAATAGTAACTAAGTAACTAGAACTAAAGCTGTCAGATGAATGTAGTGGAGTAACTAAAGTAACTAGTAAAATAAAGCTGTCAGATGAAGTAGAGGAGAACTAAGTAACTAATAAAAGTAACTTAGTAACTAAAGTAACAAGTTAACAAAGCTGTCAGATGAATGTAGAGGAGTAACTAAAGTAACTAGTAACTAAAGTAAACTAGTAACTAAAGCTGTAGATGAATATAGAGGGTAACTAAAGTAACTAGTAAACTAAAGTAACTAGTAACTAGCTGTCAGATGATGTAGAGGAGTAACTAAAGAACTAGTAGACTAAAGTAACTGTACTAAAGCTTGCAGATGAAGTAGAGGGGAACTAAAGTAAACTAGTAAACTAAAGCTGTCAGATGAATGTAGAGGAGTAACTAAGTAACTAGTAACTAAAGCTGTCAGATGAATGTAGTGGAGTAACTAAAGTAACTAGTAACTAAAGTAAACTCGTAACTAAGCTGTCAGATGAATGTAGAGGAAGGAACTAACGTAACTAGTAAACTAAAGCTGTCAGATGAATGTAGAGAGTAACTAAAGTAAACTAGTAACTAAAGCTGTCAGATGAATGTAGAGGAGTAACTAAAGTAACTAGTAACATAAAGCTGTAGAGAATGTAGAGAGTAACTAAAGTAACTAGTAACTAAAGCTGTCAGATGAATGTAGAGGAGTACTAAAGTAACTAGTAACTAAAGCTGTCAGATGAATGTAGAGGAGTAACTAAAGTAACTAGTAACTAAAGCTGCAATATGTAGAGGAGAACTAAAGTAAAACTAGTAACTACAGCTGTCAGATGAATGTAGAGGAGTAACTAAAGTAAATAGTAACTAAAGTACTAGAAACAGCTGTCAGAGAATGTGAGGAGTAAAACTAAGTCAAGTAACTAGTAACTACAGCTGGTCAGATGAAGTAGAGGAGAACTAAAGTAACTAGTAACTACAGCTGTCCGATGATGTAGGGAGTAACTAAAGTAAACTAGTAACTACAGCTGTCAGATGAATGTAGAGGAGTAACTAAAGTAACTAGTACAACTAAAGCTGTCAGATGAATGTAGAGGAGTAACAAAGTAATAGTAACTACAGCTGTCAAGAAGGTAGAGGAGTAACTAAGTAACTAGTAACTAAGCTGTCAGAGAATGTAGAGGAGTAACTAAAGTAACTAGTAACTACAGCGTCAGATGAATGTAGAGGAGAGTAACTAAAGTAACTAGTAAATAAAGCTTTCAGATGAATGTAGAGGAGTAACTAAAGTAACTAGTAACTAAAGCTGTCAGATGAATGTGAGATGAGAACTAAAGTAACTAGTAACTAAAGCTTGCAGATGAATGTAGAGGAGTAACTAAAGTAACTAGAACTACAAGCTGTCAGATGAATGTAGAGGAGTAAATAATATAGTAACTAGAATAGTAACACAGCTGTCAGATGAATGTAGAGGAGTAACTAAGTAACTAGTAACTACAGCGTCCGAGAATGTAGAGGAGTAAACTAAGAACTAGTAACTACAGCTGTCACGATGAATGTAGCGGAGTAACAAAGTAACTAGTAAATCAGCTGTCAGATGAATGTAGAGGAGTAACAAAGTAACTAGTAACTACAGCTGTTCAGATGAATGTAGAGGAGTAACTAAAGTAAATAGTACTACAGCTGTCAGAGAATGTAGAGGAGTAACTAAAAGTAACTAGTAACTAAAGCTGTCAGACGAATGTAGAGGAGTAACTAAAGTAACTAGTAACTAAAGCTGTCAGATGAAGGTAGAGGAGTAACTAAAGTAACTAGAACTACAGCTGTCGGGATGAATGTAGAGGAGTAACTAAAGTAACTAGTACTAAGTAACCTAGTACTAAAGCTGTCAGACGAATGTAGAGGAGGAATAAGTAACTAGAAAATCCGCAGAAATTTTATCAGTGTGCCTGCTAATTGGTGCACATCCGAACAGCAATAAAAGTTAATAAAAAATATAGTGTCTTACCCTTCAGAATAACTTTTAAAACCTATTAAGATTTAGGAGTGTGTGTGGTTGTCTGGGTGGTGTCTAGAGAGAGGGAGACAGACAGATGCCAAGACAGAGGTTGCCGGTTACTAAGGACCAATAGGAAGCGTTATCTCGATGTCACGTTTGACTGTAGTCAGTTAACGACGCACCTGGCTACTGTTCCAAGCTATAAGAGAATGATCAAGTATCTCAAACAAAGAATCATATCACCAAAGGCTACAAGATATCAATTAATTGAGGTTCTCGTGGGCACCTGAGGCCTTTGTGAACGTATGATATAAAATATGTGGATGACCTTAAAAATGTGGGCGTATCAGCATGTAAAAAAGTCCTTTGCTCTGCGTTTTGCTCAGAAATGGAGACGATGTTTAACATTACAGTGAATGGAGGAAAATGTGGAACTGTTCTCATTTGAAAGTGCGCTGAGCGGAAAGTGACATCCTATCACATAAATGAGCACATTGGATGAAACTAGACAAGAATACCTACGTTTTGATGTAAATTGTCCATGACAAAGTTGAATTGTTGGCGTGGGAGCAAGTTATAGAAAAAAAAAAGATAATTTTTTAGTCCCCACTCTGTCCCCCACTCTAGCTCGAAACATTCCGCACATACACACAACATGGAAAATCTGAACGGTCTGAAACGGGACGATAGTAAACTGGATTGGGAGAAACCGTGCTTGATATCTGAACGCCATTCAGCGCAATAAACACCAAGTCTTGCTTCGGTTTAAACTTTTAATCATGTTCTACGTTAAAGTATGGCGACACAGCATGGTGCCAAGGGGGGGCGTTGAGCAATGTTGAGCGTTTCCCGAACATTCCCATTCAAGTCAATGAGAAAAGTTTGCCGGTTTTTTGCCGATTTCGGTAAAACCACGCGGCAAATCTCTTAGAAAAATCATAGCACACATTCCCGATCATTACCCACATTTCGGTGTATGTGTTGCGGCGTGTTTGGCAACCGTTGGGACAGTGCGGGACGAAATTTGGCGCGGAAGATGAGAATAAAATAACTAGAAATTCCGCAGAAATTTTATCAGTGTGCCTGCTATTGGTGACACCGAACAGCATAAAAGTTAATAAAAAATAATAGTGTCTAACCCTTCAGAGATATAACTTTTTTAAACCTATTTAAGATGTTAGGACGTGTGTGTGTGTCTGTCTGTGGTGTGTGATGAGAGAGGGAGACAGACAATTGTCCACCGACAGATGGTTCCTGGTTACTAGGACCAATAGGAAGCCTGTTTCTCTGTGATGTCACGCTTTGATATGTAGTCAGTTAACGGACTGCACTGGCACCTACTGTTACCAGCATTAAGAGACTGATCAAGCTCTCAAACAAATGATCATATCACCAAAAGGATACAAGATATCAATTATGAGGTTCTCGTGGGCACCATGAGGCCTTTGTGAACGTATTGATATACAAATTATGTGTATGACCTTAAAATGTGGGCGTATCAGCGATTGTAAAAAAGTCCTTGCTCTGCGTTTTGCTCAGAATGTAGACGTGTTTAACATTACAGTGAATGGAGGAAAATGTGGAACTGTCTCATTTGAAAGGTCGCTGAGCGGAAAGAGTATAATCATATCACATAAATGAGCACATGGATGAAACTAGCAAGATACTACGTTTGATGTATAAATTGTCCATGACAAGTTAGAATTGTTGGCGTGGGAGCAAGTTATAGAGAAAAAAAAAGATAACTTTTTAGTTATCCCACTCTGTCCACCCACTCTAGCTCCGAACATTCGCCACATACACACACATTGGAAATCTGAGCCGGTCTGAAAACGGAGTACGTAAAACGGGATTGTGGAGAAACGTGCTGATATCTGAACGCCCATTCAGCGCAATAAACACCAAAGTCTGTTCTTCGGTAAAACTGTTTAATCATGTTTCTACGTAAAGTATGGCGACACAGCACGGTCCCAAAGAGGGGGGGTTTGAGCGATTGTTGAGCGATTTTCTCCGAACATTTCCCATTCAAGTCAATGAGAAAACTTGCCGTTTTTTTGTCCGATTCGGTTAAAAACGCGCGGCACATCTTCTAGAAAAAATATAGCACACCATTCCCGATCAATACCACATGTCGGTGTAATGTGGTGTGCGGTGGTGGCAACGCTTTGGGATAGTCGGGACGAAATTTGGCGGAAGTAAGAATAGAAATAACTAGAAAATTCCGCAGAAATTTTTCAGTGTGCCTACTACTGGTGCACATCCGAACAGCAAATAAACTTAATAAAAATAATAAGTGTCTAACCCTTCAGAGATAAAACTCTTTAAAAATATAATTAAGATGTCCTAGGGTTGAACAAACTGTTGTATGTGAAGGTGGATGGGGGATGTTAGTCTGATTGTGGTGTGAATATGAGCGGGAGAGGGGAGAACCAGATGCAAAAGATGATGGAGTTGGTGGAGATCCACAGAGACAGACATGTAACACGAGAAGTATGGTGTTGATGGCATGGGTGGAGGGACTAAAGGACCAATAGGAAGACACTAGAAAAAAAGGGAGGAAAGGAAGGAAAGGGGGGGGAAAGTGGTGGGGAGGTGGGGTGGGATGAAAATTTTGGGAAGAAAGGGAGAGGAGAAGGAAAAAGCCGCAGGACAGCGTGCCTGAGGCGTAAAAAAGCCAGCACTGGACCGTTTAATCTCTGATGTGATGTATGTTCCATATCTTCATTTGCTAGTTAATTCATAACGACTGCACATGGCACTCAACTAGTTCTCATGCTAATTTTTTTTTAAGAGTGGAATGAGAGCCTAAAAGCTCTCACCAAACAAATGATCATATCACCAAAAAGGAGTAGAAAAGATATCATTTACATTAGGGGTGCTCTAAGCCGGTTTTCGGAGGCCACCAGACCAATGAGGGGCCATTTGTTTGACAGCGAATGAATGCATTGTATTAAAATTTAGTTGTGGGAATAAACTTTTAAAATGTCGTGCGCGGTGGCCGGAGTACTAAGCACTACGTCGTAAAGAGAAAGTCTCGTGTCGCTAATGCGTTTGATGCTCGCAGAAAGAGAACAAAGTTTGTGGTGCGGACTGGCTATTTGTAGTTTACAATTACAGTGAATGGAGGAGGGAAAATCATTGGAACTGTTCTCACTTGATCAGGTTGGCTGCTTAGCTTGGAGAAGTATACATCAATTCACATCAAATGAGCACATTGGAGTGAAAGCTAGACAAAGTGTCAAAACACTAGTTTTGAGTGTATAATAACAATGCTTCATGGACAAGTTAGAATTGTTGGGTGGCGAGCACGTTATAGAGATAACAAAAAAAAAAAGAAAAAAAAAAAAAAGAAGATTTAACTGTTTAGTATCTCTCTACCAACTCCTGTCTCCAACTCTAGCTAGACCGAACATTCCGCACGATACACACACAGTGGAAGAAAAACTGAGACCGGAGTAGAGAGTAACAACTGGAGTCTGTGTGATTACATGAAAAAGGGGAACGATACGTAAACTGGGCTTCGGAGAAGGAACGAGAAGAAAAAGAGAGAAAGGGAAACCGGTGTTTGTGGGTATGGATGACTTGATGCTGTGCTTGAGCTCATCTGAGAAGGAGAAACGAAAACAGACCATTCAGCGCCAATAACCAGCAAAGTTCGTGTCTTCGGTTAATAAAGGACTATTAATGACAGGTTTTCTAACAGTTTTAAGGGTAAACTATGTGGTTGTGGCGACACGCAGCAGGAAAAAAATAGCAAAAGGAACGAGCCACGGGGTCCCAAAGAGGGGGCGTTGGAATTTTGTTTGAAAATGCGATTGTTGTTCACTAAATGTTGTTGTGAGAGGATTATCACGGGGAGCAAAATTTTTCCCATTCAAGCAATGAGAAAATGTTGCCGTATTTTTGCCGATTTCGGGTTTTAGAGTTGAATTAAAAGTGGTATATTTTAGTTTTTTAATTTAAGCGGTTATTAAGGATTGTTATTGTATTCGTTTAAAATGGTGTATGTGGGAATTTAATTATTAGGTAATTTGATGAATTATTGTTTTTGTAAGCAGTTGGGTAGTTTGACTTTTATATTTATAGTAAACATTGTAGAGGTAATGTATTTTTTATTTTTTTATTTAATTGTAAAACCGAAACGGAACGAGCAAGGGCGAGATCTGGGTTTTTTGTTGAATTTTTTGAACGTACAAAAATAGGAAACCCGTTACGGGGAGAGAACCTGATCACAATACCAACATTGTGACTGGTGTAATAGCTGTTGTTGTTTTTGTAGTTGTTTTAAGGTGTTGAAGGGAGTGCGCGTGAAATGAAAGAAAGATAAAGGATATGGCCAAGACGACGCTAACTTGTGAGGGAATAAGGTAGGGGGGAAGACGAGACAGAAGATAAGATTTGGCAGGAAAGAGGAAGAAGGGAGAGAGAGCGAAGAGAAGAAAAGTAGATAAATAATTAACTAGAAGAATTCCAGACAGATGAACCAGAAGACAGGGACCAGGCAGAAAGGAAATGAGGAACAGAATTTTATCAGGGGAACCAATGTGCCTGCGGCTGACCCTGGCTACTGTGGTGGGGGCACAGTGGAGACCGAACGAGCAGATAAAAGAGGGAATATAAAATAATATAAACGTGTAACTTTAACCCGGCCTTCAGGAGATAACGAACGTATGTAAAAGGTATTGTTAAAGGATAAGATGGGAAATAGCACGTAAAGGGATAAAGGGAAGGTGTGTGTGTATGTATGCTGTGTCTGTGGGGGGGAAGGAAGGAGTGTGTAAGTACCTGAGACGAGCGAGGGGGGAAACGTAGATCCTCTAAATCTCTGATGGCAAAGGGGATGAGAAGCAGGTTTACAATTATGGAGTATTTGCTAGAATAGTTGTAAGACTGGCGGGAACAGAGAAATGGAAACACAGGATGGGGAGTGTTCTTGAATTTGGACGGAGAGGGAGAGGCGCGGACGGAGAACTGTGAAGGACACGAAGGGGAGGGGAGGATGAACTTTGTGTAGTAAGACGATGACGTACCAGGACAGGTTTTTATTTGTTGTCACAGAGATATCAGACACGCTGGTTGTGCCGCTCATGTTTTGGCTCATATTGATAGCCTCCATTTGTTCATTTGTGCGGGGTACCTAATCATGACAAGAAAAGACTCAAGTAAAGTACAAGTACCTTAAATTTGTACTTAAGTACATAGTGCCGGTGCGGCCTCATCTTTCTTTGTGTTGGCGTTCTGAACCCGTTGCTGCCTTATTTGAATATAATCACACACTCAACAGCCATTTTAACTCCAGAGCTTCCCTCCCTACGTGCACACGTTCCACCAAAACTACTTCCTTTTCCTTTTCTATTTTATAGAGGCACCGTGGCTCTGTCCGCCCAAGACGACTGCGATTGGTTTAAACCAGAGGATATTTTACTGCCATCCCGAAATGTGTAGACTAGCCAGACCACAGTAGCAACTAAGAGAGATTAGATTAGATTCAACTTTATTGTCATTACACAGGTACAAGGCAACGAAATGTAGTTTGGGTCTAACCAGAAGTGCAATAGCAGCAGGTGCAGGATATACACTGGTTCATA
>NC_045745.1:9234667-9243852 GCF_008692095.1 Etheostoma spectabile | reverse complement strand
AGTGCAGGAAATTGGATTGTACTGAATAAATATAGAAATTAATACTATTATAAACAGATTTACAGAGGTTTGTCTAGAATATATATAGAACAAGTATTGTGAGCCAAGATTTACAGCTGGAAATGTACTGAATATAATTACAGGTGAATAGACTATAGTAGAAATTTTACAGTTTGTACAATGAACATGAGATTATCTCTCATGAGCTGGATTGTGAGATAATAAAGAAGAAAGAAAATTAGGATGAAGAGATCTAGACTCTAACTGATCCTTCTCCAGGAATGGGGTCCAGGTTACAGAGTCACAGTGACTGTGCACACCAGAGGCCTTCAAACGGAGCAAGATTTTGAGTTACCCTCGTGTTGTCTTCCCGCCGACCTGCACATTTTTAGTTTTTCGGAGTCAAAATTTCAAATGAAAAACTTTTATCACGGTTATGGTCGTCTTTTCGACCCTTTTCTGTCTTTCCCAATTATTTTGTTAACTTCAACGTTTGTTGCCTTTTCTTTGGGCCTTTTGAAATTTTTGTATGCTTTCCCCCCTTCAAATTTTACATTTGTAATTTTTAATATTTTTGTTACTTTTTTCAATATCCTTCACATTTTTCTCTCTTTTTTTTTTTTTTTTTTACACTTTTTTAAAGTTCTCCTACAATTGTTTTCTCAAATGCTTTAAAATTGACAAAAAAAACCAAAATCCAATGAAAGTAATGAACTGATTATTTAACTTGTGAGGCGCGCCGTGGAGGAGGTCTGGCATGCGAGACCAGTACTTGAGTAAATGTACTTAGTAGCACCCCGAGCATCGGGTTCGGAGCCGCACCAGCGTCCTCTGCCAGTCGGCTCCCCGGGCTCTGTGCCCTTCCTCCAGGAGGGTCTGCACCCGCCGCGGTGTTGTGCACGCATGGGTGAGGCCGGGTTGGTGGTGATGGCGCTGAGGCGTTTAATGCGTTATCATGGCCTCTTAACTCCCTCTCTCCAAATCTCCCCTCTCTCTGTGGTCCTGACTTTCAGACAACTTTGAACCAGTGTACGGGAACGGCTGTCCTTGGCGGGGTGGGGGGGGGTTGTTGTCGGAGCAGAATAAGATGCTTCTACAGAGGCGGGTGCTTTTGTGGAGGTCAAACGAGGCCGCCAGTCAGATGGGGGTGAGGACGACGGGCGGTGATATTGAATTAGTGCTTCGGGAGACTGTTGTCTTGCGTCTTTAGGATGTCCGCTCGTCCGCTGTCCTCAGTATACTCAGGGCTCATTTCCTGCCTGGACATTGTATTTACTAGTTTGGGGTTTGGTTCTTATTGTCTGCTCAGCCAAACCCATAACCCTGGTGTTGTTTCCGTCAAAACTGAAAAAACAGCCATGTTGATGATTTTTATCAATGTTAACTTTTTCTTACGTTTTTGTCCCTTTGAACGTTTTTTCCAGTGTTTGTCACCTTTTTTGACGTTTTCAACACTACGTAACAAAACTTATTAACTTTAGTTTACAGTTATTTTTGGAATTTATGTCAATTAAACCTGATTTATAGGAAACTAACCTAATGTTTGAGTTAGAAAGCAGAAATTAGCATTAATTCGACTAAAATAAAGGAATGGATGTTGATGGATAATCAGACTAGAACTATGTCACTTTACTCCAATACTATTAAAAACTACTTTTCAATGCTCTATAAATTAAATAAGACGCCCCCAAAATTAGAAAGTAGAGATTTGACTTGCAAAGAGCGTTGTGTGGATCAATCATGTTATCGGGGAATTAAAAAGAACATATAAGGAAAACGGTTCAATTGTGGGGTTAGACTAATTTGTTTATGTGACAGACAGCAATAGAGCAAAAGTTGATCCACAAAGCTCTGTCTTGCTGCTTTGTCTAGGAAGTTAAGCAAACTCAGATTTATATGTGTATATTTTTCAAATCACCCATGGAATGTTCATAAATATTCTTGCATCCATAATCAAAATCGAAATTGAATTGTTGCCTCTGAATTGGAATCAAATCATGAGTTGTGAATCGATTCCCATCCCTAATGATACGATAATCCCAAAACAGCAAGTGGGTATAATATCAAGTTGCCCAACGTGGTGTTGCTTTGCCCCAGGCCATCGGGGCAACCCGTATTGGGAACACTGGAAGATAAAGACGACGTCCAAGACAAACGAGCTCAAAGTGCTCATCGCCACCGACAACCAGAGCACCAGCACCCTCCCAGTCCCCATCTTGGATGAATTATTAAAAACACACCAGGCGGCTATCAGCTTGGCTCATCTCAACGTGAAACCTCTGTTCCAATGAGTTATGTGGGGGGGGGGGGGGGACAGCCCTTCAGGTGTGGCGGCCTGGTACCACTTAGCCACTCAGTTGGCTCGATGTCTGCACAGAAGTAAAGAATACAGCTTGCTAGCTCTATGGGTTGGCGGAGGAAAGTGCGTCTCAGTGTGTGCGTATGCGGCCTAGAGGGAGTCATGGAACTTGTCTCCAGTACAATTGTTTCACGTGCAGGAAAAAGTTCCCGCTAAAGGCATTGAACAGACGGCATATAATCAAAAACACTGAAAATTTGGTCTCTATAACCTGCGGTGAGATTTCATACCGTTAAATCCCTGCAAGAAACCTACGTGTGTGTGTAACAACCACACATGAACAACCCAAAGACTCCCATGCGTGGATCTGTGACATATCATGGAAAACCTTTTTGTTTGGACAGCGACCTGCCTGGATGTGATTGGGCGATGTGGCTTCGCGAGCGTTTAGCGTCGGCAGGGGAGACAGGGCTCCAGTGACCAGGGAGAGAGAGGCCTTGGCTGTGGACTCAATGAACACAGCAGTTGTTGGGGAAAAGGTCAGTGGATTCTGTTGGTATTCTGCAGCCGTGTGCTTTTGGCAAGACACTTGACGGCGCAGCGGGCACTCGAGCTTGAATGATGTTGCTTCCTCCAGCCAGGAGGCGATGGCCTCCGTGCCACAAAGCATACGCAGGTCGCCATAAATCCTACAGTGTAAAAAATAAAGACCGCCTCGCTCCACCACGTCTCACTCCTTCTGTGTCCTTATTTATTGTTTTGTAAAACTCTGTCCTGTCTCTTTCCATTTCCCTCCACCTTCTCTCATATATTATAGATATTATTTGTTTTGTGGTTACTCCTTACTCTCTCTAT
Source organism: Etheostoma spectabile (assembly GCF_008692095.1). Taxonomy (NCBI): domain Eukaryota; kingdom Metazoa; phylum Chordata; class Actinopteri; order Perciformes; family Percidae; genus Etheostoma; species Etheostoma spectabile. The sequence goes on along the minus strand of NC_045745.1, from coordinate 9,240,698 downwards.
GGTTTTTCTTTCCCCTTTTGCGGTTTTCCTCCATGCTGTGGTAAAAAAAAAAACCCACATGGCTGATCACTGACTTTAAAGGTCCAAGTCTTCTCTTTCATCGCTGTTATGGAAACATCTTTCTCATTTCATGACTTTGTAGCCCTAAACGCAGTTCGAAGCAGGTTGTTATGGAAAAGTAAAGGGAAGGTAAATCTAATTAGTCACAGTTTGACTTATTAACAGGCAGCAGGCATGACAGAGGTTTATCCTTTGACAAATGTTTTGGATGCGCTCGCGGTGTTGGACACTACCCCCCGTCCTCAACACACACACACACACACACACACACACACACACACACACACACACACACCACACACACACACACACACACACACACACACAAATAAATATGCAGGCCGTAATTACAGCCTTCCCGCCAAGCCTATACAGAAAAGGGCCAGCAGGTATTTCGCTGCCATTTTAGAATTACTCTGCTGAGACATTAATTTGCTGTATCTCACATCAACACAACGTTGCTTCACAGTGAGTCGATCACATGCTTCTCAGTCTGAATGAGAACAAACTTTGATGCAACCAAGCTAAAGAACAACTTTCATATATGATTGTGTTCGATGCAGTCACACCGCATCATAATTCATGGTTGGTGGCTACATTCAGTGCAAACGGAGGAGGAATGTAACATTATTTATTAAATTTAAAGGTGTTTTCCCTCGATCTGGCTGACACATGCTCTCGGTGAGCATGTAATGAATTTTTTACTTTAAAAGACAAAGGGAGTTATCATCCGCACGTAGAATTTGAGATTTACAGTACAGTGGCTAACATTTTTGAGCAATGAAAAGACAGTCCAGATTCTTTTCAAGAAAACCTCATTGCAAATCAAATGCAATCCCCATCGTTAAAGAAATGCCAACGTACCAGAGCGTGTTTTTCAGACCCCTCCTCCGCAGCACTGTGGAGGAGGGTCTGGCAATGCGAGACTCATCTAGAGATAACGTGCAGGAGTTTTTTCCCCCCGTCGACCAATGAGATGGTTGAATAGTGGGTAGAATTTCAGTTGCACAAAGGGAGTTTTTCCTCGCCACTGTTGCTAGCTCTAAAGGGAAATACTAGAATTGTTGGGTGCTTGTAAATTACAGAGTTTGGTCTAGACATACTCTATCTGTAAAGTTTCTCTAGACAACTCTTGTTATGAATTGATACTAAATACAAGAATTGAATACCAGCCCTATTTAAGTCAATGGCCTTAACTAAACTGTAGCTAAAAGTCAACAAACTAGGACTTTAGATCTTTCTGATGAGAGTGAAATCCAGTACGGTTACGCTGCTTAATTATAGTTGCATGTAATTGGTTGACTTTGTTATGTTGTGTTCTGAAAGTAACCTCAACGAGCCCGGACCACATGTTTGAGGATTAGTTATGCAGATTCTAGACTCTGTTTTGCTGCCTTGGACTGTTTGCAGTTTGGGCGCGGTGGCCGAGGCCGATCCAGAGCCGTTGGTCTTCTTCCAGGGGAGGAATTTGCATTTAAGGCAAAGATATTTATCAAGGCTTTTGTTCCAAGTTCCTGTCTCTTAATATCATTTCCATATCTTAACATTTAGCTAACCTTGAGACTGGCTTTGACAGCAAAGTGGAACTGTGTTGTTCAGATCATTTGAGAAGGCACATTACTAAAGTTGGTCTTTAAGCATCTCACTTAGCATTTTAAAGACTAAAAAGAGCCCTATAATTATAAATTGTTTTTTTTTCGTGAATTTTCCCTGTCTTGTAGTGTTATATAATTTGTTAATGGAGAAATTACAAACAAACCATTTTAAATCCAAGTTTCTCCCACAGACACACAGTACTAATATGTTTTTAACATCAAAGCATGTAAAGTCTCTTTTAGCGTCTATAACACGTGCTTGGTCGACCCTTTAGTAGAGATGTTCCAATTCCAAAAGATTTAACCTGAGCCAGACCGACAACAAAAGATAGAAATAATATTCCATCCGTACAGAATAGTTGTATACACATTGGTATTGATCAGTACTCGATCGGACGTAAGCAAGTTCAGGTTCAGAATTGGTATGGGGAAACACAAAATGGTATTGGACCATCTCTATACTTTAGCGTCATGACAACACTCACTTGGTCGGGACTATTGGCGTCCCTTTTGAAGCAACTTGGCGGGACTATTGGGGTCCCTTTTGAAAATCATGGTTGGGCACTATTGGCGTCCCTTTTGAAGCGGCTTGGTTGGGATATGGGGGTCCCTTTTGAAGCGGTTGGTTGGGATATGCGCGTCCCTCTCGAAGCGCTTGGTCGGGACTATGGCACCCTTTTGAAGTGCTTGGTCGGACTATTGGCGTCCCTTTTGAAGCGACTTGGTCGGGACTATTGGCGTCCCTTTTGAAGCGCATGGTTGGGACTATTGGCGCCCTCTCCGAAGCGCTTGGTCGGGGACTATGGCGTCCCTCAAAGCGTTGGTGGGGACTATGGCGTCCCTCTCGAAGCGCTAACAAGTATTGTGAGCAAGATTTACAGCTGGAAATGTACTGAATATAATATACAGGTGAATAGTACTATAAGTAGAAATTTTACAGATTTGTACAATGAACATGAGATTATCTCTCATGAGCTGGATTTGTGAGATAATAAAGAAGAAAATTAGGATTAAGAGATACCTAGACTCTTAACTGATCCTTCTCCAGGAAATGGGGTCCAGGTTTACAGAGTCACAGTGACTGTGCACACCAGAGGCCTTCACAACGGAGCAAGATTTTGAGTTATCCCTCGTGTTGTCTTCCCGCCGACCTGCACATTTTAGTTTTTCGGAGTCAAAATTTCAAATGAAAAACTTTTTTATCACGGTTATGGTCGTCTTTTTCGACCCTTTTCTGTCTTTCCTCCCAATTATTTTGTTAACTTTCAACGTTTGTTGCCTTTTCTTTGGGCCTTTTGAAATTTTGTAGCTTCCCCCCTTCAAATTTTACATTTGTAATTTTTAATATTTTTGTACTTTTTCAATATCCTTCACATTTTTCTCTCTTTTTTTTTTTTTTTTTTACACTTTTTTAAAGTTCTCCTACATTGGTTTTCTCAAATGCTTTAAAATTGACAAAAAAAACCCAAAATCCAATGAAAGTAATGAACTGATTATTTAACTTGTGAGGCGCGCCGTGGAGGAGGGTCTGGCAATGCGAGACCAGTACTTGAGTAAATGTACTTAGTAGCACCCCGAGCACTCGGGTTCGGAGCCTGCACCAGCGTCCTCTGCCAGTCGGCCTCCCCGGGGCTCTGTGCCCTTCCTCCCCAGCCGAGGGCTCTGCACCCGGCCGCGGTGTTGTGCACGCCTGGGTGAGGCCGGGTTGGTGGTGATGGCGCTGAGGCGTTTAATGCTGTTATCATGGCCTCTTAACTCCCCTCTCTCCAAAATCTCTCCCTCTCTCTGTGGTCCTGACTTTCAGACAACTTTGAACCAGTGTACGGGAACGGCTGTCCTTGGCGGTGGGGGGGGGGGGTGTTGTCGGAGCAGAATAAGGATGCTTCTACAGAGGCGGGTGCTTTGTGGAGGTCAAACGAGGCCCGCAGTCAGATGGGGGGTGAGGACAGACGGGCGGTGATATTGAATTAGTGCTTCGGGAGACTGTTGTCTTGCGTCTTTAGGACTGTCCGCTCGTCCGCTGTCCTTCAGTATACTCAGGGCTCATTTCCTGCCTGGACATTGTATTTACTAGTTTGGGGGTTTTGGTTCTTATTGTGCTGCTCAGCCAAACCACATTAACCCTGGTGTTGTCTTCCCGTCAAAACTGAAAAAACAGCCATGTTGATGATTTTTATCAATGTTAACTTTTTCTTACGTTTTTGTCCCTTTTGACGTTTTTTCCAGTGTTTGTCACTTTTTTGACGTTTTCAACACTACGTAACACTAACTTATTAACTTTAGTTTACAGTTATTTTTGGAATTTATGGTCAATAAACCTGATTTATAGGAAACTAAACCTAATGTTTGAGTTAGAAAAGCAGAAATTAGGCATTAATTCGACTAAAATTAAAGGAATGGATGTTGATGGATAATCAGACTAGAATATGTCAACTTTTACTCAATACTATTTAAAAACTACTTTTCAAATGCTATAAAATTAAATAAGACGCCCCAAAATTAATGAAAGTAGAGATTTGTACTTGCCAAAGAGCGTTGTGTGGAATCAATCATGTTATTCGGGGAATTAAAAAGAACATTGATATAGGAAAACTGTTCAATTTGAGGGTTAGACTAATTTGTTTATGTGACAGACAGCAATAGAGCTAAAAGTTGATCCACAAAGCTCTGTCTTGCTGCTTTGTCTAGGAAGTGATAAGCAAACTCAGATTTATATGTGTATATTTTTACAAATCACCCATGGAAATGTTCATAAAATAATTCTTGCATCCATAATCAAAATTAGAATTGAATTGTTGGCCTCTGAATTGGAATCAAATCATGAGGTGTGAATCGATTCCCATCCCTAATGATACGATAATCCCAAAAACAGCAAGTGGGTTATAATATCAAGTTGCCCAACGTGGTGTTTTGCTTGCCCCAGGCCATCGGGCAACCCGTATTGTTGGAACACTGGAAAGTAAAAGACGAGTTCCAAGACAAACGAGCTCAAAAGTGCCTCATCGCCACCGACAACCAGAGCACCAGCACCCTCCCAGTCCCCATCTATGGATGTAATTATTAAAACACAGCCAGGCGGCTATCAGCTTGGCTCATCTCAACGTGAAACCTCTGTTCCAATGAGTTAATGTGGGGGGGGGGGGGGGGACAGCCCATTCAGGTGTGGCGGCCTGGTACCACTTAGCCAATCAGTTGGCTCGATGTCTGCACAGAAGTCAAAGAATACAGCTTGCTAGCTCTATGGGGTTGGCGGAGGAACGTGCGTCTCAGTGTGTGCGTTATGCGGCCTAGAGGGAGTCATGGAACTTTGTCTCCAGTACAATTGTTTCACGTGCAGGAAAAAAGTTCCCGCTAAAGGCATTGAACAGACGGCATTAATACTCAAAACACTGAAACATTTTGGTCTCTATAACCCTGAGGTTAGATTTTCATACCGTTAAATCCCTGCAAGAAACCTACGTGTGTGTGTAACAACCACACACTGAACAACCCAAAAGACTCCCATGCTGTGGATCTGTGACATATCATGGAAAAACCTTTTTGTTTGGACAGCGACCTGCTCGGATGTGATGGGCGAGTCATGTTGGCTGCGAGCGTTTAGCGTCGGCAGGGGAGACAGAGGCTCCAGTGTGACCAGGGAGAGAGAGGCCTTCCTGTGCTGTGGGACTCAGATGAACACAGCAGTTGTTGGGGAAAAGGTCAGTGGATTCTGTTGGTATTCTGCAGCCGTGTGCTTTTTGGCAAGACACTTGACGGCGCAGCGGGCACTCGAGCTTGAAATGATGTTGCTTCCTCCAGCCAGGAGGCGATGGCTCCCGTGCCACAAAGCATACGCAGGTCGCCATAAATCCTACAGTGTAAAAAATAAAGACCCGCCTCGCTCCACCACGTCTCACTCCTTCTGTGTCCTTATTTATTGTTTTGTAAACTCTGTCCTGTCTCTTTCCATTTTCCCTCCCCTTCCCTCTCATATATATATATATATTATTTGTTTTGTGGTTACTCCTTACTCTCTCTATGGTTTTTCTTTCCCCTTTTGCGTTTTCTCCATTGCTGTGGTAAACAAAAAAACCCACATGGCTGATCACTGACTTTAAAGGTGTCCAAGTCTTCTCTTTCATCGCTGTTATGTGAAACATCTTTCTCATTTTCATGACTTTGTAGCCCTAAAACGCAGTTCGAAGCAGGTTGTTATGGAAAAGTAAAGGGAAGGTAAATCTAATTTAGTCACAGTTTGACTTTATTAACAGCGCAGCAGGCAGTGACAGAGGTTTATCCTTTGACAAATGTTTTGGATGCGGCTCGCGGTGTTGGACCACTACCCCCCGTCCTCAACACACACACACACACACACACACACACACACACACACACAC
>NC_045745.1:9231675-9234657 GCF_008692095.1 Etheostoma spectabile | reverse complement strand
CACACACACACACACACACACACACACACACACACACAAATAAATATGCAGGCCGTAATTACAGCCTTCCCGCCAAGCCTATACAGAAAAGGGCCCAGCAGGTATTTCGCTGCCATTTTAGAATTACTCTGCTGAAGACATTAATTTGCTGTATCTCACATCAACACAACGTTGCTTCACAGTGATTCAGATCACATGCTTCTCAGTCTGAATGAGACAAACTTTGATGCAACCAAGCTAAAAGAACAACTTTCATATATGATTTGTGTTCGATGCAGTCACACCGCATCATTAATTCATGGTTGGTGGCTACATTCAGTGCAAACGGAGGATGGAATGTAACATTATTTATTAAATTTAAAGGTGTTTTCCCTCGACTCTGGCTGACACATGCTCTCGGTGAAGCATGTAATGAATTTTTTACTTCTAAAAGACAAAGGGAGTTATCATCCGCACGTAGAATTTGAGATTTACAGTACAGTGGCTAACATTTTTGATGTCAATAGAAAAGACAAGTCCAGATTCTTTTCAAGAAAACCTCATTGCAAATCAAATGCAATCCCCATCGTTTAAAGAAATGCCAACGTACCAGAGCGTGTTTTTCTCCAGACCCTCCTCCGCAGCACTGTGGAGGAAGGGTCTGGCAATGCGAGACTCATCTAGAGATAACGTGCAGGAGTTTTTCCCCCCGTCGACCAATGAGATGGTTGAATAGTGGGTAGAATTTCAGTTGCACAAAGGGAGTTTTTCCTCGCCACTGTTGCTAGCTCTAAAGGGAAATACTAGAATTGTTGGGTGCTTGTAAATTACAGAGTTTGGTCTAGACCTACTCTATCTGTAAAGTTTCTCTAGACAACTCTTGTTATGAATTGATACTATAAATACAATAGAATTGAATACAGCCCTATTTAAGTCAATTGGCCTTAACTAAACTGTAGCTAAAAAGTCAACAAACTAGGACTTTAGATCTTCTGATGAGAGTGAAAATCCAAGTACGGTTACGCTGCTTAATTATAGTTAAGCATGTAATTGGTTGACTTTGTTATGTTGTGTTCTGAAAGTAACCTCAACGAGCCCGGACCACATGTTTGAGGATTAGTTATGCAGATTCCTGAGACTCTGTTTTGCTGCCCTTGGACTGTTTGCAGTTTGGGCGCGGGTGGCCGAGGCCGATCCAGAGCCGTTGGTCTTCTTCCAGCGGGGAGGAATTTGCATTTAAGGCAAAGATTATTTATCAAGGCTTTTGTTCCAAGTTCCTGTCTCTTAATATCATTTCCATATCTTAACATTTAGCTAACCTTGAGACTGGCTTTGACAGCAAAGTGGAACCTTGTGTTGTTCAGATCATTTGAGAAGGCACATTACTTAAAGTTGGTCTTTAAGCATCTCACTTAGCATTTTAAAAGACTAAAAGAGCCCATATAATTATAATTGTTTTTTTTTCGTGAATTTTCCCTGTCTTGTAGTGTTATATAATTTGTTAATGGATAAATTACAAACAAACCCATTTTAAATCCAAGTTTCCCTCCCACAGACACACAGTACATAATGTTTTTTAACATCAAAGCATGTAAAAGTCTCTTTTAGCGTCATATAACACGTGCTTGGTCGACTCCTTTAGTAGAGATGTTCCAATTCACAAAAGATTTAACCTGAGCCAGACCGACAACAAAAGATAGAAATAATATTCCATCCGTACAAGAATAGTTGTATACACATTGGTATTTGATCAGTACTCGGTATCGGCCGATACGCAAGTTCAGGTATCAGAATTGGTATGGGGAAACAAAAAATGGTATTGGACCATCTCTATACTTTAGCGTCATACAACACTCACTTGGTCGGGACTATTGGCGTCCCTTTTGAAGCACTTGGTCGGGACTATTGGGGTCCCTTTTGAAACTCATGGTTGGGACTATTGGCGTCCCTTTTGAAGCGCTTGGTTGGGACTATTGGGGTCCCTTTTGAAGCGCTTGGTTGGGACTATTGGCGTCCCTCTCGAAGCGCTTGGTCGGGACTATTGGCATCCCTTTTGAAGTGCTTGGTCGGGACTATTGGCGTCCCTTTTGAAGCGCTTGGTCGGGACTATTGGCGTCCCTTTTGAAGCGCATGGTTGGGACTATTGGCGTCCCTCTCGAAGCGCTTGGTCGGGACTATTGGCGTCCCTCTCAAAGCGCTTGGTCGGGACTATTGGCGTCCCTCTCGAAGCGCTTGGTCGGGACTATTGGCGTCCCTTTTGAAGCGCTTGGTCGGGACTATTGGCGTCCCTTTTGAAGCGCATGGTTGGGACCATTGGGGGTCCCTTTTGAAGCGCTTGGTTGGGACTATTGGGGTCCCTTTTGAAGCGCTTGGTTGGGACTTTTGGGGTCCCTTTTAAAGCGCTTGGTTGGGACTATTGGTGTCCCTTTGGACACTGTTAGGTGGAGGAAAAGGTCGTGGGTGGGCTTAAAGTTCGGTGACAAACGGGCCGGTTAAAAAGAGAAAGCGGCTTCCCAGACGTGGCAATAACGGGCTGGTTTACGCAGAACATGAACCCCGCTGTCCTGGGTGAAAGTCCTGGTGTGACCCATCCATCCCCCGACCAACCTCCCTCTCCCCGAAGGGCACCTTTTTCGTCACATCAGACGCTGACGGCCACTGTCCGACATACGTATATCACGGAGTGAGACCGTGTTGACTAGACCCCAAGAGTACAGAAGGACACCGACAAGGAGCATTATGGGGTTTCTTTAAGAAATATAGTAAATAACTGTGTTTAAAAGAAAGGTGTTTTAATAGTTTGCTGTTAAATATTTTGTCAGAGGAAGAGTTTTCCAAACCATAGAAACCTTCTTCAGAAACCAACTGTGAATGTCATTCAGGATGTTGTTCACTCTGTGGAAATGCAGGATCCTCTTGGGAAATACAGGTTCAGGAAATACAAAGTCAAAATATGTTTCATTGTGAATGCTTTTCTTTTCTATTTTTTTTTTTTTTTTTTTT
>NC_045745.1:9231006-9231665 GCF_008692095.1 Etheostoma spectabile | reverse complement strand
AAAGAAAGACACACTTGCAACCGTACAGCACAGTGTAGTTAAATTGAATTGATAACACGTTACGTGAAGTTTTGTATTAGTGCTGTTGGTTAAATGCATTAACGGCATTAATGCAAACCCATTTTATTGACGACAATCTTTTTAATCGCAAGATTAACGTTCGTTTTGTCCTAGCAAACTTTGTAGTTTTTTCACATGCTGTTGCAACAACTGCTAACGGTAGCAAAACTACAACACCACACCGGCTCTAACTAGACCGGAAACACAACAACAGGGATGACACACACACGTCGTTTGGGCTTTGGAGCCAGACAAAGAGTAGTAACGTTATGTTTTAAGTGGATGGCGAGCGTGAGACGCCGAAAAGGACGCCAATAAGATTGTGGATGGAAAGTTTCCTTTTTAAAAGTTGCCAAATGTTCCATTGACGAGACCAAAGTGATCTGTGGGTTTTGTAGTTTGTTGCTATAACGGAGCGATCATCGCAGCACGTCCAGTCTGAAACACCACTTGTCCAAGTGACAATGCTACTGTGAAATTGAACACTACAGTCGGCTGAATGCCAATGTTGTTTTCAATAAAAAAACATTTGATCCAATGAAGTACAGTGGGGAGAACAAATGATACACTGCTGATTTTGCAGGTTTTCCTACTTACAA
>NC_045745.1:9208138-9230996 GCF_008692095.1 Etheostoma spectabile | reverse complement strand
GCATGTAGAGGTCTGTAATTTGTATCATAGGTACACTTCAACTGTGAGATGTAAAAAAAAAAGACTAAAATGACAAGACTTTTAGTTGACTAAAACGTGACTAACAAAAGTTATGTGAATGACTAAATATGACAAACTAATAAGTACATTTGGAATAAGACTAAATTAAAAATAGGTGAAAAAAAATTAACAGTAGACTAATGTATAACCCACTTAACTTGTCATGACAAAACCGAATGACACTTACTAAAAGAAGCGTTATGTCATAAACATTTATGACTTGTTTATAATGTTTTATGGCGCGTTCATGACAGTGTCATGTCACTCTAATGTGGATACCTTCAAGTAAAGTGTAAATATTAAATCTCTGCATAAGCAATGTTTAGGAGGTTAACAGTTGATTTGTGGCCAGATTAACTCTTTCACCTGCAGCGCATGTCTGCCCAAGTCATTTATTATAATATCCAAAGGGGAAGCTGGCATGCACAGAATAATATTTCTGTCTAAAGCTTTTACAGTTGAGCTTGATTTATTGTTTGCAGAGTGGAAAATGCAGAAAATCACCAACAACGGTGATGAATTACCAACAATGAATTATTTTAACCAGACTGGGAAGGAAAACAGATTTAATAGAATCAGTCTCCTGTTATCAGCCCTGCTTATTTTAAAATCCCCAGTTATTCTTGATTTGGTATGTACACCAGTGAAATCCACTTCTCTCCTGATTTTATTAACGTTACTGCATGTGGTATTTCAAGTATTTATATATGGTGTTTAAATATGTATACAAATGTGTTCTGTTACCAACATGTATTGCTTTAATGTGGCACTTTCTCCTTTAATTTGATCTGTTTAGGCATGAATGCAAGATCCGGGGGCCCTTTTGGCTTGTGAATTCTCTTTGAGCATCGAACAAAGCGCACTCATTAAATCCTTAAAATACCCGTAATGTGTGTCATTAGGTCAGTTATACTGGTTTTCCTATATGTAGCCTATTGTCCCTATATATTTATAACTTTTAGGGTGGCTGTGACATCTGTTCTGGGATTAAGGATTTTTTTTTCTAAAGTGTTATTTAAGCTTCTGCGTAAGCGGGGGCCAATCATCATCATCATGGAGAAACTTGTGGCAGAGAATTATGATATCAATTCTAAACTAGGAAATTGTCAAAAATGGAGTCATATTTTTCCCTGGATTGTGCAGGCCTCGTTACGAGGTAGAGAGCCAGACGCCAAATGAGTCAAATTAACTTCATGCTTCATCCGCACAAAGCACATTGCTATCGCCATGAGTGACCACTTTATTCGGCTTGTTTTCTGTTATTTGGCGAGGGGGTAACATTAGGGTGGAGTTAGCAAGCTAACACCGACTGGCTGGCTTGCTAGTTCCGCCGTGCTTTCATGCTGCGTTGGTTACAGAGAATGAGTTAAACGGCGGGCTAACGTTAGCGGTCCGCTGACCCACTGCCGCTGGGTCTGATGTAAGCGGTCTTCTGAACCACTGCCGCTGGGTCTGATGTTAGCAATCCACTGACCCACTGCCGCTGGGTCTGATGTTAGCAATCCGCTGACCCACTGCCGCTGGGTCTGATGTTAGCGGTCCGCTGGGTCTGATGTTAGTGGTCTGCTGACCCACCGCTGCTGGGTCTAAAGTTAGCGGTCCCCTGACCCACTGCCGCTGGGTCTAACTGACCCTCCTCACTCCCTGCAACTCCGAGAACGTCTCCTGAGCGTTGGCGGCTCTCTTCCCAGCGAGCTGCGACACTGTTTATGGCCCCACCGATGCATATTGTCACTATGACAACTAACAACAATCGCCAGTTGTTGTTGTGTCCCAATCAAATGACATTGGGAAACAGTTTTATGGCCTTTCTATTATTTTATTTCAATAGGATAATCATTGGCGATACCCAGCCCTAGCAGCCACATTACTAAAGCCTTTAATAGACGAGGTAAGTAATGAACTGAACGAATGTAGTTAATGAACTGGACGGTACTTAATGCAGCTTTATAAGTTACTGATCATGAACAAGTCCAGCTAAACATAAAATTACTTCAGATCAGTGAAGTTTCCGTTCACCACTGACGTCTATTAGCCGTCCACCTAGACTGGTCCATTATCACCCTTAAAGTAAGGAAGGGAACACATCTAAACCCTTAAAATCAGCTCATTTCCACTATCCATCTTGTTTTAAAAGTGGCTTAACAAATCCATTATTTTGTGCATGAGAACCAATAATTAGGTCTTTTGTAGATCATTATGTTTCTGTGTTATGAAGGCGGCAGGAGATGTGTTCTATTACACCACAGGACTGCATTAAAAATGTGATTTTACTCATCAGTGACTCGCAACCCTTAATAGCCGACTTTCCATTATGTGGATCACATCCGTCCATTAACACTTTTTATGAAAGCTTCTGTTAACGGCTGTTAATGCCGAGCTGAAATCCTACCTGAAGCCTCCGGCCCGGTCTTGACTCTCATTCAGTCCTGCAGCCATGTTGTCTGGTAACTCTGGTTGTCATAAATGCAGAAAATATACGAGGTGTGCTCATTTCTGAACAGAGCTTAAAGGTTCAGTCCCAAAGTACAGAACTCTCAAGCTTGCATATTGTTTATATTTTGAGGTGTGTGTGTGTGTGTGTGTGTGTGTGTGTGTGTGTGTGTGTGTGTGTGTGTGTGTGTGTGTGTGTGTGTGTGTGTGTGTGTGTGTGTGTGTGTGTGTGTGTGTGTGTGTGTGTGTGTGTGTGTGTGTGTGTGTCTGTGTGTGTGTCTGTGTGTATATGTGTTTTCCATCTTCTTTGACTTTCCTTGACTCTTCAATTTAATCCTGGCACTCAGCGTCAGATGTTCTTCAAAGTCAACCTGTCTCCATTTCGTCTCGTGTTCTTAGAAACCTATTGTGCGTTTCCGATAATTTGTCTCAGCGCGGGGGCGGGAGGGTCGTCGTCCCTTTGGAGTAGACCTTTTGAAAAGCCAAAAGTACATTTAGATGTAACCTCTTCATTTGAAAGACTCGTCTTTGAGAACTTGAGGTGAGGGGACAGGTGTCTCCGCATCTCAACTTACTAATGTGCACTCTCATTGTAGAGGCAATTTCCAACACTAAGAGTATGACAAGAACAGCAACATGTGAAAAATGGGGAATTGAATGTGACAACTTTGAGTAAATTGCATCACTTAGCATCCATTTTTCTTTTTTTTTTACTTCCGACTACAACTACACAAGTCAATGACTATTTGGCTCGGCAACACAGTACAGCAGACAAGCTGTAATGTTCAATTCTGACATCCCATCTTCCATTGCAGTAGCTTTATACAACATATGGAGAGAGAGGTGGAGAGTTTTCTGCAGCAGTGGCTGGCTGGCTGAAGCTGTATGTTCATTTATGTTTTCATAAAAGAAGTCAGGAAGGTGTTTATTTTATAATTAAAGAGTGAGTGTAGCTTGTGTTCCAAGGTGAAGTTCCACTGGTTCATTAATCATTCAGCGCCAGCTCTGCTCACCATTCAGATCAACGGAAGTCACACGGCGCCACGCTCGAGTCTCACTGGCAGGGGTATTATCCTGCTCTTTTTTTTACCAATAATTACCAGCGGTTAATGCACAGACTGTGAAAGTGAAGCCAAAACATCGGGATCACCCCTCGGATGGGACATGAGCCAAACTAAAAACTCAACGTACTGTACACGTCAAATATTTTATTTTTTAAAGATGTTTTCTATCATTTTATGTAGTTCTGCTCACGCCGATGTTTGTCCAAGTGTGCGTTGTTTTGATTGGTTGGTTTTTGTTAGTTATTTAATCCCCAATTATTATTATTATTATTATTATTATTAATTTATTTATTTATTTATTTTGCCTGTAAAACCGTGCCTGTATTCTTCATATTTATGTAGAATTATAATTTGCTCTTGTGTGAAATATGCGGCTCTGGCAGATGTTTGCGATTGGTCGTGCTGTGCAAACCCCGGCTCTTTTTATGTGAACGTGCTCCGCTGGATTGGGAAAACCAGGGTTGATTGAACTGTTACCCACCGTCGGGGGACAGGTTATGCAGGACCGTGGTTGTTGGGTTAGGTGAAGCCGGGGAACTGAGAGAAATCCAGTGGGTTGCTGATCTTGATTCATAGTCCAGGCCTCTGTCCTTCCCCGTAAACTGACATTTTTCATCTTCATCACACGATCAATAAAACTTAATTGTACAAAAAGCCTTTAGACCTGATGACTGGGTGTCATCAGGTTGCAGGTCTCGACCTGATGACCCCCATTACGGGTAATTTAAGGATTTAATCAGTGTGCTTTGTTTGAAAAATTGAAGGAGAAAGTGCCACATTTTAAACAAAGCTCCACTCACAAGGCCTCCTGTTATTTCTACAGAAGCATTGACTGAGTCTTTGTCCCCGGTTTTACTCCCCTCCAAAGATACAGTAAATCACAATAACTGCTGCTTCGGCCCAGCGTGCCTCCACAAAACGTGACAAGGTTGAGGTGGAGAGAGGTGGCTGCTCGTGTTAGTCGGCTGATTAAAAGAAATCTTGTTACTGCACATTTTTTGTGCGGAGCGGCTGATAATGTCCCTGTAATGAAAGTCGGTCCCGGCCGCTAACGGGATTACAGCTGAGAAATGAACACGCAGCATTTCTCTACAAGGTGGCGAGTTTTAACAGCTCTCTATCTAGTTATTCTTTGTCTCATCACTTTTTCCCATTGGGTCTTGTTTTACTTACTTTTGCTTTTAGCTGGAGCCATTACAGAGAGCCTGCTTCATGCGTTTACAGGCCTCGGTCCAACCGAGTGCGGCTGTTGCCACGGTAGACGAATCTCCCTTCATTTATCTATCCTGCCGCAGACTATGTTCTACGTGGGCAGCTATTTTCATAAACCGACATTTCAACCTCTCCGTTTTCAAGAATAACATCATGCACAGCTGTCAGTTATCAGAAAAGTGTTCGGTAACACGTACCCGTGTACGTATGCCATGACAGACCTGTAGGGGGCAGTGTAACGAGAAGCTTAAGCCCACGTTAGCCAATCAGAATCCCCAAAATAGCAACAACGTTTTTCAAATGTAAAATAGCCTCTTTAACCAAATGAACATATTATGACACAGGGTCTATTTTGGGATGACAACACGGTTTTGTGCATTCTAAGTGTTAGCGCTTCTAATTGAGTTACAGTGTGTCATATTGCAATTCTGTATTCATTCAGTCATCATGTGAGAACCAAGGGGGTAACCAAGGGGGGTAACCAAGGGGGTAAGCGGGCGTCCACGAAGCGGAGCTCCTGTGGCGCCATTTTAATGCTACAAAGCATCCCATTGACTCCCATGCATTTTGGCGCCACTTTGACAGCAAATAACTTTACATCTGAAGCGTTTAAAGACGCCATCTGTCCGTTGTTTATTTCTAAAGAAACACGACAATTTATGAAAGCCACCATTATCTTGTATCTCATGTTATGGCTCCGTAGCGGACGTTTTAAAAAAAATAGTCTAACGATTGTTTCATAACCAGGAGACTTACTGTCGCATAGTCGACAAATCACCGTATTGTCAGGAGAAGCTGGCAGACAGTTTGGACTTACATCAGTTGTTTAGGTTTAATTACTAATGTTAACTAGCGTGTTAGTTAGCAGTAATTAGCCTGTCTATGCTGTCTCCTTACATATACCTACCTCTCCGTCTCTAATGATTGGGAATGATTGAGATTTCTCTTGCACAGCTACCAGAAGACTTACAACTTTCAGACATCTTGCTCATGTCACATCTACGTCTTCCAGCTTCAGTGGAGTCTGCGCAGTAACGCTCAGTATCATCGGAAAAGAGCTTCTAACAGACTTCAGTGGTCTCCATCCAGAGCAACGGGATCTGTTGGTCCATTTCTTTAACTGTCTATATTGCCAATGCTTATAACTGGAGGAGTTTTTGTTGTTAAGTCTGAAAAGATAACATGACATCAGGTTTTTTTTTTATTTTTATAAAAGGGTCAAAATTATGGAGCTCTCCGCCCGACCACTTGAAATGTATCAAGTAACAATCAATGTAACATTGACCACCTTCAAAACAAATACCAAATCATGGTTAATTCAGGAGTAATCTTGCTCTCATATTTAGTTTTTACACTGTGCTCTCTCTGTATACTTTCCTTTTTCATTTAATTTAATCTTTGTCTTTTAATAATATTAAACTGTAATTTTTATTCTTAACCAAAAGCCCTACTAGGGACAAGTGTTGTAAATTAGCTTCAGCTAAAAACACTATGATACATACACCAGATGACTGTTAAAATAAACCTTTAATAATAATAATCACTGTGATGTCATCAGGTTTTTTTTCCAATTGGAGATATCAGAAAGAAGTGAGCATTAAGGAAGCTGGGAGGGTTTGCGTTGATTTGCATTTTGGGAAATGTACTATCCAGTGTCAGAATGTTAAAAGTCAGAATATCTCGCTCGCTGCTGCTTTCAATTTTGAGCACGTACCGCCTCGTATGAGTCTCACCGCTTTGCATTTGGAAGTTCAACACTAAAACACTCTAGTGTCTTTAAATATACAGTACCGTGGGCTTGGTAAGCGCAGTAATCTCTATCGGTGTCACACCGACGGAGCAAATCTCAGATAAGAAATTATTCATGACAATGTGTTAAATGTTTTTTGTTTTTTTTTAAAGCGCTTCATAATGAAATGGAGGGCGGTCGCCTCTACACGGTGTGTGACCTAATCTGCCGACACCCCCGAACATGGAATATACCGCGGTCACCAGCTGAAAGCCCTCTGTGCGTTCATTCGTTTAACATTACTAATAATAGTTTGGTCAATGAACAATGAACAAAGCAAAACGTCGCTGTTCATTCGTTTTCTGGGCTTGTTACTGCTTCAGTGTGTTTCTACGGTAACACAGATCACTTAGGAAATTTGTGGGCAGCATATGAATTTTATACCGGCGATTTTAGAGCCGAAGGTGCGAGCGCATTATTGTTGTAAATCAGGAATAACCCTGTTCAGTTAGACTAGATTATCCTGCTTATGCTTCGGCCACTTGACAATATGTTAAAGACTTTATTGTTTAACAATGTGGAAATTTGTTGCTTGCGTGCCCCCCCCATGCTTCTATTACAAACATACATACAGACAGATGTACAAAATACATATATTAACATACATTTTTGGGGCTTTTTAGGCCTTTATTTGACAGGACAGGTGGAGACATGAAAGGGGAGACAGAGGGGGAGTGACGGAGGCGAACCAAGGCCCGCTGCGTCGAGGAATAAACCTCTATATTTGGGCGCCGGCTCTACTAACCGAGCTATCTGGGCGCCCACCCATGCATACATAAATGTTACTGAACAAACCACACAGCGAGGTTTCTCTAACACTAATCCCTTAGTAAAAAAACCAAAAAGCAAGTAATGAATGTAATCGTAGTCCAAAGAGATCCTCCCAGTCCGACTTTAAAAGAGTAAACAGTGTGTTGGAATAATTATTACTTTACTAATCAAATGAGTCCATCCATCTTTGTCCGCTAATCCGGTGCCGGGTCGCGGGGGCAGCAGCTCCAACAGGGGACCCCAAACTTCCCTTTCCCAAGCCACACCTCCGACTGGGGGATCCAGAGGCGTTCCCAGGCCAGCTTGGAGATGTAATCCCTCCACCTAGTCCTGGGTCTTCCCCGAGGCCTCCTCCCTGCTGGACGTGCCTGGACCACCTGGAGGGGGATCCTTACCAGGTCCCCAAATCAAACAGGTGTACACTGATAATGTATTTATTTACTAACCATAGTGTAGTTATCAGGAAGTAATGCACACCGGCCTCCAGCCAATTGGAAATGAGTTCATCTAAATGCTTGGGATTTTAATTTGACTATAGACTGAAAAACTGCATTTGTCTTGGGTCTGATCATCTGCTTTTGGCTAATTTCGGATGAACAGCAACACATTTTGTGCGCTTGCAGTCCATGCGTGAAATAAGGTCACACTTCCTCTCTGAGCCGTTGTGTTTGTTTCCTTTCTCCCACACCGCCTCCCTCTTTCTTTCCCTCCAACTCACTAATTACTTTTGGTTTTGGAGCAGCTTCATTAATTCTGTAGTAATAATGCTGCGTTGACCACAGTAGCTGACAGTAAATCATAATTAACACATAACGCTTCCACAGCAACAAGGCAAATGCAGGGCTTAAAGTATCCCGGCACCGTGCCGGATCTCTGGCGTGCTGCCGTGAGGAAAAATAAATAAATTATTTTGGGAACTTGCATGCGGTTTTCGGTGCATTTTTGGGTCTAATGATTTCACCTTCCAATCGAATGAGAGGAACGCAGCTCTAACTAACGCAGAGCTTAAAGTACTCGGGCCTGGTGCCGGATTTCTGGGCTACGACTATTTTAGAAAAAGAAATAAATTAAAAAGTCCACATGGGATTTGTTTTTCGATGCGCTAGGTTTAACCAATCATCGAACTCCAACCTACCAATGAAACGAGTTCTAGCCAATCAGATGCAAAGTAGGGCTGGTTGTGAAGCAACTAGTGACAACATGGACAAAATCATGAATGTATATTTGTTTTTTTGGATAATGACCTGGCCAAAGTACCACACAACATCTAGAAAGTTTTGTTTTCACAATGATTCAATGTAGGATTATCATATTATTCCAAAATGAAAATCTACATTGACTCTTAATTTAATATATGGATGGAAGAAGTACAAATTTATCTCACTACTTTTAGTCTTGTGCAATTTAAGGACTTTGACTTTTTTGGCAGTCAAATTAACTTTAATGAGTGCATATCTAAACATTAAAAAGTTTTAGACTCAGGATATTTTTCTACTTTTGCTTTTTAACTGCCTCCACATTGATCATGCAGGATCGTGAAAGTGTAAATGAGCTCACGGTGCCATTGTATGAACAACGTGCTGCTCTTTGCTTTTTTTGGGAACAATTGGAAGTAAGGGGAAGCAAAAAGAAGCTTTTATTTTGAACGACTCACTTTAGCTGTTGACTTTTCCATTCTTGCCAATAAAAGAGGGTTGATATCCGAATGCAAATGAACGGACTACATAGGAGGAAATATCATTCTAATATGAGGCTACCAAATCAATAATGGTTTTCACTAACGACAAAACAACAAATTACCCCTGCATTTTGTGACAGTTTGTCTTTATCCGTTTTGTTTTCCTTAAATGGTCCAGGGGTGCCAGCCAGGTCTCTCTCCTGACATCTGAGATGGTCTTAGTCCAGTTAAAGGTGTAGGTCTGTTGTATTTTGTATGTAGGATATAAATCAAACCACACAAGCGTGCACATATAAAAATGTACACCCTACACACGAAACCAATGAAAAGATAAACCCAGGAAAATACAAACCCACAATTCAAGGTTCAAATCAAATAATAATAATATATTTAATACAAAAATCAAGCAAAGCACCGAGTCCCACAGAAAAAAAACTGTTTTGTCCAAAAATACCAAAATAAAAGGCCACCAAAAATCCAACGAAAAATTCCACCTCTGTTTTTTTCTTATATATTAGTTTTGTTTTTGGACCAAAACAGAAAATAAATCAGTTTGTCTCAACGATCCAGGTCCAGCAGACTACAGGTGGCCAGTTTCCCTTCAGGCTCCGCCAGACCACGTAGACCACTAAGTTGTGCTGAACTTGTGTGACTCAGCTGAGTTATTGAGTAGCTGCTTCTCATCTTCACTAAACTAAATGCACCCATATTTATTTATTTATTTTTAACATTTAAATGCTTCCAAAAGATGAATATGCACACTGGCGCTCGCACGCGCACTCGCACACTACTGTTATTCAAATGCTCACTGGTTTGAGTTATGGACCCTTTTCTTTTCGAATAGTGAACTCTTTGAAGAGAGGACTGACAGAGATGGAGTGCAGGAATAATTGTTTCATTGCTCCGTTTGAAGCAGGCCACATCCATCAGGGTGCCGCGTGTCCTACAGTGAATGTGTACAATGTGTGGATGGGGGTGGGGATGGGGGTGGGGATGGGTTTTGGTGATAGTGGGGATCGGAGGAACAAAGTCGCTGTACTTGTGAGCTGCTTGGAGATTCCCGCTGAGTTGCGTGGAATGTACAGAGACGATGAAGCACAACGCTATCTGAGCTTTTTCAGCAGGAATAGGCTGAGCTTTAGCCGTAGGGAGGCTGACGTTGTCACTGACGTCTCGAGGCTCCCTTCACACTGTAAGGGTCATATTTGTTGAATTTGTAAGCATGCTTGCAAGCAATAAATATTTGATGTAAAAACTGGATTCATGATTGCGTGGGTACGTTTGATTTTAGTATCTGTAATTGTGGAACCAAAAGCTTTTGTAAGATGGATGAGAACAGACCAGACAAGACCTTTTACTAATTATGAATTAGTCAACATAAGATATTAGACAAACTATAATGATCTTAACAACATAATGATCGAGACCAAAAACAGATGCATCCACATTATGGCCTCATTTGGAGCCAGAGTCTGCGCAGTAGTTACCGGGTGGTGGAGCCATGGTATCAAAGTCCCACCCCTACACCCGCTCGACCAATCACAGTCAACCATTGCTGTCAATCAAAAGGTTTCACCCTGTTTTCTTCATTTAAAAAAAAAAAACTAATAAAAACCAAACTTGTCAGGAAAATGAACACTTTGTAAAACCGAAGAACTACCATGAATGAAATGAAAACCATCTTTGGAAAAATGTTCCATCTGCTAACATGGAGGGGCGGGGCTTATGGCCTGATGTTTCGGCTTTACTTTAAGGGAGCTGTCGAGCTGTCCTATCTTTATATGCAATCTATGATTGAAACTGAACGTATTCACCAGTCAGCATGCTGGGAAAAAAACCAGCCCTCATCAGATTGTAGGCTGCTCCACTTCTCCCTTAAAATACATCAAACATACCCCTCAACAGAGACTAGAGTCCCGTCTCCGCTAATTAAGATGCCTTGGATGCCCCCTGTTTACTGGAATGAAGCCGTATGAAGTGTGCATCAATTGTTAATAGGGAAAACGCTAGACTCGCTAACATCGGATCGTTTTCCTCTCGTCTGTTTTGAAGTCATCACGTGTGGTTTGTGCCGCTGACTGCAGGATTCCAGAGTTTGATTTCCATAAAGTTACAGTTTTTGGTTTGAACTTCCGAATGTCAGAGTTCATGATATTCACAACGGGAACTGGGACCTAAATACAGACTCTGAGGCCCACCTGGTAGTTTTAATGACAGTTTCAGAGGTCAAATAAACAGGCACAGCGTGCAGTCAGTCGGAGCGTCGGACGTCATCACAAAGGTCATTACAGGAACAGGAAGGGTCCAGACCAGAGCCCGACTGATATGGATATTTGGCTATTTAAAAATCCCATATACTGTCAATTTTATAAAAAAAATCCAGAAACCCGTTACAAAACAAACCGATTTCCGTTAGTTATTTATGAGTTCCCACTAAAATAATATAATTATGTGTTTTATTGTCACAACAGAACATCAAAATATATTAAAGTTCTGATAAATAAAATGTATAAAAATACAAACTTAAGATATGAAACTTAAAGTCCTTTGAACAAAAACACATTAACAAATAATAAATATAATCAGTGTTGCCAACAGGGACGTTGTAGTTGTAGAGAGCAAAAAAAAAAGAAGAAATTACTGAAAATTTGACCCAAGGACAACATGAGGGTTAAATTATAAAAAGGCTACAAAACGTTCATGCAGGCTGAAACTCAACCGTGCCGTTTTATCGAGATAAAGCTATAAACAGAAGGACACTCCGCTAACCCATCATCATCCTCATCATCTTCATCCTACTCATTTTAACCAGGGAGTGAATTAAATCAGTCCACTTTTTGTGACTCACCTGCTCTGGTTCATTCTAATTCGGTCTCGTCCTCTTTCTGGTAGCGCTGAGAGTTTGTTGACAAGCTGAGCGGGACACCAAAGGTCAGCGCTGGTCTTCCTGCCTCTTAGTATGAGACGCTCTCTCCACCTGAACTAGATTACACCATAAATCAGTGGCTTGCATTAGGAGCCAGCAGTAATCCAGCCTGGAGGGAGGCTGCTGTGTTTGACCGAGTGCATGTCAGAGTTTCCTGTAGGGCTGCACAACTAACCGCACTTTTATCCAAATTGTAATATGGACTCGTGCAATATCCAGCTTTCAAGGGGGCCGGGTGCAATGTTTGTTGAAGCAAAATATGTGTCAAAGCAGTCTGAAAGTATCGTGGTGCTGCAGAGACATCCCGGCCTACAAACACGATCCTGCAGATAGGCCTTTCACAATAACACAGTTTTTGCTGGATGATAAGTTGTCCCAGGAAATTATTGCAATAAACGATAATATTGTTGTTCTGAGACCATTTTCGTCTAATATCGTAATAATGACATAATAAGGTAGGTACACCTTTTCAAAGATCAGTAAAGTATTATTTCTAGAGAATATATATAACGCTGGAACTGGAAGACATTTTAAGTATCTGCCACATGGCGAGTAAATGTTGGTTCCGAAACACGCACACACACACACACACACACACACACACACACACACACACACACACACAACACACACAACACACACACACACACACACACACACACACACACACACACACACACACACACACCGCGCACACGCACGCACACACCCACGCACGCACACAAACGGAAAAAGTATCAAGGGAAGTTTTCCAATTCAATAATACAACAGCATCTTTCCAAAGGTCAAAAGCAATCCTGTTGTATATCATGATTTCAATTTTGGCCAAAAATAGATGCAAATATGTTTTTTATTTCCATAATCAAGCAGCCCTACAACATTTTGTTCATCAGCATACTGTGTGGTAGTAGTAGTATATAGTAGTAGTAGTAGTAGTAGTAGTAGTGTAGTAGTATGTGTGTGTGTGTTTCTGTGTGTGGGTGGTCACTGATTTCTGTGTAATCCAATAACTTCTACTTGCACCCCCTCAGTTCTTGAACAAAATGACATTATCAAATGTTCCTTAAAATGTTATCCTGCACTCTGCGTCTGAGCTGTATGCAAATAAGTTTGATATTTTTTGTGTAGGTTCCAGATAATGCTTATGAGAGAGAAATGCAAGCTGCTGTGCCTAATTTCTATAATCTGCTCCAGTTTTAAATATAAAGTGGGGACATCACCCAACTAATACAAACTAAGTGTAGTCCCAAATAAAGTACAAGTTTTTGATACTGTCTTCCTTGGAAAAAAGCTCCTTAGTTGTTTGTTCAAGCAGCAATTATGACTCATATTTAGGTTTCTGGTGGCTGCGCCCTCTAGTGGCTTCTTGGACAAACCCCAATTCCAATGAAGTTGCAGGCATAAAATTCAAAATTATTGAAAAGGAGTTGTTGTGACGGCATATATACACGGCTAAGGAACGTACCAGAGGATATTAACCCAAACCTCAATCCTTTTCTGAATCTTTTTTCTTTTTCTTAAACCTAACCAAACCGCGACCATTTCACAACTTACATATTTAAAACCGCGACCTTTACATTCTCTGGTGAAGGGGAGGACGGGAAGCCCTCCTGTGTATTAGCAAGGGGTGCTAATTCATGAAACGACCGTGAGGTCATATTAGAGGGCAGGAATATTATAAACTCATATTGTCATATTTGTTTTAATTTTGCACCATGCAGGTCCATGTAGATATGACGGAGCTGTAACTGTCAACTATACAAGTTAGTTACTATACAAGTAAGTCCCTGTGACTTTATGTTCACTGGTTTTCATTGATAATAAGACAGTTCGAAGCTTAAACAGAACAAAAGTGTTCAGGAGGAGGGGCCTAAACCACAGGTGGTAGATGTCCGATTACCCTAAAAGAATCATAAAAAGGTACTTTTACTCCCATGTTTACGAAAAAGTGAGGCTTAAGAAACCTAACATAGTGGGAAAGATATGACTGAAAAGCAAGCTATTAGTCCAAATGAGATGTTTAAAGCAGCGAGTGGCTTCATTTATTCAACTCCAACCAGCACAAAGACATCACTGTAAATTAAAACAAATCTGCTGCGGCACACATTTTTGGCCAAGATTGTAGTGGGTAAAATAAATAAATAAGAGACGGTAACTTCTAAAACTAATAAACGAAGCAGAGGAGTCCGCTTTTCAATGCTCGAAAGGACGGTTTGTAAATGTGAGATATGTTCTCACCCCTCTATCGCTGCTCATGCACCACAGATTTAGTGGCTTACGTAGTTTTTATTTCCCTGAGCATTGTGTTCAGATAATCCAACCCGCTGTAAAGGAAACCTCTCATCAAGGCAGCAGCACTTCAGAGACTCGCTACAACATGGCGTCTCTCAGCAGCTGCAGGCTCGTCCCAGTTTGTCCCAAGTCTCCCTAAACAACTTCTCTGCTTCGTTGGGGGAAATTGGCATCGTCATGGCAACATGTTACATCACCGCAGGCCTGTACTACGAAGCGAGATCAACAGGCCCCTGGATTTAGTTACCCGGCTTCACCTAGTTCAATCAACCCGGGGTTTCCCGGTCCGGCGACGCACGCGTTCCCATAAAAGAGGCGGGGTTTGCACAGCACGACCAATCGGAAACATCTACCAGAGACGCATATTTTGCATAAGAAGTAATTCAACATAAATATGAAGAATAGAGCCCCACCGCTATATCGGCGGGCTGATATTAGGCATTTCTCGATCTATCGGTATTTGCCGGTAATGGCCAATTTAAAAAAAAAAGAAAAAAAAAAGAAAAAGAAAAAAGAATGCTATGTTGTAAGATGGATTCTGATTGGCTGTCAGTGGCTCTATTGTTCATTAAATTGCTGTGTGTGTGTGTGTGTGCGTGCGTGTGTGTGTGTGCGCGTGTGTGTGCGCGTGTGTTCGTTCGTGCATATAGTTATGATTATTGGTGTTGACGGTCCTTAAGTCCCTCACTTTCTCTCTCTTTGTTCTTTTTTGTCATCTCTAGCCTTTCTTCCTCTTTCCGCCTTTCTACCTCATTCTCTCCCTCTGCCTCTCACGGATTAAAAAAAGATAATTTCACAGGAATTCCTCTCAGCCGTCGTCATTCCCGCTCATCACAGCAGTGACGACGTCACTAATATGTAACCGCGACCTCCAAAAGTTTCCTCTGAAAAGTTATCAAAGACTTTCCAAAGTAGTGTTGAGAGGCGCTGAGGAGCAGAGCCTCTCTTTTCCCAGATCATTTTTTTTTACCATTACTTCAATGACCTTTTCTGTTTCATCAGGCCGCTTGTAGGGGAAACACGGGAGACAGGATGACATTCAGCCGTCCAGGTACGGGATTTCTTGGGATTTTTTGTGTGATTCTGCAACAAACTCACAGGCAAACATAACATGCAACACAGAATGTGGATACAAAACCTAATCATTGTAGGTATGAGTGCTGCTGTGCTTATTATCATAACTAGGGCTGGGCCGGTATGCTTCTGGTTTTTGGGTGCTGATTGGATTTGTATTGCGATTTTCATGCACGGCGATTATAGAAGTACTGCGCTTCGATAGCGTTGAGGATTCTAGACACTATTTGTTGTCACTTTTGACGTTTTCAACACTAACCTTTTGGAGGTTTTACAGTTATTTTTGTAATTTATGTTCAATAAACCTAATTTATAGGAAATCATCCCTAATGTTTGAGTTAGAAAAGCAGAAAATAGGAATTATTTTGATTAAAATTAAAGGAATGGATGTTGATGGATAATCACAGACTGGAATATGTCAACTTTTACTCAATACTATTTCAAAAACACTTCAATTTGTTTTCCAAATGCTATAAAATTGAATAAGACCCAAAATTAATGAAAGTAGAGATTTGTACTTGGCAAAGAGCGTTGGGTGGAATCAATCATGTTATTTTGGGGAATTAAAAAGAACATTGATATAGGACAACACAACGCAGTGACACAACGCTTCTAGAGACAACATACTATTCCATGTCTGTCCACTGCCACTAGGGAATAAAGGGAAAAGCCCCAAAAAAACTGTCTTTTAAAACTTCACAGGGTCTGACATTTACACCTGGACATGGATTTTCTGAATCGGTCTGTTGTGCTGCAGCCTCGGGTTTTAAAAGACAAGAGCAGGAGTCATATGTCGTTAGTCTAATGGTAACAAACTGTGCATTACGCATAGTAAGTCATGTTGTCAATGAACATGAGGGTAAGATTTTTATCAACTTAATAGTATTCCGTACAGTATGTCCGGTTATCTGACTACAGATGTAGAAGTAAGGTACAATGTTTGTTTCTGTTTTTTTTTTATTAAATAGAAAATTTATTTTAGATTTAGTGCATTTGTGTGTAACTTTTATTGTTCAAAAAAAAATAAAGTTAGACGGGACCATTGGCCCCCGGGCATCTTTACATTATCAAATCTGGCACTGTGTAAAAAAACATATGAACGGAAATATTTTGGAGAATTATTGATTGAATAAAAACAAAAATTACGATATGGTGATTCTGGGGAAAGGAATCGATTTTGAAAATCGTCGCGTCAAAAACAATTAAAAAAATCACAATACATACATACACCAATCACAAGTCATAATTTGACATGTGCTTCAATTCTGGAAGAGAGCAGTTTATTTAACACCGCTGTTATCAACCACGGTAGACTAAAAATAGCGCCTCTCAAGGGTGAAAGGGGTGAGTCTGTAAGCACATGGGTTCAGTTCTAGTGCCCCCCCCCCCCGCAATCAAGTACCCTTGAGCAAGGTACTCCACCTTCAGCTGCTACAGCATAGCCGCTGAACAAACCCAGGTGTACACTTGTGCAGATGTGCTAAGAAAATACATTCAAAGCTCAGAAAGGTTATTCCGGAGCACCGGATGATTAAATAAAAAGGTAGAGGAAAACATGGAAACTGAAGCTGAGTAATGCTGGATTCATGCTCCGGATAAGCATCGCTGGTTCTCATCTTCAAAGGACTCGAGTTGTGTTCCTCCATGCTTCTGTGCCTCTTCTCCCTCCTTCCCATCTGCTGGAGAGAATTACCTCGCATTAAAGCATCTTCTGGAAATGAGTGCAGCTAGCAAGTGATTAACAATATAGGCCATCTAAAAGGATTTCCTTAATACACTAATAATGCAAGTTGTGTCTTAAAGTGGAAGTAATTTATGCAAAAAAAAGACCATGGCAATGGGTTTAACTCGTCTAAACCTATCTGTTCGTTCTTCTGATCTTAACTCTTAACTAGTCAAAATAATTCATAATTTCTGCTTTTTTAACTCAAATATTAGGTATAATTGTATATAAATGAGCGTAATTGACCATGAATTCCAAAAGGTAGTGTAACACTAGTTGTAGTAAGGTGGAGTTAGTGAAAACTCATAAAGTCTGAAAAAGGGACGACAATTTCAATTGTTTGTCTGTTTTTGAGCCGGGAGAATGACAAGGGTTAAAAGCCTGTTGTACTGATGCGAGGACCAGTTATTGTTATAGTTTTAATACTACTAGGCCTATTAGGAGGTGCGAATTAATTCAGGTAGGACTGTTGTTAGACATATTTTATTATGTGTATCATGAGGTGGTCCGTGGAAATTCTTGATTACAAATAGTGGTCCACACACACAAAAAGTCTGAAAGCCCCTTCCTTATAGGACAAGGGTGCATCTTCAATTCCTGTCCACTAAAAGTTCTGTTTTTGCCGCCGACATCCTCCGATTATTTATTATTCTTATTAAGTGTCTGACAACACTGTGGAAAGGATCCCGACAGAGATAGACCTTTTTGTTAAAGAGCAAGGTCCTAGCGCCAAACTCACCAGGTTCCATTTAAATAAACACTACTTTTAGCGTGTATAGAGCCAGCATGTTTTTTATTTTTTTTTTACATGTAAATAGGTGAATTAAGGGTTTATTTCAATCAGACCAGAGTAGTGTTAAAGTAACAGTAGAAAGACACAAACCAAGGGAGCTTTTGATTTAGTTTCTGTCGACTTTGAGTGAAGTGTGTTTGTTTTTTGACAATGACAGTTTATTTAAATGGACTCTGGCCCGATTTGGCAATAGTGATTCCGCAGATGTTTTAAGTTAAACAAAAAGATTACATTAGAAGAATAGATTCAACTTTATTGTCATTGTGCAGTGTACAAGTAAAAAGGCAGCAAAATGCAGTTTGCGTCCAACCAGAAGTGCAAAAAAAGCCGAAAAGTGCAATGTGATTATCAAACATAGACAGGTGGTGCATGGGAATAAGAACATATATTGCAGTGTTATAAAAGCGGAATAAAATAAATATGGCTATGCAATGTGAGTGGTGTGTGTGTGAACACCATGTACAGATAAGTGCAACGTAGTATCAGTGACATTATACTAGTAAGAATATCATAGATATACGCAGTGTATTAACAGAATAACTATGGATTTACTGAATGAGCCATATAGACCGGTATGTACAGATATGTAGTATCAGTGACATTATACTAGAAGTAAATGTCACTGAGACATTATACTAGAAGTAAGAATAATATAGATATACACAGTGCATTAACAGAATATATTATAAGAAAAACAGAATAAACATGGATATAATGAATGAGCCATATAGACTTATGTACTGTATGTGCAGCTATGTGCAGTGTGATAACAAATGAGTAGAAATAATAAGTGTATGTGCAGGGTAAGCTTTGCATTATTATAATGTATATGGCTATGCATAGGTGTAATTACACCTAAAAAAGGAGCTCACTCCTTAGGTCCCATCTCCGTAGGATCCTTTCCATCATGTTGTCAGTAGGGTTGGGTAGCCTTGTGTTTTTAGGCTCGCTCGCTTTGCATGTTGCTCGGTTGTAAGTTATAGTGTCATCATTACCCCAGAGATCTTTACGTGAACCTCCATGATGAGAACCCTTTGTAACCTTTTTTTTTTTGTTATTACGTGATTGTTCACTTTGGCTCGAAAGGTGCTTTGAAGGACCCGGGTTTACTCGACTCCGGAGGCTTTGTATTGATTGAGATAATCAAACGGCGCTGGAGTAAGGAGGTTTCCAGAGGACAGCAGTGATGGTGTTTTAGTGCAGCTTGTCACCACTTGACTTACAGTCGCCCTGTTTTAGGGTTGTACTTCATTGTGTCCTTTACTCTGTGCCGCGGCACGCAGTCAAGTGGGAGGGCACTGTCTCAAGTCACACACACACACACACACACACACATATACACACACACACACATATACACACACACACACAAATCAAGTGGACACAACCTCATGGGAGCACACATATGCCTTTATGCACAGACAGACACACACTTGGCTTTCTTGGAGATTCACTGTTGCTGTAAAATGATCTTGTAAAAGAGTGGTGGGAGCCTCCTGCTTCATCTCTAGAAGGTTCATTAACTGACACACACACACACACACACACACACACACACACACACACACACACACACACACACACACACACACACACACACACACACACACATAAAAGGACCCCTGCAAGGAATTCATTCATTTTAAAGACCCTCTCACGTTATGCCTGTTTATTTGATTTCCGAACCATTAGGATAGCAGCTTTCCAAGACGCTATCTTTTTTTTATTTTTTTTTTAGGGTCTCTCTCAGCTTTACTCACTGTAGCACTATGTCCCATAAAGAAGCCCTGTCTGAAGACTGGTTTCCCCTGATACTAGTGTCACAGCAATTCTACAATTGAACTACAAACTATGGTTTTTCTACAACCATGGTTTTAAACTACATTTTGACATGACACCCGAAACAGAAGTCCTCTAGCTCCTGAACCATCGGACAATGACAAAAACAAGCTCTTACCAGAAATCACTTATCTGCTTATACAATATGTATATCGGGACCATGCTCAAAAATCACTTTTTATATTATAACCTCCAAAAAAACGAAACAAAACAAGGCCCCACAAGAGCACAAGATGAACAGAATCATAGAGAAGAGTGTAGCCAAAGCATTGCTTCTGTTGCACTCTTCAATTATTTTACTGGGACTGATGTGGTTTGATACCAACCCTTCATCACAAACCCTTCTGAAGTTGTTGTGAGCTCTTTGATGTGTTTAGCAGCTTTAGCATCATTAGCATTACCGTTTAGCTTCTACAGCCAGCCTGTACACAAGGCTTGTGTCTCCATGTTTAGGACATTATTCACTTCCGCTTAGCATTTAGCTTTTAATTACTCCCTGGACCCTAAGTGGACACTATTGCGATGAATATGATGTTCACGAGTTCAACAACATGACATGTGGCTTGGAAGTGCTGCTAGAACTGCTTGGAGCAGAATGAATGCAGTACCATCAAAGTTCACGAGGTTAAAGACTCTGTTCCCGTGTCATTTCTGCCTGAGTACTCTGTTCAGCCGCGTGGATAACAACCACCAAACACAGTATTCACACTAACACGACGCTTTGCCTCTCGGCCTCCTATGTCTACCTCTTACATCCCACCATCATTTTTCCATTTTATTTTGTAACATTAAAACAGGTTGACAAGGACAAAGCACATACACATTATACAAATCAATGTTTTCCTTGTCAACCTGTTTTGATTAATGTAACACATTAATGTGAGGATTATTCTGCATTGAGTACTTTTAATAACATTAAAGGTGCCCTGCCACACATCTTTCATTACTTTGTGGTAATGTCTGAAGTTCTTCCACGGACTCTGTAAAAACATTTTGTGGAAAACAATGCCTCTGTTACAGTGTTTCAAGCCATTCTAGCGTGGTATAGAAAGCCTGCAGGACGGTTTGTGCCACTTCTTATTAATCCGTCCCTCCTGGATTTCTCAGCCTTTTTTTCAGATTGTTGCGGCCCAAAAAGCCTGATGTTGCGGGAGCTTTTGTAAAGAATTGTGATAAAAGTTGCCATGTTTTTTGTAATTTTGCAATGAAGTTGCTGGAGACAGAGAAAGTTTAAAAAAAAATAAGGAAACCTGTTTTGAGGAGAAAAAATTGACTCTAGTTTTCCTAGTAACCTTACCAATAAGGCTGAGGATGCTGCAAATGAAAATGTCTGGTGGATTTAAGACAACAAATAATAATTTATTGAAGGAATCCAATTTTAATGTCAGTAGCTTGTTGATCTGTACATTATTAGTTCATTTCCTATCCTGGCCTGGGACACACATTTATACAATTTAATAAAGTACTTATTAGACTTTACCTTTTTTTTGTTGTTGTTTATTTGAACATGTAAAAAAAAAAAAAAAAAAAAAAACATTAAAATATTTATACACCTACATTCATGCATACAAATATAATCATTGCACTTACAATAACGAGTGTTGCTGTCCTCAATTTAGGTCATCTTGTGCGTCTCATCTCCGGGTTTTTGTACATCCACCGTGTGTGTGTGGGTGTCTGTGTGTTTGTGTGTGTCTGTGTGTGTGCGTCAACATGAATCTCATGCTCATGAATATTAATGAGCTCAGGCCACATGACGTCAGACTGACCCGCTATGGTAATTTATTTCTCCTCTTATTTCTTCTCGGTGGCTGGAGCTGACAGAGGAGGTAGCCGTTCATTTTTACATTCACCACATACAACACACAACACAAACACGCAATATATTTAAAAAAATGCAAGTAAAAGGGGTTTTGTGCGGCAGGGCTCCTTCAGTACATTTTCCTGATGATACATGTACTGGAGTAACATTGTCAGTGCAGGGCTTTGACTTGTAACAGAGTATTTTTACAGTGTGGTATTAGTACTTTTACTCAAAGGTTGTGTTCTTCCAACACTGCATTGGTTGTTTTGGTGCATGGGCAGTCAAAAATACCAGCATTGCAGAACGTATTTATTTACTTAATTTCATTATTATATGCCACATTTAGCAATAATAAACAGATTAATTGTCTGTCAACATAGCCGTCAGTTGCAGCCCTACAGTTATTGGTTGTCTGAGCAGCTGCTGTGTGTTCTGTCAACCCTGTTCCTCTGGGTTCACAGTCTCCTCTTGTATATTCATGTCAGCATATTCATAGCTGGTAGTGAACCATCTGTGAACTTGGCCTGTGCCAGGGCAACTTTCTGCCCCGGTGATACGAGCCAAGTTTGACCCCCGCTGCGTCATTTTGCAAATGTGTGTGTTAATATAGGGGGGTGGGAACCATGTCTGACAAGACAGGTTACAGGGAAGATGAGCAGAATTAGTCAGTCAGTCAATACGTTTACATGCAGACTAATATTTAACAATTATTCCGAATGTGACTATAATTTTTTTATATCTGATACAGGTCTTGTAAACAGCATATTCTGGTGGATATTATGAAAAAGGAATGAAAGAGGGATGGTGTGTTTGCACGGCTAACAAGCCTTTTGAAACTGAAAAAAAATCTTATTTTACACAGCTGCATGTAAATGTAAATGTAAATGTGCTGTATTTATATAGCGCTTTTCCAGTCTTAACAACTGCTCAAAGCGCTTTTACATCTACAGGAAACATTCACCATTCACACACATTCATACACTGTGGCCGGGGCTGCCGTACAAGGTGCCACCTGCTCATCAGATAAACACTCACACACATTCACACGCCGATGCGCAGCACCGGGGGCAACTCGGGGTTCAGTGTCTTGCCCAAGGACACTTCGACAATGACTGCAGGGGCGGGGATCAAACCACCAATCTTCTGATTGGCAGGCAACCGCTCTACCACTGAGCCACGGCCGTAAACAGGAATATTAAGCCAGAATTATTTGATTAGGACAATGCACATCAATCAACATTTCTGTAAATGCGCTGTAAATCTGTAAATAAGTGGAATATTCACTTTCATGAGCCATGTAAACAGCTTAGTCGGAATAACGTGCAAAAACTAAAATATAATGTGCATGTAATCGTAGTCTCTGTCTCCTAAGGGTGGGAATCACCAGACGCCCCCCCCCC
>NC_045745.1:9207015-9208128 GCF_008692095.1 Etheostoma spectabile | reverse complement strand
CCCCGATACAATATAACCACGATACTTATGCCACAACATTATATTATAGCGTTTTTAAACATATTGCAATATTCTGCGATAAATTGCACTTATTAGCCTTTTTTCCAACTTGTAATTTTTCCCAATTTCAAATAAAGTCCCCAAAAGGAAACTTCGTCAACATCGGGTTTATCTAAAAAGAAACATTTCTGTGTTTGTTCATCTCACCTCAATTGTATTTGTTTAAAATGGGATTGTCAACATGTATATAATAAAAGATCGATACTTGGCGCCTGTGTATTGATAGAGTATTGCCACTGAAAATATCGCAATACTATGCTGTATTGTTTTTGTTTTTTTCCCCCACCCCTACTGTCTCCCTGTATTACAAATGAAAAATAAAGAAAGAAAACCAAAAGCTCTTCAAGATCATATATGATGGGTGAATAAAGGTTAATGGAAAAAATCTCTGTATAGATGCTCTAGCCGCGGCCAGTGAACAATGCAGGGATTCAATAAAAGCTGGATTCAGCAATCAGCGAGAAATAAAAGCAAAGCAGAACTGACAGTCGAGCTGTGACAGCTTTGAGGAAAACGGAGAGATCGAGGACTCGTGGGTGCAGCGGCAGTTACACCCACTTAAACCCACTCAATTTAACCAGCGTTTCCAGCTGACCTAAATTTATTCAAATGGATGAAAACACTCAAGCTTTTTTGAGGTCGGCCCTTTTACGTCGGAGCTACATGATTCTGTCTGAATGAGCATCAGGCCGATCAGAGACAGAATCACTGAGCACAGCCCAGTTCAGACCAAAGATTCAGGATTCACACAAGACCTTCATTGCCTCCTGCCCCGTTTAAGGTAGGAAGTAAAGAACAGGAGAAGAGTTGAAGAGACAAGGTGGCGGAGGTGATGAGACTAGAAGGGCCAAATGCTGCTGCTTTCCGATCTTTTCAGGATGTGGAGACCGTAAGGTGCAATGTGAGACAAGGTAAGGTGAGAAAGCAATGTTTCTTTTTAAGGATGAAAAAGACAAGGTGCCAAAGCTGTTGGGCGAAGAGGAGTGAGGGAGAGGAAAAGGACAACATGATGAAGAGTTTAGGGGGGCGGGGGGGATTCCCAGCTCCGCCAGA
>NC_045745.1:9194740-9207005 GCF_008692095.1 Etheostoma spectabile | reverse complement strand
TGGCCTTTTTTCCCACCATCCATCAGGTTGTCCGAGGCTGTATGGCCACATGCCATGATGACAGATCTGCCTGTCAGCCGAACACAGTCCACCATGACAAGTGTAGACACTCCAGAAGAAGACGTTAAGATGGCCAGCTGCGTCCAGGAGGATCAGACTTACAGGTGTCAACAACAAATAGAATAGATGTGTTTAATACAGATTATAAAAGGGTAGGTGTGTGTCGTTTGAAATGCATACCAATGAATAGGGTTTGGGTACTGAAACCCGGTTCCCCTATTGAACCGGTTCCTACGCAACCGGTAGGAATCGGACCGGATTAGAACGCAACTTTATACCCACGGTATCTAAAACACAATAGTAAATAGATATATTGAAAACAGTTCTGGCAAATTATGGAAATGGAAGTCGTGATTAAAGAGTTTTTGAGTCTCTTGGACCTGCATCTGGGCATGGTGTACCTACGGCCTGAGAAAAGAATAGGTTAGACTGGCAGGACAAGGGGTGGATGGGGTCAGCTGAGGGGTAGAAGGGGTCAGCTGAGGGGTGGATGGGGTCAGCTGAGGGGTGGATGGGGTCAGCTGAGCGGTGGATGGGGTTAGTTGAAGGGTTGAGTGGGGTCAGTGAGGGGTGGATGGGGTCAGATGGGGTCAGCTGAGGGTGATGGGTCAGTTGAGGGGTAGAGCGGTGGATGGGGTCAGTGAGTGGTGTGGATAGGGTCAGTGAGGGGTGATGGGTCAGTGAGGGGTGGATGGGGTCAGCTGAGCGGTGGATGGGGTTAGTTGAAGGGTGGATGGGGTCAGTTGAGGGGTGGATGGGGTCAGATGGGGTCAGCTGAGCGGTGGATGGGGTCAGTTGAGGGGTAGATGCGGTGGATGGGGTCAGTTGAGGGGTAGATGCGGTGGATGGGGTCAGTTGAGGGTCAGATGGGGTCAGCTGAAATGCAGTAGTCCGTATTGTGATTTTGGTACAATTGCAATTAACTGTGCCGGACTACTAAATCTGAAGGAACAAAAGTGGAAAAAAATCAACCAATGTATCACTAAATTCTCATTGGCTACTCGCCAACGTTGCGGTCAGCTCGACAGGTTCACCCGCCAACGGCAAAACTCAACCGCCTCTGCCTGATTGGCAGTATATATCAAATATAGACTTTTAACAACATACAATCATTAAATTCAAAATAGAAGTTTTAATTGTATTCAATGACGATTAGCTCCTTACTCCATATCTTACCCACGTTTCTGGATCCGCTCTGCTGGACGCCAAAAAAACCGCCAGCAACGAACCCTCCTTGGCTCTCATTTCAGTCCCAATCACTTTGTCTGCGTGTCACATTGTTTCAGCTGATAAGGTCATAAGAATAAATTGGATTTTGAATTTGTCAACAAATCCTAATGCCTGAAAATGAGTCATTATCGTGACATTGTGATGTTCCCTAATCTTTATTTTCATATTCTCTGAATTTGTAATGCAAGAAAATAAAGATGAACCAGACAGACTATGGCTTCATCATCGTTACAGGAACATAAGTACTTATGTGAATGATGCTGGTAATTGGGCTAATTAACCTCTTCATCCCTGCTGAGCTATCAGTGGATCCATCATTATAAATACATGCTGTTTAAACCCACCAAACTGAAGTTCTTAAACACATGTCTGCATTCATAATTAATATCAAAAGATAAACAAACACTTATTATATTGCATGTGAAATGTGCAGAGCAATTTGAAAACTCATTATTCTACCTTGATGTAAAGTATGCAGCGCTTCTCTCTGTCCCTACCAGCTCCAATTTATTTGGTTTTTGAGTAGTGAACACTTAATGATTGAATTCATCACTCAATCCGAGGGATATGTTATTCTCATCTTAGTTTGTTTTTGGTTGGATTTCTTACAATGGTGCAAAAATCATTCTATTATTTGATATCACTCAATATTACTCTTTCATTTCAAATAACAAAGGGTTAGCTTGATTTACTCTACACTCATCTGATTTATTATTTCCGTAGAGCACAACAGTGTGGTTGTGGAAGTCAAAATCCTGTTCATTTCGATGATTAGTATTAGGATTATTATTATTATTAGGATAATTAGGATTTAGATTATTATCCATAATGTCTAAACCATCTGAGAGACAGACAACGAGCTCCAAGGTTGCTAAACGATGTCCGTATGACGTCAACCTCGTTTTACAAAAAACTTGGAGAAATACTTCACTACCCACAACCCTAAGCGTAACAGCGGCCTCTCTGATTGAAGGAACTTGCTGTTACCATGGCAATGTTTATCAAACCCGTGAACGTCTAGAGCGGGTTGCTTCCATTGAGGTGTAGATAATAGTTTATCTACACAGTCTTGTACCTTTGGCTTTTTTTTGCCCATTTTGAAAATGTTTTATGGTTCCGATTCATCTCGTATCTGCTTGGCTCAGTTCCAGACTTCCAGACTATTTATATAAGCATTTTATTATAAGTATTTATTTAGAAGTATTTAATTTTAACCATTTAATGAAACAGGGAAACAACACTTCCAGAGTCTTTAAAAAACTTTATGCCACTTATAAAAGTGGGTGGTCACTCTTAAGGTTTAGTAAAATTTGATTTAAGATTATTATTTTTATTTTTTTTTGCCCTTTTTATTAAAGTGACAGTGGATAGACTTGAAAGGGGGAGAGAGATGGGGGATGACACGCAGCAAAGGGCCGCAGGTTGGACTCCAACCCGGGCCGCTGCGGGACCCAGCCCACATGGGGCTGGGAACAACTGGGATTTTAAACAGACATTTGCATTATTACCAAACAACAAAATGAAAATCTTATGTTTTTTCACATCATCATCATCATCATCATCATCATCATCATCATCATCTTTAGATTCAGAGTCAATATAGTAAAAAAAGACAAACGTTCACATTAATATCCTGGTGATTACAAACATATGAGTGTAGAGCTCTGCCAAGGTTGCTCAATCCTCTGAATGTTGTTTTTAATATTAGATTGTGTTTGGAAGTAGTTATTTTTGAATGCTAGCCACATCCTGGTGGACTTGCTTTGTGTTGATATGGTTGCAATTGCACAAGGTGTTTTTAAAAGTTAAAGCATCACATTGGTCACACTTAAAAGAAATATTAACTGCATGAAAACAGTATTCCTTAAAACGTTATGTAACAAGAATTGGATAAAAGAAGTTCAGGGCAGAAGTAGGCGTGGCCAGTATTTAGTAAACCAGATATGGTTTTAATGCTGCGTTGGAGGGACTCCAGTTTTTTTCCCATCTACCAATTTACAGGTTTCTTTTCTTTCGTCTTCAGATGGGTGAGCTGCCAGCTCTCGTGTGCAGATCTTTATAAATCAGTTTTGTCAGGCCAAATGTCTCAAAACATTCTGATATTATGATACGCTTTGAGCATTGGAAAGGCAACCTCCATAAGTAGCGAATAAAGCCTTCTTCTAGCAGGGAGCCCTTGGCGTCTCATTATTTCACTACAGACCTGCTTGAGAAACCTAATTTGTTTCTGTCAACGGCATGTCTTTTTAATTTTCTGTCAAGTTACATCATCATTGTGCGGTAAAGTCGTTGAGTTCAGGAACACGAGAATCCTTATTGATGTTGCATTCAGGTGCCTGTAGAAAGGCATTCGTTAGCCTTAAAAAAAACACATATTGGTGCAAACAGCAGTCTCAGAACCTGCAATTCACAAATAGCAGAGTCAGGCTTGAAAAAATCATCACATCATCATAACGTTTACATCGTTCTTCTCTTTCTTCTTCAGACGGGCAAACGGCTCATGGTGCGCCGACAGCGTTAGGCTGCTCCTCGTTCCACATCTTCTGTTTCGTCAGTCCAAATATCTCAAAACATTCTGACATTTGTACGCACGTTGAACATTGTGAAGGCAACCTATGCTGACTTTCCAAAAGAGGCAATCAAATCTTTCCTGGCAGGGAGCCTTTATTTAACTACTTTGAAACCTGCTCCAGATACTTCATTTGTTTCAACAGTACATATTCTTAATTTTCTGTCACGTTACATCGTCACTGTGGGCTAATGTCGTAGAGACACGATTATCTCTTTTTGTTGCATTCAAATGCCTGAAGAAAGGTTACGAAAAACATGCAGGTGCAAACAACTGTCTCCAAACCTGCAATGCACCAAATGCTGAGTCCGATGTAAAAACAATTCAGTTTCAGGTTTAGAACCCGTCGTTAAAACAGGAACGAGAATCCATCGACGTCCGCAGCCCAAAGTATTATATCAGTCGTTAATGAAACCCAAACCATTTCTGCGTGTTGTTTTGTCTTCCTCCTTCCTGTCTTTCCTCTGTTTAATTATTATTTCTTTTAATTTTTTTGTTGGACCTGGGATGTGTTCTTTGTCTCAGTGTATTGATTGTAATTGTTTGTCACTGTTTATCTCTTAAATATGCAAAAAAAAACCTGACATTTGGATCCGATATCCATTTACAGTTAAAATGACGATCAAAAAAGTCAAAATTAAAGTTGAGTACAAACTCGAATGCAAAAGTTTGTTTAAATGCTTTAAGCAATCCGGGGGGGGGGGTTAAGTCAGACTCAGTGGGGAGTGAAACCGAAGCCGAGGGACAGACAGAGCTGCAGCCGAGCCAAAGTAGACCCCTTTTTCATTCATCAACTTTATTTATCACGCAAATAAAACGCTCATACAGATATTCTGCAAACTGCCAAACCGCGGCCCGATAATCAGCCGGGGCCGAGAATCAGCCGGGGCCGGTAATCGGCGGGGGCCAAGAATCAGCCGGGGCCGGTAATCGGCGGGGGCCGAGAATCAGCCAGGGGCCGGTAATCGGTCGAGCGTCACTGTGTTCAGGTTCAGTCACTTATTGGCTAACGAAAAATCTGTTAAAATACGAATATAAATGATCTATTCATGTTTTCAGTTAGTTTAATGGTGTAAAACTAAAGCATAACTTCTTACCTTTCTAACTGTACATAGTTCGAACTGTTTACTTTAGCTTTTACTTTACTAGAGCCGGCTGAAGTATGCTATCAGCGGTCAGTTAGCCGTGCGCTAACCTCGGCCATAACCGGACACCGCTATCTCCTCGCTGTAGACGCTGAGCGTTGCTGGGTATTACGTCCATAGAACGTTAGCTAAAGAAAGTCCCATCAATGCTGTCAAAACTATCGCATCTCACGTCCGTCCTTCACAATAAAATGCCACTCTGAATTATGCAATAAGAGCTCTTTAATTTCCAGTGCAGTAGAAATGAAAAGACCTGACAGTGCAGGTTGAAAGTGTCCTGATATGGCCAATAGCAGCGAGGGGTGACACAGTGACGCTAGATAATTAAAACCACAGACGCATATTGCTTCTCTGTGACACTGTCCTGGGCCATGTTGTACTAGTTACCCTCTAACACGCGCCCCCCCCCCACTGCCGACAGTCTCGTAACAGACGCCTGTTGTGGGCTCAGCAGCCACCTGGCTTGTTATTCTAGGTTTTCATTAGTCATGCAGGTTGTGGTGCGATGCGGGGCGGTTTAGGTCACGTCGGTCCCAGGAGAGTCCCATCATGCACCTGTGACCTCAAGCACGATGTTAGCATGGTGATGACGTCTGCGAACAAAGCTGCTGCGTCTGTTGCAGCCTGTCTTACTCTCTGCTCAGGGCCAATCATTCGTTCATCCTAGATCCTAGATGGGTCTGTCGGTGTGTCGGTGTTTGCACATTCCTTCAGAGCGGGTACAAAACAAAGAAAAGCTGTGATGACTTCAGCTGGGTTTCTTGCAGCAGGAGGTGTCTCTTCAGATGAGTTCAATTTGTTCACACTGCTTTTGAGCCCCAGGCGTTTTGCAGCCATGTGTCCAGTGTGCGTTGTGTTATTTGGAGAATTACAACAACAAAAAAACACACAAAGGAAAGCTGAAAAACTCATTATCACTGCTATGTTTTCCTTTGCTGTATAACTCAGCAACCACAAGAAAAACATATAATAATATATGAATTCATAGTAAATGTCAACAATAGGTTATATTAGTCACAGGGCTATGCTCTAATTCTGTCTGGATCAGTAACTTATGATATGATTGCAAACGATAAGAGTGAGTAGCTGTAGAGACGAAGCTTATTTACACCTTTCACAGATAAAAACCACAAAGGGCTTCCCAAAAAATGGAATACAGTACATAAAAGACTACAAAGGAAAACCATAGGTACCTAAAAACCGAGAACCATAAAAACCCTGGTCTGACCGACCAGTTGGACAGTCGGTCACAACGCAGAAAGAACATAAATACACTACTTTCCTTCGGGGCTAAGTTACGAGCTTCTGTATCGGTCGTCTGAATTCTACTACACTGAATACTAAAATATGTCACGGTTTAATGGTCGCTCCCAACATTTTTTTTGCCTTTGTTCAGACGACATAACCAGTGTCTCATTGGCAGACTTCACTCTCCTACAGTCCACTGAGTGCCAGTCCTTCCTGTAATGAACATTATTGTGATCCTAATCACCACGTAAACCTACGAAATATGTTGTCTGGATCAACGACAATTCATTGGCGAAGTGTGTTTGTCGCTGTCTAACTCCGTTGTGTGTGTGAGCTACACGCTGAAGATGTCAAGTTTTGAACAAAAGTCAGGCCTGCTTGGCAACAGATTAGATTAGATTAGATTAGATTAGACTTTATTCATCCCACAACGGAGAAATTTCCTTATTACAGCAGAAGCATTTTCTTCAGTAACAGCAAAAAAACAAAACAAAAAAAACACACAAATAATTAAACAGACAAGAAACACAGGCAAAACAATAGACAATGATTATAAGGTAGACTGAAAGTAAGCAAAATGCCGTCAAATAAAGGTATTTTAAAGTGCGGTTGCCATGATACAAGAAACAATATTGCGGTGTAAGTGACGTTAAAATTAAATTTAATGTGTAATAAGAGTAATAAAGCAAGAGTCGGTAGCATAATATAAAATATATTATTAATTAAGTTTGGAGCCGATTGGCGTATAGCACACAAACCACTTTGATGAAGAAGTCTGTACAGGATGTCAGGTATAGAGGTTAGGTCAGTAGTAGGTTCCAGTTCCTGTCCTGGTTCTTAATTGCAGGACGTTACCAGGACATAGAAGGTTATCTGGGATGCTATTTTCCAGTAGCCCATAAGTGCGTTGTGTGTAATTTGTTTTGAGTGAAACCTCATGGTTCACTCTGTGAACCCCGGTATCTGGGACCTTTATTTGTTTGGTTGGACAACTGCCTGGTGAAAAGATGTGAATGTGCCTGAAAGCAGCACCAGTTTCAGGGGGAAGTGCAGGCTTCAGGTCCAATTGTCAGCGACCAAGCAGGCCAATAAAAGAAGTCAACAAAATATAACTTTACTCAAAAATAGCAACAATAAAACAGGAAATGAACTCAACACACGGACCTAACTGAATGAGACAAGAGGGGACATTTATAGTGGTTGGACATAACTACAACTAATGGAAAGAAAACCAAGCTAAACCAGATGGTACGGCCCAATTGGCAGGCCACAGGATGTAACAGTCCTTCACCCTTGGCCACGCCTTTACTGACCTAGGTACTCTGCTGCAGAGCCCGTTGTCATGGGTCATGTCTTTTGGTGGATCCAGCCCTTGAACTTAACCCACATGTTGTCTTCGGATCAAATTTGACCCGTTTTCAAAGGGGTTTTTTTTATGTCCAAAATAAAGGAAGTCGAAATAAAGGAGAAAAATGTTGGTAAAAGTGACAGAATCGATGAAAACAAAAAACAAAAATAATATTCAAAACAACAGAAAGTGTCAAAAACGTTGGAAAAAGTGACAAAATGTACGGGGGAAATGGGTCTAAAATGACAAATAGCGCCATAAACGTCAAAAAAGGAACAAAGACATTGAAAAAGTGTTACTGGAAATAGTGACCAAAAAACGTCAAAAACACAAAATTAACTTTGTAAAGAGCAACAAAAACATTGAGATCAGGGGGAAAAAATGTTTTTCTTGGTTAAAGGGAAGACAACACAAGGGTTAAACAAAGCTGGAGGGAAACATGGATAAGAAACCTGGTTTATCCAAACGCCACGTGGTTCAAGATCACAAGCAGGCTTACACTTCCCAAAGCCTCACTGAACCCTGTTGCTCTCTTGTTTTTTCTTGACTGGTCCCTACTTCGTGTCATTCTCCTCCTAATCCATCTGCTCAGCCAGCTG
Source organism: Etheostoma spectabile (assembly GCF_008692095.1). Classification (NCBI taxonomy): domain Eukaryota; kingdom Metazoa; phylum Chordata; class Actinopteri; order Perciformes; family Percidae; genus Etheostoma; species Etheostoma spectabile. The sequence continues at coordinate 9,198,806 of NC_045745.1, read as the reverse complement.
CTAGCAGTCGATTTCCTCCCACCTCTGAACACCCTGACTGCTTTCTGTGTCCTTCCTCTGGCTCATCTCTGGCTGGAAGAAGTAATGAGAGAGAGAGAGTCAAATAGTGAGTGAGAGCCGGATGATAATGATAGAAGCAGAAGAAAATGGAGCTTAAGTGGCTGTTGCTGCAAAAATGTTCGTTTGTGTGTGTGTGTGTGTTTTGGAGAGAATGGTGTGTTTTAAATATTTATTTGCAGTTAATGATCTGAAATGCATGTGTCACATGCAAGTAGCTTTGTGGGCGGATCCCGGACGCTGTTGCTATTACACCGGCGGGATAAATGACTCTTGCGGCCGATGCAAATCTAAAATGGGTTGGTCTGAAGTAGCTACATTACTCATAGGTGTGGTTCAGAGCGTTATTTCACTATTCCTTTAAAAGCAGGCGCGCTTGTACCGTAGCAGATTGCTATTATAATGGTGGATTCCCTCTTAATACATCCATGGGCGCACGCCAGGAGCGCTTCACAGCCGAGGAGATGACGTTTGTTATTGATTTTTCTTTTTGAGAATATGTAAATAAATAAATGTCACAAAAACATACTTTATCACTTTAATCACGAGGTTCATGTTCATGCCTTGCCTTGCCTTTATGTATTGTCCGAGCCTTGTTTGCTTAGTCCGTATTTGTCTAGCCTAGCTGATGTCTTGTATAAATGTCTTTGTCCTTATGTAAACTGTATTGTTATTTTAGTTGTCTAAATCTGTCTAGTCCTTATCGATGTACTGTCCAAATGTCTGTCTCGACGTGCTGGGTTTTGTGTTGGCCCGCTTGCATTGTCATGTTACTTCTTGACTTTCCTGTATAATAAATATGAAATGAAATGAAATGAATGAACGCCATGTGGTCTAACATTAGACCGAGATGACCTCACTATAGACGATGCAGCTCTTCTGTCTCTCCTCTCCCGTGCTGCTGCTGCTGGGGCGTTCGGGTTAAGTGGCATCGGTACATGCAGTTCAACCTCACATCGCCTTAAGTCCTCTAATAGTTCATCTTTCATCAACACATCCATAATTCATGGAAATGTAAAACAAGGTCATAATTTTCCTTGTGTTTATGTATGGTTCGCCATAATGGGAACTGCTGGGTCCGTGTAGATGAGAGAATCAAAGTGTGTGAGCGGTGTGTTCACTCCACATCACGACCACGCATGCACCCTAAACCCTCCTGTTGTCCTCGGGTCCAATTTGACCCCTTTTAAAAATGTCTATATCAGAAATATGGCATTCTTTTTAACCAAATTACCACAAAAGAAGATGGATCCCACGCAACGCTCTTTGCAAATACAATCACTTTTTTTGAATTTTTTGGTGTAAATTGAAATGGTTTCAAATCAGCATCCATACATACGCTCCTCTGATCTTAACTATTAGTCAAGATAATTCATAATTTCTGCTTTATTAGCTCAAATATTAGGTATAATTCTATACAAATGAGGGTTATTGACCATTGATTCCAAAAGTGTAAAACTAGTGGCAGTAAGGTGGTGGTAGTGAAGTGGAAGAAAATAATGCGTTGAAAATGTAAAATGTCGAAAAAAGGGGTAAAAACAAGAAAGAAAGTGTTAATCTGCCCCCGGGGGGGGGAAGTCTGCTGTGCGTCGGGTGCAAAATAGGAATGGTATGCGTCGGTGTACAAAGGCAATTGCGCTTGGTGCAACATAGGTCCCTAAGTCACACTTTCAGGACTGTGAGGCCTCTAGAAACTGATGAAACTATCTTTGCCTTCTATTTGTGTCACAACCAAGTGTGCTATGTGTGTGTGTGTTTGTGTGTGTTTGTATGCATATGTGTGTTCATATATATAACAGTGTTCACCCTGACTAAATGGCAATTTCATGTGGAATATGACTGCTTGCATGTAAGGAAGTAACCTGCAGAGTGTTTTGCCCATTAGACACGGATGTTGGTTTGTTAGCTGGAACTCTCTGGAAGAGTTGTCCGACTTGTTGCTAAGCTGCAATGGGAGTGTTGGGTGCAAAGAATCGGTGCATAGGATCGGTCATATCTATAGTTCAACACATCCAGACGATGTACCCTTTTGAGAAAGACAAAATACCTTAAATACTTGAGTTGCAGGCTAATTTCTAGAACGGTTGACCCGGTCTATAGCGCTGCTCGTAGTGTGAATGCGACAATGGTGGATAACAATGGCGGTTAGTTCTTTGCTCTACTTGTTGTGCTTCTTTTATGTATAAGCTTGGGTGTGTGTGTGTGTGTGTTTGCACATAGTTTGGCGTGTCCCTTGTCAGGAGGGGAGAGTGTTTAACAAATGACTGCCAGCACGGGGACACGGGGGCCACAGACCTCTGCGAGGGAGTCGGCCAACAATAAATCTCAAAAATCAATATGACAGGGCCCGGGGTAATCAGTACCAATGATTTTAAACTGGAAGAAGTCCCTCGGGGAGAAGAATGATAAAATCCTCTGAGCTCGGAGTCTGAAAAACAACCCGAGGATGAAGGATGGAGACAAGGAAGAGAAAGAGAAGGGAGGGAAGCAAAGAAAGAGAAAGATTATTGATAGTTTTTTTTTTTACCAAGAAACCCCTACAGCAGGGTTAGGATCTCTGTTGTGCTTTCTCTGTCTGTCACTTGTACTCTTTCCTTTCTTCCATCACTCATTCTTCTTCTGTCTCTTCTAGTCTTTCTCCCTCTCTCCTATGTTTACACTCCTACTCCATTCTTTCTATGTTCTTCAGCGTGTCTGTCTCGGTCATCACCGATACTCCGACTCTTAGACTATTTTTGCTGTTTTATTCCACCTGAGCCTCTCAGAATGAAATTTCGATACCAGTCTCTTCTTCCTTTTCTTCCCTCTATTGCAGTTTTGTTGATTTCTCCGTCCCTCCTCGATCCTCGCGGCAGGAATAAGAGCTTTGAGAAGGCGTACCAGAACAACTTCCTGTTCAAGCGAGGATATGTAAAATAAGAAAAGTGAAATCCAACCCCCTTATTCAACCAGACGTGGGTGAGATGCAGCTGTCGAGGTCGCTCTCAATCAGAAAGTAACAGCTCATGAGTTGGGGCATGGGTTAGACCACTTGTGGAAGGCAAGGCAGCTTAATTTGTACACCACATTTCAGCAACAGGGCAATTGAAAGTGGTTTACACAAAAACAATTAAAAAAAATAACACATGAGAATAAAAGTTACAGTATAAGAAATTAAACATTAAAGAAATCAACAACCATTTAAAGAAAGGTCTTCAGCCTTGTTTTAAAAGGTACGGCGGACCTTTATTCTGCAGGTTTCTGGGAGTTTGTTCCAGATATGAGGAGCATAGAAACTGAACGTGGCTTCTCCCTGTTCAGTTCTGACTCTGGGGACAGAAAGAAGACCTGTCCCAGATGACCAGAGAAGTCTGGGGGGGTCAAAGTGTAGTAGCAAATCAGAAATGTATTTTGGCCCTAAACCGTTTAGTGATTTATAAACTAGCAAAAGTGCTTTGAAATCAATTATTTGAGGCTCAGGAAGCCAGTGTAAAGACTTCAGAACTGGAGTGATGTGATCCAGTCTCTTGGTCTTAGTGAGGACTTGAGTGATGTGATCCAGTCTCTTGGTCTTAGTGAGAACTGGAGTGATGTGATCCAGTCTCTTGTCTTTAGTGAGGACTGGAGTGATGTGATCCAGTCTCTTGGTCTTAGTGAGGACTGGAGGGATGTGAACCAGTCTCTTGGTTAGTAGAATGAGTGATGTGATCCAGTTCTTGGTCTTAGTGAGGACTGGAGTGTGTGATCCAGTCTCTTGGTCTTAGTGAGGACTGGAGTGATGTGATCCCGTCTCCTGGTCTTAGTGAGGACTGGAGTGATGTGATCAGTCTTTGGTCTTAGTGAGGACTGGAGTGATGTGATCCAGTCTCTTGGTCTTTAGTGAGGACTGGAGTGATGTGATCCAGTCTCTTGGTCTTAGTGAGGACTGGAGTGATGTGATCCAGTTTCTTGGTCTTAATGAGGACCCGAGCGGCAGCTGTCTGATTGATTTTTGTAGGGGGACCTGTAAAGACCCCGTTACAGTAGTCAA
>NC_045745.1:9174894-9194715 GCF_008692095.1 Etheostoma spectabile | reverse complement strand
CTTGCCTTGCCTTTATGTATGTGTCCGAGCCTGTTTGCTTAGTCCGTATTTGTCTAGCCTAGCTGATGTCTGTATAAAGTCTTTGTCCTTATGTAAACTGTATTGTATTTTAGTTGTCTAAATCGTCTAGTCCTTATCGAGTACTGTCCAAATGTCTGTTCGACGGGCTGGAGGTTTGTGTCAGGCCCGCTTGCATTGTCATGTATCTTGACTTCCTGTATAATAAATATGAAATGAAATGAAATGAATGAACGCCATGTGGTCTAACATTAGACCGAGATGACCTCACTATAGACGATGCAGCTTTCTGTCTCCCTCTCCCGCTGTGCTGCGTGGGGCGTTGGTGGTTAAGTGGCATCGGTACATGCAGTTCAACACTCACATCGCCTTAAGTCCTCATAGTTCATCTTTCATCAACACATCCATAATTCATGGAAATGTAAAACAAGGTCATAATTTTCCTTGGGTTTATGTATGGTTCGCCATAATGGGAACTGCTGGGTCCGTGTAGATGAGAGAATCAAAGTGTGTGAGCGGTGTGTTCAATCCACATCACGACCACGCATGCACCCAAACCCTCGTTGTCCTCGGGTCCAATTGACCCTTTTAAAAATGTCTATATCAGAAATATGGCATTCTTTTAACCAATTACCACAAAAGAAGATGGATCCCAGCCAACGCTCTTTGCAAATACAATCACTTTTTTTAATTTTTTGGTGTAAATTGAAATGGTTTCAAATCAGCATCCATACATACGCTCTGATCTTAACTATAGTCAAGATAATTCATAATTTCTGCTTTATTAGCTCAAATATTAGGTATAATTCTATACAAATGAGGGTTATTGACCATTGATTCCAAAAGTGTAAAACTAGTGGCAGTAAGGTGGTGGTAGTGAAGTGGAAGAAAATAATGCGTTGAAAATGTAAAATGTCGAAAAAAAGGGTAAAAACAAGAAAGAAAGTGTTAATCGCCCCCGGGAAGCTCTGTGCCTAAAATGGAGTTGGGGTGCGGGGGGGGGCAATTGCGCTTGGTGCAACATAGGTCCTAAGTCACCTTTCAGGACTGTGAGGCCTCTAGAAAACTGATGAAACTATCTTGCCTTCTATTTGTGTCACAACCAAGTGTGCTATGTGTGTGGTGTGTTTGTTGTGTGTTTTTGTATGCATATGGGTCATATATATACAGTGTTCACCCTGACTAAATGGCAATTTCATGTGGAATAGACTGCTTGCATGTAAGGAAGTAACCTGCAGAGTGTTTTGCCCATTAGACACGGATGTTGGTTTGTTAGCTGGAACTCTCGAAAGATGTGTCCGACTTGTTGCTAAGCTGCAAGGGAGTGTTGGGTGCAAAGAATCGGTGCATAGGATCGGTCATATCTATAGTTAACACATCCAGACGATGTACCCTTTTGAGAAAGACAAAATACCTTAAATACTTGAGTTGCAGGCTAATTTCTAGAACGGTTGACCGGTCTATAGCGCTGCTCGTAGTGTGAATGCGACAATGGTGGATAACAATGGCGGGTAGTTCTTTGCTACTGTTGTGCTTCTTTATGTATAAGCTGTGTGTGTGTGTGTGTGTGTGTGTGTGTTTGCACATAGTTTGGCGTGTCCCTTGTCAGGGGGGAGAGTGTTTAACAAATGACTGCCAGCACGGGGACACGGGGGCACAGACCGCGAGGGAGTCGGCCAACAAAATCTCAAAAATCAATATGACAGGGCCGGGGTAATCAGTACCAATGATTTTAAACTGGAAGAAGTCCCTCGGGGAGAAGAATGATAAAATCCTCTGAGGCGGAGTCTGAAAAACAACCCGAGGATGAAGGATGGAGACAAGGAAGAGAAAGAGAAGGAGGGAAGCAAAGAAAGAGAAAGATTATTGATAGTTTTTTTTTTTACCAAGAAACCCCCACAGCAGGGTTAGGATCTCTGTTGTGGTCTCTGTCTGTCACTGTACTCTTTCCTTTCTTCCATCACCATTCTCTTCTGTCTCTTCTAGTCTTTCCCCTCTCCCTGTTTACACTCCACTCCATTCTTTATTCTTCAGCGTGTCTGTCTCGGTCATCACCGATACTCCGATCTTAGACTATTTTGCTGTTTTATTCCCTGAGCCTCTAGAATGAAATTTCGATACCGTCTCTTCTTCCTTCTTCCCCCTATTGCAGTTTTGTTGATTTCCGTCCCCTCATCGATCCTCGCAGGCAGGAATAGAGTTGAGAAGGCGTACCAGAAACCTTCCTGTTCAAGCGAGGATATGTAAAATAAGAAAAGTGAAATCCAACCCCCTTATTCAACCAGACGTGGGTGAGATGCAGTGTCGAGGTCGCTCTCAATCAGAAAGTAAAAGCTCATGAGTTGGGGCATGGGTTAGACCTTGTGGAAGGCAAGGCAGCTTAATTTGTACACCACATTCAGCAACAGGGCAATTGAAATGGTACACAAAACAATTAAAAAAAATAACACATGAGAATAAAAGTACAGGATAAGAAATTAAACATTAAGAAAATCAACAACCATTTAAAGAAGGTCTCAGCCTTGTTTTAAAAGGTACGGCGGACCTTTATTCTGCAGGTTTCTGGGAGTTTGTTCCAGATATGAGGAGCATAGAAACTGAACGTGGCTCTCCTGTTCAGTTCTGACTCTGGGGACGAGAAAGAAGAACTGTCCCAGAGACCAGAGAGTCTGGGGGGGTCAAAGTGTAGTAGCAAATCAGAAATGTATTTTGGCCCTAAACCGTTTAGTGATTTATAAACTAGCAAAAGTGTGAAATCAATTATTGAGGCTCAGAAGCCAGTGTAAAGACTTCAGAACTGAGTGATGATTCTGTTAGGAGGACTGAGTGTGATCCAGTCTCTTGGTCTAGTGAGACTGGAGTGAGTGATCCAGTCTCTTGGTCTTAGTGATGGACTGAGTGATGTGATCCAGTTCTTGGTCTTAGTGAGGACTGGAGTGATGTGATCCAGTCTCTTGGTTTAGTGAGGACTGGAGTGATGTGACCCAGTCTCTTGTCTAGTTAGAACTGTAGTGTGTGATCCAGTCTCTTGGTTTAGTGAGGACTGGAGTGATGTGATCCAGTTCTTGGTCTTAGTGAGAGTGAGTGATGGATCCAGCTCTTGGTCTAGTGAGGATGGAGTGATGGGATCCAGTCTCTGGTCAGTGAGGACTGGAGGGATGTGATCCAGTCTTGGTCTAGTGAGGACTGGAGTGATGTGATCCAGTCTCTTGGTTTAGTGAGGACTGGAGTGATGTGATCCAGTCTCTTGGTCTTAGTGAGGACTGGAGTGATGTGATCCAGTTTCTGGTCTAATGAGGACCCGAGCGGCAGCTGTCTGATTGATTTTTGTAGGGGGACGTAAAGACCCCGTTACAGTAGTCAAGTGTCAGATATGGTTCAACAGGACCCAGAAGCAGACAAAGACGGAAGGTAATTTTTACCAAGTTTATTGCAGTGTAGTCAGGACCAGTAATACAACTGGGTGGCAGGCTAGCATCAGCAGTCGAAGTCAGGCAGAATGTCCTTCTTGGCGTAGCAGGCAGGTAAGTAACAAAACCAACGTCCTCTCCACTGATGCGACGTAACACATCCGCAAAGACTGAGGAGACGGCAGGTCTATATAAAGCACACAGAGAGACTGATATGACTCAGGTGTGCTAATCAGTCCAGGAGATGTGAGCCTGCCCTACCCAATTACCAGAGAGAAACAAACACAATCAACACACACACACCCCCCAGCCAAGTCTGATTGAGACATCACTGACAGTACCCCCCCCCGACGCCGCGCTCCAGGCCGGTCCACCGGTCCCCAGGGAACCGACGATGGAAGTCCCTGACCAAGAAGCAGCGCCAGGATCTGCGAGCGAGGAACCCAGACCTCTCCTCGGACCGTACCCTCCCAGTCACCAGGTATTGAGTACCACGCCGCGACGGCGGGAGTCTACAGGCGGCGGACTGGTACACCCCCTCCCATCGACGAACCGGGGCGGAGGAGCCGGAGGCGGCGGAGGGAGCAGCGGGGAGGGCAAACAGTTAGGAGGGACAAATGAGAGGGTGCACCCTCATGGAGCAGGGCAACTTCAGCCGGACCCACCACAGGGTTAATAATCCTCTCCACCACAAAAGGCCACGAGGAACTAGGAGAGAGCTTGCAAGAGAAACAGTCTTCAAAGGCAAGAGTCTTGGCGGAAAACGCATAACTTATCCCCCTTAGAGTACTTGGGAGCAGGGTACGACGGCGATTGGCTTGGTGCTGTACTGAGCCGAGGACCTCAACAGCTTGGAGCGGCCCGATGCCACGTACGGTGGCACGGGCGCCGGACCTGCGCGGACTGAGGGAACAGAAATGTCCTTCTCCTGGAAGGAAACAGAGGAGGCTGAATCCAAAAGACACTGGAACGGCGACATACCGTAGCAGCAGTCGGCAGAGTGTGTGAGCGTACTCGACCCACGAAACTTGAGAAGCCCATTGGTGGGAGTATCGGAAAACCATGCAGCGAAGAGTAGCCTCCATCTCTGATTGGCACGCTCAGCTTGGCCATTGTTGTGAGGGGATAACCGGAAGAATAAACTGACAGAAGCCCCCAGAGCAGAGCAAAACCCCTTCCAGACCGCAGAGATGAACTGTGGTACCACGGTCAGACACAATATCCAACGGAAGCCCGTGAATCCGGAACACCTCCCGACAAGAACCTCCGCCATCTCGGAGAAGGTAATTTCGGAAGAGGATTAGATGCACAAACTTGCTGAATCTGTCGACCACCGTGAGGATGGTGTCTACCCTCAGACGGAGGAAATCCAGTCCAAAATCCAAAGCCAGGTGCGACCAGGACGGCGAGGAATGGATAGGGGTCGCAGGAGACGGCGGCGGGCCTGTTAGACCCCTTGTTCGGGCACACAGACAGCAGCCACAAACGTCCGTGTATCCGCCTCCATGGTGGGGCCACAGAACCTTCTGCGAAGAAACACCAGAGAACGAGAGACTCCAGGATGGCCGTGAGTCTAGATGAAATGAGCCCATAGCAAAACCGCAGATCTCAGTGGAGAAGGCACAAAAAGACAACCCGGAGGGCCGTTACCTGGACCAGGGTGTTCACGTAGCGCAGCCCTGACCTCCTCCTCAATCCTCCAGGTGATCGCCCCGATCACACAGGCGCTGGGAATCATGGTGTCCAGAGTGGCAGAATCATAGTCACACTTACTGAATGCACGAGACAGCGCATCAGGTTTGACGTTGCGCGAACCAGGTCTGTACGTCAGTGTGAACTGGAAACGACCAAAAAACAACGCCCACCTGGCCTGTCGGGAATTCAGTGGCTTGGCGGAACGGATATACTCTAAATTCTTGTGGTCGGTCCACACCACGAATGGATGCTCAGCCCCCTCCAACCAGTGCCTCCACTCCTCCAGCGCCAGTTTGACTGCCAACAGCTCCCGGTCACCCACGTCATAGTTCCTTTCTGGGGGAGAGAGACGACGGGAGAAAAAAGCACAAGGATGCATCTTGTCATCAGCAGCCCGCTGAGACAGAACAGCACCAACGCCGACGTCAGAAGCATCGACTTCAACAACAAACTGTTTAGTGGAGTCAGGCTGGACCAGAATGGGCGCTGTAGTGAACCACTTCTTTAAGTCTGAAAAAGCCTCACTAGCCGTAGGCGACCACTGGAAGGTCCGAGAGGTAGAGGTGAGACACGTCAGGGGGGCAGCTACTCGGCTGTAATTGCGAATAAACCTCGTAAAAGTTAGCAAATCCAAAACCTCTGCAACTGCTTCCTGGTCCCTGGTTCAGGCCACTCTACCACTGCTTTCACCTTGCATGGATCCATCCTTATCTCACCTTGAGAGATTATATTGCCCAAAAACGTGATAGTAGGTGTATGGAATTCACACTTCTCGGCCTTTACGTAAAGACGATTCTCCAAAAGGCGTTGTAGCACCTGACGAACGTGGTGGATGTGCTCCGCTGGATCCCTGGAAAAGATCAAAATATCATCAAGATACACGAACACAAATCTGTTGAGCATGTCCCTGAGGATATCATTAACCATGCTCTGGAAGACCGCAGGGGCGTTGGTAAGCCCAAACGGCATCACTAGATACTCAAAGTGTCCAAGTGGCGTATTAAAGGCAGTCTTCCATCGTTCTCCCTTTTAATGCGAACCAGGTGATAGGCATTGCGTAGGTCCAGCTTAGAGAAATGACCGATCCCTGTAGAGAAGTCAAAAGCAGAGGTCATGAGAGGCAATGGGTACTTGTTCTTTACCGTAATGTTATTGAGACCTCTGAAATCAAGCAGGGCCTGAGGGTGCCATCTTTTTCCCCACAAAGAAAACCTGCTCCCAGTGAGATGAGGAGGGACGATAACGCCAGCTGCCAGCGACTCTTGATGTAGGTCTCCATAGTCATGCGTTCAGGCTTGGATAGGTTGTTGAGGCGACTCCCCGGGAACGGGAGAACCAGGCAATAACTCAATAGAGCAGTCGTAGGGCGGTGAGGCGGTAAAGAGAGGCTTGTTGTTTGCTGAAGACCACTGAAGGTCAGATAAATCAAAGGAACATTAGTATAAGTCTGGTTCTACAGTGCCCGTCCCTGACTGGAAACGGACTGGGGTTGTGGCAGAGGTTTTAAAAAGCTTGCATGACACCGTACTCCAACTAAGATCCTCGAGGTGGACCAGTCAATGTTAGGGTATGGTGAACCAACCAGGGATGGCCCAGACTAGTGGCACAAGGGAGAACTATAACAAAAAAAATATTGTTCGATGTGGTTACCTGATAATTGTAACCTAACTGGGCAAGTGCGGGCAACCACCCGGGCCAATAACCTACCATCAAGGGCATTAGCGTCAATAGGCTTATCCAGTAGTACAGTGGGGATCTTTAACTGCTCTGCTAACACTTCATCAAGAAAACTCTCATCTGCTCCAGAATCAATAAGTGCTAACAGGCTACTAGACTGACCTTGGTAAGTGAGGGTGGCGTGAAGTTGGGTGCGTGGACGAGGAGATAGAGGGATAGCTGCTCTACTCGCTAGGATTCTCCTCCCATCTAGCGAGCTTGCCTGTTTGAAGGATTGTCGGGGCAGGATACCAGGAAGTGTCCAAACTGGCCACAATACAGACAACACTGATTAGAGATGCGGCGCTGGCGCTCCACTGGGTCCAGACGCTGGCGACCAAGCTGCATAGGCTCCTCTCTAGAAGGAGAAGCACGGCGGTAGTCAGAGTTGGTGGTCCCTGGGCGAGCAGTTCCGCGAAAACGGAAGCGTCGGTGCGGGTTAACGTCACTCCCTTGTCGCGGGTTTCGGACTCCTCCGCTCCCGCAGGCGATTGTCAATACGAATAGAGATAGAGACTAGTGCATCCAAATCCACGGTTGGGATAAGAGATTAATTCATCTTTTATGACCTCACTCAGACCCCTGAAAAGCCGCTTGGAGAGCCACCGCGTTCCAGCCGCTCCCCTCGGCCAGCGTGCGGAACTCCACGGCGAACTCAGCTACACTCCGGAGCCCCTGGCGAAGAGAAAGCAACCTCGTGGAAGAGTCAGGACCACTTGCCGGATGGTCGAAAACCTTGCATAGCTCAGAGCAGAAGGTGGCGTAGGACGAGGTAGGAGTGGACTGTTCTCCCATACAGCGGAGGCCCACGAAGAGCATCCCTTTCAACAGCCCAATAACAAAAGCAATCCTGGATCTGTCCAAGACGTAGGTGCGGGGCTGTTGTTCAAAACCAACACACTGCATCAAAAATGATCGACAATGTCCAAAACTCCCTCATACCGTTCCGGCGTGGGAACCCACGGTTCGACCTGGCAGTGTGACGGGTGGCGTGGGATCCGGCAGTGTGGGATCCGGTGTGTTGTGCAGTAGCGGATAGCTGAGTACGCAGCCCCGTGACGTCAGCGGTAGTTGTTGCAGCCCATCATAATCTCCCTGAGAGACTGACTGTGTTGTCCGAGAGTGTATTCTTGCATGACACTGCTGTTTGACTGCGTCTAAGTCCGGGTCCATACTGGCCGGATGTGACTGTCAGATATGGTCAACAGGACCCAAAGCAGACAAAAGAGGAAGGTATTTTACCAAGTTTATTGCAGTGTAGTCAGGACCTTAATACAACTGGGTGGCAGGCTAGACATCAGGCAGTAGAAGCAGGCAGAATGTCCTTCTTGGCGTGAGGCAGGTAAAGTAACAAAAACCAACGTCCTCTCAACATGAATGCGACGTAACAATCCGGCAAAGACTGAGGAGAACGGCAGGTCTATATAAAGAACACAGAGAGAGCTGATATGAATCGGTGTGCTAATCAGTCAGGAGAGTGAGCCTGCCCTACCCAATTACCAGAGAAACAAACACAATCAACAACACACACCCCCACCAAGCATGATTGAGACATCCTGACATCAAGTCTACTGAAGATGAAAGCATGGACTAGTTTTTCCAAATCCTGTTGACACATGAGTGCTTTAACCCTTGATATGTTCTTAAGGTGATAACAGGCTGACTTTGTTATTGTCTTAATGTGGCTGTTAAAGTTCAGGTCTGAGTCCATGACTACACCAAGATTCCTGGCTTTGTCTGTAGTTTTTAACATTTCAAGTCGTTTGAAGCTGAGCGTAGACTTTTAAATTGGAGAGGTTTCCTTTTCATTTTATCTTTTTATATTCTGTTCTTCATTCGAGACTCATTGTTGGCAGGTAGAGTCTGATTTTGGTTTCAAGTGCCGTACCGGCAGGTCCCTGGAACAGTGGCCTGTGCCCTTTGCTGAAGACAATATTTAATCCCCCCCACCCCCTCCCTCCCTCCCCTCCTTCTCTTTGGCACTATAGTCAGAAATGTGTTGAACGCTACCCAGTCATGCTTAAAACATCTGGGGCTCTCTGTGGGTAAATGTCAACAAATAACACTGTCAGCGTTTTAAAAATGTATTTTCCCCCGAGTTTCTCTTTGCAAAGTCTCCCCCTCCCCCGCCCGCTCGGCTGCCCTGGCTCCCCAACCCCGGATGTATTTTAAACTCCGATAACAGCCTAATACCCTTACACTCGCTGCAGTCACAGCTCCACAGGCATTAATTTCAAATACATTTTGCCTCTTTTTTCCCTGCAGATAAATGTTGGCATCCGTGATAACTTGCATTCAAAAGAATGCAAAACCCCTGAATGCAGCGCAGACAGGCCTCATTTTGGCTTTAGCGACAGAAGAAGGCCAGGCTGGAATCCCCCAGTCCACCAGCTGCACAGGGTGTTTCAGCCATCAACTTGGTTGGTAAAACATTAGCAGCTTTCTATTTTTCTGTTTTAAGGCTTATACGTCGGTACTCCCACAATCGATAGCACACTGATCGTTATTGGCCGACGATCAGTAAAAATACGTGATCGTGAGATGGACAATAATGGGCGTGCTAGCCACTCACACTGCTGAGTGCAAATAAACGGCGGATCTGATAGCACTTAGCTCCAGAAAAAGCACTTAGAACTATCAACACTAGCAGTAGTAGTCACCAGGGGGACAGTAGTCGAGTATTGCCACACCGTCCTCCACAGCGCTGCAGAGGAGGGTCTGGTAAGTCCACACAGAATTCTGGGATGGGAGGAAAAACGAGCTCTGTTTTTTTTTGCATTTCTTTAAACCAATCACAATCATCTGGGGCGGTTGCTCAGCGCCGGACGGAGCAACGGTGCCGCTGCAAAATCGTCTCGGGAAGGAACTTGTTTTGGTGGAAATTGTGCTCGTTCTAGAGTAGTTTTCGTCGTGCAACAGAAATCTCAGATTGGACAGATAGTCTAGCTAGCGTCGGATTTACCTGCAGAGACTGAGGACCAGGTAACCATAGTCTCAGATGGACAGATAGTCTATGCTAGCTGTCTGGTCTACCCTGCAGAATCTGAGGACCAGGTAACCATAGTCTCAGATTGGACAGATAGTTAGCTAGCTGTCTGGATACCCTGCAGAGATCTGAGGACCAGGTAACCATAGTCCTCAGATTGGACAGAAGTCTAGCTAGCTGTCTGGATCTACCCTGCGAGATTGAGGACCGGTAACCATAGCCTCAGATTGGACAGATAGTCTAGCTAGCTGTCTGGATTACACGCAGAGATCTGAGGACCAGGTAACCATAGTCCTCAGAAATCCACCGGAGGTTAGAATGAAAGAAAGAAGCAGAATGTGCGATCCCCTAAATGAATCGCATATCGACAAAGGGGGACAGTAACTGCTACTGGTAGCAATGTTTAGTGCCAATACTGGCAGTGGCCAGCAACTATTTGGATTGAATATGTCTTAACAATAGAGTTGCCTACAATACTGCCTAACGTGCTGGTATCGATGAGTCCATGCACCGATCCAATACCAAGTAATTCAGCTTCTAACTCACCCAGTAGGGGCTTTCGCCCCATGTCCGCTGAGTCCTGCAGCAGCCCGGGTTCAAATCCGGCTTGTGGCCCTTTGCTGCGTGTCATCCCCCATCTCTCTCCCCCTTTCATATCCATCCACTGTCACTATTCACCAGTAAAGGGAAAAACCCCAAAAAAGTAACCTTTTAAAAAAAAAAATCGACCTAAAAGTAGTTTACAACCTTTTTCTTCTATGACTGTCAAGCTAGATAAAAAAAGAAATTTAGTGGTATTCAATCTCTGAAATCTCTGTATGTATATAAGTAAGTATATATACAGTATATAAGTATATATAAATAAGTATGTAAGTTTTACAATAGGTTTTACCTGAGCTAGGCCATATACGGAACATCTCTACTTACTTAACTCCACTATGATGAGTGAAATAGACCGAAAGAAGCCATTAATTAGCCTTGTACATACGCCTTGTTACAATTGATCAGTTTAGTTGTTTTGTGATTGTATGACTGGATACCCCACTGTCCCCCAGTGGGATTTAAAAAGAACTCCATTAAAAAAAAATAAAACAGTACCTTACCTGAGTATCTGTTGACCTAGTGGCTTCACAATATTCTCCCTGCTTCATATTGAACAGATGCTGTCGGATATGAAAATGTCACGTTAGATCAGAAGTGAACCAACAGTCCACCTGAAAGGTCACTGGGGGAGGACGAGGGTTGTCTGCACAATAACTACACAATAACTTCCCCACAATGCTATGCAGGGCTCGGGACTGTTGAATGGTGAGAGAGATGAGATGGAAGAGAGCTTTTGCTATTTAAAAAAAAAAAATAATCTCAATTTCATTTTTCTCTCTGCTCACTCCACTCATGTCTCTTTCCATCCTCCTCCGCTACCTCCAATCGTTTCATTCCCCGGCGGGCCCTCATTATCTTTCTAGCCCCCAGCTCGTCATTTCGTCATGTCCTCCGTCATATCTCAGCTTTAACATTCCTTCCCTTCTCTCAGCCTGTCTGTCTCTGTCTATTCAGAGCAGATTAGCAGCCGTCAAACTGCCAGCCGACGCTGACTCATGGGCCTGCGAGTGTGTGTTTGTGTGTGAGAAGCTCGAGGACCATCAAGGTTAATCTTCTGTAAAATCTTTGTATTTAACCTTTTGCTGTTGGCACTCAACTTACTTTCTTTGCCTGTCTAATCTTTATGCTTCTGTTGATCTCACACACACAAACACACACATGCACACGCGCATGCACACACCTTATATGTACGCACATACTCAAACACACATGGACACCATGGACGTAGTCTCGGTGACACCACCCGTAGGTTTCTGTTGCTCCAATGGGTTGGCCCAGTGCTCTTAGTTTTAGGTTAAAGTGAATGTACAGCATGTCCATTGGTAGTCAGATGATGTTTCACTGTTGCAGCCCTTTGATTTGTGATCGGGGAGTCAGATATTAATCAAAATTAGCTTTCAATCTCAAAAACGAAAACAAAATCGATGATTCACCCTAGTCTTCAACCCCCATCCGGCCTCCTTGCATGCTTCCAAAGCAAAGTGGCAGCACGGTGGCTCACAGCACGAAGGTTCTGGGTTCAAATCCGGGCCTTCTGGGCCTTTCTGTGTGGAGTTTATATGTGCTCCCCATGGGTCCCCTCTAGGTGCTCCGGCATAAAGACATGCATCCTAGGCATGAAATTGAAATTAAATTTAAATTCAAAATTAGCCGACTGGCGCATTAACACTGGCACATTTAAAGAAATGTTGGTTAATGTGCATCGTCCTAATCAAATAAATTAAAATCTACAAAGGGGAAAAAAAAAACATCAATAAAGATGACACAGCGTAGCTCACCGGTAGCCTGCGTCTGCACTTTTCCAGACACCATGGCCGCTGTCGGAGGTGACGGAGAAACAACAGAGAACATCATTCCTCCTAGATTACGCCACCTCAGATACTAATTAACTAACCAGCATGGCGACCATTAGAAATGCCGATACCGATAGATCGGGGAATGCCTAATATTGGCCCGCCGATATATCGGTCGGGCTCTAGTGAGGACACTCAAGCTGTTTTTGTAAAGCAACTTTCGGCTATTTCAAGCAATAAGCAATTTCGAAATCTATCAGGCAATTTGCACATATCACATTCCTGCTGCCCAGATAACTTTCTTCTAGCACCGGCCTGAGGGCAACCTGTCAACGTTGTACGCAAGATTTTTATAATCTATAAAATAGACAGATTGCCTTAACAAATGTAATGAGGAAATATGGAGGCCTCTAGGGCCGCTGAAGGGACTTTGCAGTTTTAGGCTTGTTTACATGAATAAAACCCTAATCTTGTGCAGCTTAAAGTGTAGAAACTGATAACAAAATCTGTAAAACATACTAAGGAATATTCTACTTTGTGGTATTATACCTCATCCCCAAAATGGTTTTACCTCGAGCAGAGAATAGACATGAGACCTTTTGCAGGGTGAATAAGTTCCCCCAGCCATGCGCACACACACACACACACACACACACACACACACACACACACACACACACACACACACACACACACACACACATACATACAGACAAGCACACAATGTTAATAGGTTTTCTTTTTTTATTGGTATTTCCATTTCCAGTTAAAGGTCAAAGGAAAACAGAATGGTCTCACATGTCCTCAACACCTCACGACCCCTGTCCATGAAGTAAGTAAGTGTGTGTGTGTGTGTGTGTGTGGTGGAGTAAGACTTAAATTGTTATGTGAATTCTTTGTGCTCATAGTATCTCTTTAGACATGTACTGTAGGCATTTGCAGAGACCCACACACACACACACACAGACACACTGCAGTCATAAACCCAGTCAAGCCTCCTCTCTGCGGAGCTGTAGCGCTGCGTTCAGCTTTGATACAGCTGGTAATAAGTCATCAGAGCTGGTAGAGCTGAAGGACCCAGGAAGGTTTATTATTCATGTCTACACACAACAGGAGGATCACTGACGGGTCACGATATACATGATCACGCACATATGTACTGTAGGTCCCTGTGGTGCCTGTCCAGGGCGCGTCGTCAGGGTGTAGGGTTCAGCTCTGTTTCCTAATGGAGAGATGGGATTTGAGTATAACTCAGTTTTTAACACACACTGTGGGAACTCTGTCAGAAATGCAAAATTAAAGCAAAGCTACATTTAGTTAAAAAAAAAAAAAAAAAACTTATAAAGGGTGGTAGACATCTAAAATAATGAACATAATTCTGGGATATATATCAAATCTTCTGCCCTTTAATAGGCTGTAAATCTGGTAGGGAGCCGGCTATTAATAACTCAACCACTGTTCCTTAAAGCTCCATGGACTAATTAGAAAATACGGATGCCGTGTGTGTGTGTGTGTGTGTGTGTGTGTGTGTGTGTGTGTGTGTGTGTGTGTGTGTGTGTGTGTGTGTGTGTGTGTACATATGCAAAGTGAGGACATTTCAGCAAATCGTTACCTCAAGAGTTGGTTCAAGTTAAACTGATGCATGGACAGTAGTGCCTGAATTTCCCCATACACATGGGAGTATACAGAAATAAGGAGTGAATGCATAGCAGCCAACAATGATGCACACACAAAGCTTTTTTTTTTAACATCAGCAGACATTTTTTGGTGATTTTGCTGATAGATTCCGCTCTCAGTTCTCACCCCAGAGTCTCTGAAAGGATGCAAACCCTAGTATCCTGCTTAGATGAACAGTATATTGACAAAATCACATGTCATCACATTGTGGATGTTCACTACCCTGTTCTTCTGTTTATGAAGAACATAAAATGCATCATTTCATGTGGCAATGAATTCAATGTCAACGTTACTCCAGGGAATGCACCGTCGGCATGGCGGTTGGCCTGTCCAATATTTAGATCCAGGCTGTACATCTCTGCCTTTACATGGACAAAACATTTGGTGAAGACGCTGATGATCCCTCAACAACGCATTAGACTTGCTTCCAGGCAAGTCCCGCCCTACGATGTAACCCGATTGGTTGGGTTTAGGCATTGGCCTTGAGTAGTTAAGGTTAGGTTAGCCGATTGGTCAGGGGCTAGGACCTGTACACATCGGGTTACGTTACCTTGCTTAAGCACGAACGCCTGGCCAGTAGTACCTTGTGAATGCTATTGAAAGGCGGGTCTTGCCTAAAAGTTGCATGGGTTCCATAACGCCTCAAAGACACCACCCCCCCCCAATGTCTATGGTTATCCCCTAAGATTTCATTCATTGCCACCAACACAGTGCAATATCCACTTGTCCAGTGCAGTTGAGGGCGAGATACGTCTTAAACTAAAACCCATGACTTTCTTCCTTAATGTACTTTGCGATTAACACATGCGGATGTTACTTTAAATTGTTTGCCTTTTCTCACGGTAGTTAAGTTGTGTCTCACATTTTCATCCATCCAACAATCGATTTGACAGTTTTTTTCTGGTGTGTGATGACAATTGCATCCTCATGGTGCTGCTTGTGAGGCTACAGACTTTCAAGAGTCTTCCATACAGTAGTTACCATACAAAATGTTTACAACGGTAAACATAATAAACTGCAAGATGAAAATGTTGATCACCATTTGTCGTACAATTAAGATAAAAAGCTGAAAAGTTTGATTTTAGTTTTTTATTTTTTTGAAAATATTAGTGTGCTGTAGGATCATAAAATTAAAATACAGGGTATAGAGTGTGTGTGTGTGTGTGTGTGTGTGTGTGTGTGTGTGTGTGTGTGTGTGTGTGTGTGTGTGTGTGTGTGTGTGTGTGGTTAATTGCCCGAGTTTCGCCTCTCGACTAATTAAGCAGGTAGGCGGTGCAGACGGGGAAGTGCCTGCACAGGATGAGCTGATGGCCATTAACACGACTTCTGCCTCCACTTTAATCATTCTTAGCTGGAGAGAGATGGATGTAGAGAGAGAGAGAGAAAGAGAGAGAGAGAAGGAGAGAGATGGATGTAGGGAGAGAGAGAAGGAAAGATGGAGAGGAAGAGCAAAGTCTGTGGAGCTGAGAAAAGTGAGGGAGAGCTCGAGAGTGACCTAGAAATTGAAAGACTGCAGGGAAGGGAATAAAGGTTTAGATGGAGAAAACAGATGGGATGCTGTGAGATGGAGTAGTATGGAAATGTGAGCAAAGAATAGATTTGGGGGGGATGAAAGAGCAAAACAAGGGTTACGTCACAGCACGTCAGTGATATTCCAGCATGGACGACTTAGTCTTAGTGTCAAAGAAAAACCCAACATCTTGTATTTGTGCATATTATGAGTTTTCCCCAGATGCCATACGCCAGCCGAAGGATATTAAACTTATTACACAGCCTATCTGCAACAGAGGTGTGCCAGTGAGGGACATGCAGACGTTTGTTTGCACATGTGGGGTTCACCATTCCTCTGAGGCTGCAAAACGGTTCGCAATATTTATATTATATAGAGTGCAAACATTTTATTTAACTATTACTTCTTTTTTTTTTTAAATGTAAAAGCAATGTCTCTCAACTATTCCATGCAACGGATTCCTTTTAAAAGCCTGTCACAAATCACGGCATTATGTACCATTCTT
Organism: Etheostoma spectabile; assembly: GCF_008692095.1. Taxonomy (NCBI): domain Eukaryota; kingdom Metazoa; phylum Chordata; class Actinopteri; order Perciformes; family Percidae; genus Etheostoma; species Etheostoma spectabile. The sequence continues at coordinate 9,178,802 of NC_045745.1, read as the reverse complement.
TTATATATATATATATATATATATATATATATATATATATATATATATAATCTCATCTTCATGTCACAATCCAAATCATTTCAATGACCTTTACTACTCTTATGGAGCCCATATGTGCCCATCAATGCTGATCTACCAGGAACATCTTTAAAGCGCCCATATTCTGCTCATTTTCAGGTTCATAATTGTATTTTGAGGTTTACCAGAATAGGTTTACATGGTTTCATTTTCAAAAAACACCATATTTTTGTTTGCACATGGCTGCAGATCTTCTATACCCTGTGTGTTTAGGTCTCAGTGTTAGGTCTCTCACTAGCTCCAAAGTGAGACATCTTCCTTCTATACTATCTTTGTTGGGAGCTGCACATGCTCAGTAGCTCGTTAAGATCCCATCAGCTAGATGACTCTTTCTCCAGCTTTGGTCAGTCCAAGGCAGGATCAGCTGGGAGACTACTTCTAGACCAGGGACACACAGGAACAGGAAGTAGAACAGGGACAGGAAGTAGTTCTTTTGGAGATTAGGGGGAACTAGTGGCTGTTGTAGCATTGATTTTGCCATTGAGAACGAGCTAGCATGCTACGGTTAGCCACCTCGTCTTGGCTAGTGACGTAGAAAGCCGTGCAGATGTTTAACAGCTCCCCCGGAGACTGAAGGCAGAGGACATTCAGAAACCGGATCTCACTCAAAACAGCATGGGTAGTTTTTGGAAGTCTTTTGGCTGCAACAAACATCTGGACCAGTACAACATGTAATCATTCATATCTTATTTCAACCACACATATTCATTACTTTAACGCACCCTTGATGCCCCATTTAGTAATTAATGAAGTCAGTCAACAGGAAAATGAAAAATAAATTACATCCTTTGGTGCCGAGGGTGAAGTTTGTGAACCGTAGTACAGTATGATCCCCCTGAGTAGGGCTGGGTAGCATTCAAAATTATTCAGTTCCGTCACCGATACCAATACCGTGACTTCGATACCGGTTCCTAAACAATACTTCTTTTCCATACCAATTTTAAAAAAACAAAATAAATTGCAACTTTACACCTTACGCCACATATCTTTTTATTTATCCTCCAGCTCCTACTACGTGAGCCCCGTCCCTGTGAGTTTCTACCGCGTGTCTCTGCGACGCACAACGCTAGAGAGCCAATCACAGACATTATTAGTGTTTGCTGCATGCTTATTGGCTCACTGATGATATTTACTCTTGGCATTTTTTTGATACACAATACTTTAGAGGCAATTCGCACCGATTGCATAAAAGGTGTCAGTACCCACCCAACCCTACCACCCCACCAGTGTTGCAGTCTGACTTGTGAGTCCAGTCTAAATGTGGATAGAAAAGCAATGACGGCGGGGTCATTTCATGTGCGTCCCGCAGACATGACGGCCTCCCCTCTCCTCTCGGGGGGGGGCTCAGAGCGTGTTGGGTCGCTGGAGCTTGATTGGTTTGCAGTAGCTCCTTTCTCCTCCGCGCTCGCTGGATGTTTGCAGTGTTCAGGCTTTGAGTCCGTTGAGCCCTTCTGCTTCTGCAGGCTGCCCAGGAAATTGAAGCCTTGCTTTTTTGCCCCCAAAGAGTCGGGGGGGGGGGGGGAGGTTTGTTTTTATTTTGTTAATCAAGTCTTTGTCAGTTAGAATCACATCCTTCCCTGCAGATGCAGAGTCTCCCGCTGGAAACATTTTCTCTTTTTAGCTCGTTAGGTTTGCAGCTTTGTTTCTGTTATGCAGTTGTTTGTCTGTCAAGCGAGTCTTAAAGCTCCCATGACAGGTGGAGGGTGGGGGCGTGGCCTCGACCAACTGCAACTTTGCTCGTTTGAAAGCCACAATGTCTCTCTCTCGTGGGTGGGCCAAATTCTCTGGGCGGGCAAAGCAGAGAAAGGGGAGGTAACCTAGCCCCTTATGACCTCATAAAGGCAGATTTATCACTAGTCGCTTTAGTGCAAAAAAGTCACAAAGGGGTTTTGAAACACTGTGAGAAAGACGCTGTGTGCACGGTGGGGGGGGGCGGCTGTGTGTGTGTGTGTGTTGTGTGTGTGGTGTGTTGTAGAGTGACAGAGAGACGGAGAAGAGCAGGGAAAGGAAATGCAGCTCAACGAATGCGTGTTTTAAATAGCGAAAAATATTGAAAAAATAAATATTAATAACGACGAAGCGCAATGTGTGGCAGCCGGTGTTGATTGTGTGCCGCACCGCCACAAATGAGTCTGTGTGGAAAAACACTGATTTAGTAATTTAGTTTTTTCTCTGTGAAAGCTCCAGCGTGTCAAAGAGATGCTGGGCCGGCTCTCTCTGTTACTAACCCCAAAAAGTCTCCTTTAGCGTCTCAGTCTAATTCACTTAGACTTCAACTTATTTGCGCTTGGTTGGGACTCTTGGCTTTTTTCCACACGTTTGATATTAAAACGACATTGTTAGGATGGATATAATTTATTTTCAGATGACCGCAAAGGGATTATGTATTTTCCCCTATGCTGACATAGCAGCATTAGATTACTCATTAAAACCCATAAAACTTATAAAAATAAACACATACAGTACATTTTTTAAATATTCAGAACAGTACATACTTTCTCATTTCTGTGTCTTCTCTTCCTGCTGGAACTGGTTTATTTCAAATACTACAAAGTCAGTAGGGGACGGCCCCCGACGGCTGACAGCAACCTATAAAACATGAGGCGTCAGTGGACGCCCGTAAAGCGCTGCATGCACTGACATGATAATAGAGAGTCAGAGGGAGCAGCTGCCTCTGTGGAACTATTCGGACAGAGGATACCATTTTTAATTTCAGCCCTCAGCAGATCAGCGCCACCCTTCATTAACCTGCCTTGACCCGCTCATTAACTCCCATTCGTGCCCTAATTGGGCGGCGGTGTGTGTAACAGGCGCTGTATTCTTGTGTTCTCCATGTAGAATTGAAAAGAAATTAGTAACAAAAGTGACATTGGTGAGAGTGTTCTGCATTCCTAACTCCGAACCTGTCAGCAGGACGGCCGTGAGCCACATGTAAATGAATACTTTTTTTTTTATAGAAGACACGGTGCTCTATGAATGCTTTTATTTAGACCTTAGTGGTCCCCTAATACTGTATCTGAAGTCTCTTTTATATAGACCTTAGTGGTCCCTAATCCTGTATCCGAAGTCTCTTTTATATAGACCTTAGTGGTCCCTAATACTGTATCTGAAGTCTCTTTCATATAGACCTTATTGGTCCCTAATACTGTATCTGAAGTCTCTTTGTATAGACCTTAGTGGTCCCTAATACTGTATCTGAAGTCTCTTTAACATAGACCTTATTGGTCCCTAATACTGCATCTGAAGCTCTTTCATATAGACCTTAGTGCCCCCTAATACTGTATCTGAAGTCTCTTTATATAGACCTTTGGTCCCTAATACTGTATCTGAAGTCTCTTTATAAACCTTAGTGGTCCCCAATACTGCATCTGAGTCTCTTTATATAGACTTTAGTGGTCCCCAATACTGCATCTGAGAGTCTCTTGTATATAGACCTTAGTGGTCCCCTAATCTGTATCTGAAGTCTCTTTAATATAGACGTTGTGTCCCTAATACTGTATCTGAAGTCTCTTCATATAGACCTTAGTGGTCCCTAATACTGTATCTGAAGTCTCTTTTATATAACCTTAGTGGTCCCCTATACGTACTGGAATTCTCTTTTATATAGACCTTAGTGGTCCCCTAATACTGTATCTGAAGTCTGTTTCCCATAAGTCAGCCTTGGTGCAGAATTAGAGCCACTAGAGCCAGTCCCACATTGAGCTTCCCTTAGTATGTGCCATTTCTGAGTCTGTAGCTTTTGAGGAGGAGAGAGGGGGGGAAAGGAGTTGGGAGGAGTGTGTGGCCGTGACCAACTGCCACTTTGCTCGTTTGAAAGCCATGATGTCTCT
>NC_045745.1:9174740-9174884 GCF_008692095.1 Etheostoma spectabile | reverse complement strand
TGGGCCAAATTCTCTGGGCTGGCAAAGCAGAGAAAGGGGAGGTAACCTTGCCCTTTATGACCTCACAAGGGGTAAGATTCCAGATGGGCCCATCTGAGCTTTAATTTTCTCAAAGACAGAGCAGGATACCCAGGGCTCGGTTTA
>NC_045745.1:9174503-9174728 GCF_008692095.1 Etheostoma spectabile | reverse complement strand
TTTCTAGCCACTGGGGGACCATAGGCAGGCTGGGGGAACTCATATTAATGTTGAAAAAACTCATAAAGTGACATGTTCATGCCATGGGAGCTTTAAAAAAATACAAATGTTTTCAATATAAGCTTGCTGCGTCACAGCTAGGGTTGGTCATTGTTTTGATTTGAACAATTCTGATTCCGAATCTCTCGGTGCGTAGGGATGGAGGTAAAATGGAGTAAAAAAAAA
>NC_045745.1:9173485-9174493 GCF_008692095.1 Etheostoma spectabile | reverse complement strand
TATATATATATATATATACTGTGTATATATATTCTCACTTATGCAAATACACACAGACTGCTGCACACATTCTCCACTTTTCACACTCGATAACATTCAAAGTGTTTGCATGAGTTGCCTTTAAGTAAAAGCTGCTGATTCGTCCACATTTTTAAACCTCCATATGCTGCATGGCTCCTCTCCACTGAGCCACTAATTCCTCTCACTGTATTTTTATTCCCCGGACTAAAAGGGAATCATTAAAGGCTCAGTCCAGGTGTGTCACCTGTGTCAATAACCGCTCCATACACTGCTACTGGATATGCTGATGGAAAATGTTTCTGCTGCCCTAGGCTCGACTACTTCATCTTACAGTGCTATAGTGCTCCTGTTGATACTCTCACACGGACAATCTGTCTCTCACCTAGCTGCTTACCCGTCTGATAACAACAGAAATACAGCTGCATGCATGGCTCAATCTGCCAGAGGCAAAAATAAACCAAGAATCATGGATATTTCCTATATTTCAACATAACATGGACCTATTTAGTGCAACGGCAGTGCAGAGACTCAGAGAGCACAGATGCGGAAGACCCGGAAACACTGACCAATCAGAGCAGACTGGTCTTTTTCGGGAGGGGGGCGTTAAAGAGGCAGACGCTAAAACTGAGCATTTCAAACAGATGTTGAATTCTGACAGACGGTATGAGAAAAAGAATGTGTTTCTTGACCATTAAAGGTCCAGTATGTCATTTATTTACGGAAATAAAAAACCAAAATGACCCCAATGTGTCATCAGACATTAAGGAAACATGCTAAGTTGACATACTATCTTTTCTGACAACAATGCTGATGTAAAGTATTTTCTCCTTTTTGAAATTTCCGTTTCATAATGGAATTTCTGTTTCTTTCTGTGTTTTGGCCTGTTTGTTTATCCCAGTTTGACAGCCAGGCCTGGTTGCCAGATATGTGTGTGTGTGTGTGTCTGTGTGTATGTGTGTATATATATATATATATATATATATATAT
>NC_045745.1:9169926-9173475 GCF_008692095.1 Etheostoma spectabile | reverse complement strand
TATATATATATATATATATATATATATATATATCTGTAAAAATGTAAACTCAGCGCACTACAGCTGTAACTTTAGTACAGCCATGAAAGCAGCAAACAAACCAACAGGATCAACAGAGATAGATTGCAACCAACTTAAAACAGAAACACGTTTCTAACGGTTGCGGGACCGGAGACGTAACAAACCCCGGGTAAATACTGGAGATGTATTTGAAAGATGGAGACAGCTTAGAGCCCAAAAGGGACGCAGAGTTGGCTAATTTCCTCCAGAACAGCTAAGCATTAGCTTCAGGCTAATTTATCACGTCATTTCAACATGTGTGTACTCACGTTGGATTACATAGCCGAATTGGTTACTCTCAAAAACAACTTACGACACAGCCAGTAAAGTGATCTGGACTGGTCCCGCTATGCTAACGCCGCTATGCTAACCCACGGGCCACAGCTGTTTACAACGTGTAGCCTGTTCAGCGGCCGTGGCCGACAGCAGTGAGTTATTTTAAGCCAAGAGAGGACCGTGAGTTTGCAGTGTGTTTAGCGATTGTTGGCGTCATTCAAAGCCCATAAATTGTGTATTTCTGTCGGGTGGAGAGGACAGCAAGGTAGTGTCATTTTTAGCGGTTCCTATTGCAATTCTAAGCCGAAGTTTATCCGTCCGTTGGGTGGAGAGGACGGCGATGTTGTTGTGTTTTTAGCGGTTCCTACCATAATTCTTAGCTGTAAAAGCTACTGTGAAGTAATGTCCTATGTACGACAAGCGTCTAGCAACATTGTTGTGGCTGCTGTAAATTTGTACTGCAGTAACAATTTTAAGCACTATCTTACACTATTCCATATTGCACCATATTGCACGTTAAAAGAATTTAACCATGTTCTGTTAAGGGACATCAGGTGATGAATTGGGTTTTTAACTTTTTTTAATATGCACTCGCTGGCTGCAACGTTGCTAAACAACTAAACCACAGCAATTTAACAGGAAAACACAACAATAGTCCACACAGCACAACTTTACCTGAAACGAGAGCGCTGAGAGTTGAAACGACCTCCAGAGCTCCGCGAAGCTTCATTTGAAAAAGGATTTTTTTTTTTTAAGGAATTGTGCTGATCCGGTCCCTCGGTTCTTTCCCGGTTCAGCCTTTTCCTCTCTGTAATGAAATCGATGACTGTGGGAGATCTGTGTACTGATCCCACATCAGCACACTCTAATTGGAGAAATAATAATATTGGCCTGGGAGGAGATGATCAGCTTAGAGGCGGCCCATCCTTCACATGCTGACCGTATCTTTCTACCTCCTCATCTCAGGTGATTAGAGAAATCCCCCGGACCCTGTCAGAAACCCCGCATCAGCACACTCATACACTGAGGTGAGTGTGTGTGTGTATGTCTGTGTGTCTGTGTTTCAGTTTGCAATCTGTGCTTGCATGAACAGCTGTGTGTGTGTGTCTGTGTGTCTGTCTGCAAATTCCTACTGCATGTCTGCTCAAGTGTAACTACCCTATAATGGTGAAGTATTGTCCATTACAAGCAGACATCCTACATTAAACTTTAGTGCATAACTTTTTGATATTAATGAACGTCCATTACGTTAAAGCCATTGCCTAATGAGTTGCTACAAAGCTAATTAAAACTCTCGACTCCACACAACTCTCTCAGTATCTCTCAGTATGACTATGTTCTCATGATTTTGGCGTCTGGCGACATTTTCGCGCGGAGTCAAGATAATGACCTGTTCTGAATCATCATCATGTCTTTTTAATCCTCCGTGTCCTCCTTGGCTACAAGCAACTGCGTGGAGGAGGGCTGAGGGGGGTGCGTGATCACGGAAGGCTTGTATCATGTGGACGCACCGACAGTTTTGTTGTCATTACTTAGACGTCCTCACGGGGACGACAGAAGCTACTTGTTTTTGTTTATATGTACATGATATTAAAAGATCTATTAAAAAAAATCGATATCAGAACACAGGATGAGGAGGAAGGAGTGGCGAGCTTCTCTCCTTTTGTTTGAAAATACGTGAAAACCAGAAGTAGCGTCACCCAACATCACTTAGAGCACCTTTTAAACAAGTTCATGAAGCCAGTTTCTGAAACATGGCGGATTTTATGTTCTTCAGTTCTTAATAATTAGTTGTTTTTGCCACAACCATGCTCATCAGTAAAGCTGTTTATATGTGAAGAGGGAGGATTAAAGAGTCCTCTTAGCATCCAAAAGAACCAATTTTCTGGTCCAACATTTTACTTTAACAGCGTCTCAAATGCTGAGTCCCAAAAAAATGTAGGTTTGTATTTGCTACGTACACATTATTCTGTCAGATGTGATTTCCTGGCACTCTATCAAGTAAAACGTCAGTAAAAAAAAGTCTTTATCGTGGCAGTTGATGATGGGTGCTCACCGTCTATCTCTAATTTTGGAATTTAGAAACTTACTGATATCACCCATCTCCTATAACGTGCCCAAAAAAGATATATAACACAATAAAGGAAAGGGAAAATGCATAATATGAGCACTTGAATTCAAAGAGTGTCTATAGAAAACGGCACTTTAAAATGTAACTGTCAGTGGAGCCTTTAATGTTTATTTCAAGGTTCAATTTGTTCAATAAGAGAATGTTGGAATTTTTTTTCAATTTTCAACAAGCTAGTTGTTATATTTTAGCAGTACTGGATATTGAAAGCAGCAGAACTGATAACACTTTAATATCTGTTTAGAGTAATATCGATATCCTGATATTCACTACAGTTACCGCATGTTTTTCTCATATGGTGCAGCCCTTATAGAATACAGTGCTTCAGTAAATGCACGGAGATACTTCCCACTTCTGGTGATGCAGTGTTTTCTAAAAAGTGAAGCGGAGCAGAAGAGCACAGGTGTCTCTGCTCAGCATCTGCTTCGGAGTGCGATGGGAGCCGCTCGCCTCTTTCGGCTGGCTCCGTTTCACTGGTGCGGATGGATACAAAGGCAGAGCGCAGCCAGCTTCAGTCTGCCACATACTGTCATGTTGCCAGAGGAGCGGTTAGACGGATTTCACAGGTGTTTCCTAAGGCATGAAAACAGAAAATGGCTTCATTAAAATCACATAAAAGCACAGCGAGCGTCGGTGCCAGCAACAATAACAAACGCTGTCCTGTAACGAGACTTGCGGCGTGTTGACGTGCTTGGCCTGCTTTGCTGCCAATGGGCTGTAACATTAAAGAAGAATGTCTTTAACAGGAAAGAGGTTTGGTAGCGAGCACGTCAGCTGCAGTGTGCATGTGATGTGGGCCCATTTGCAGACATGTCCCCAACAACAGTCGTCAACCCCAACTAGGGCTGGGACCATACGCTTTTGTCCCGATGTGATTCTTTCACGATGCATGGGTGCCGATTTTCATTTGTATTGCGATTTTCATTTATTGCGATTCTAGAAGTATTGCGATGTTCTTTTCCTTCGCTAATAAAAACAAAAGTCGAGTAAAACACTTCTAGAGACAATATATCCTGAGACATATCTAACAGCTAATTCTTTTCTAAGGAGAATTCACATCACATGTCAGTTAAGGGGGGGGGGGG
>NC_045745.1:9168837-9169916 GCF_008692095.1 Etheostoma spectabile | reverse complement strand
GATCACCAGACGCCTCCTGATACGATATCATCACGATACTTATGCCACGATATATTATTGCGATTTTAAACGTATTGCAATATTCTGCAATGTATTGCAATTTATCACCTTTATTTCCAACTTCTAATTTTTCCCAATTTCAAACGACGTCTCCAAAAGGAAACTTTGTTTTAACTAAAAAGAAATACATTTCTCTTTTGTTGATCTTACTTCGATTTTTTTGTAGCAAAATGGGACAAACTGACCAACACATATAATACTGTACATATAATAGATCAATACTTGGCGACTGTGTATCGATACAGTATTGACACTAAAAATATCGTGATACTATGCTGTATCGATTTTTTTTTAATTTACTTATTTTTTTCACTCCTAATGTCAGTCAGTCGGTCTCTCTGACATTTATTGAATTTGTAAAGAAGAACAAAACATGGATTTTCTACATATTCTGTTTTTGGTCCTTTTTCTTCTCACTCCGAACTCATCAAATGCTGCCGCTTGGTCTGTGGCTCTCAGCCTCAGATCCCCACGCAAAAATCTCACTTTGGTGTCTGTATGGGACGCACCGTGGCGCTGTAAGATGACATAGTATTAAGAGGGTAGCGAGTAGTATGTGTTGGTACATGATCCGTCCATGCACGATCTGTTCCCATAGACAGTTAAAGAAAGTCGTTTCGCCTCCACCGGAACAGCTAACGTTAGTCTAGCTAACAGCTAGTTCGGCTAACCGCTAGCTGAGACAGCATGTAAAAGACCCTCAAAACTGAAAATAACCGTTTAAGTATATAACAGCTGTTACGTCAGTTCTACTTTACTTGTGCTCATTTAAAATACAATCACTCAATACTTGTAATTATCATCATACAACACAAGACCTTCTCCCAGGAGTCTGGGGTTTGTGTCCCGTTGTTGTCCGCCGTGTCACAGAAAAATACATTCTTCACTTAAAGATGCGTCTGTTTATGTGATTTATAGTGTTTTGTAATGTTGAATGAGCTGCACACCCCCCCATTTCATTTCATCTCAATGATATCTCTTTGTAGGGGGGGTGGGGGGGGGGGGTATTGGGTGTAAAT
>NC_045745.1:9164649-9168827 GCF_008692095.1 Etheostoma spectabile | reverse complement strand
GTTAGTACCTTGTGTCACAGATTGACTCTTTGTATTAGTGTCTTTCTATGGATGAGGTGTAATATGTATCTGTATATGTTCAAAATCCCATAAATCAGTCATACAGAAAAACAAGAATGAGCCGCACACATACACAAAGACATTTCTTTATAAGTTTACTTTCCCCAAAACTTGGAAACATGATTCTCCCCAGGAGTGGGAATATTGTAACCTTACTCTTGATTTCATATTCACCTTGAATGACTGTGCACCTTCACCGGATCATCCATGTATTATTTTGTTTTATTCTCCCAGGAGGTTGACTGAGCACTCTGTTGGGTGTTCCCAGCAAGAAATAATTCATCAGTTTTCACAAAAAAAGCTAAGCTTTCTTAGAAAGTCAAGCAAGAGAAAAAAAATCACATTAAAGACAGGGTTGATAACCATTTCCAACATACACTTTTATATATATATATTGTTTAAAATTTTCCTTTGCACCCCGACAGCAACAAATAACTCATTGGCTCTGGAAAAAGACGCAATAAAGATATGTAGCCGCTATAATCCTGAAACAACGCCCACCAATCATTGCCTCGCCGTCCGCTCAGAAAGAACCAATCAAATGCCTCCGTGCCCCGCTGGGCGTGCTCTACCCGTCTCGTGTACGAGTCTGAGGAATTTCTTCTCCTCTCTGTGACCGTAAACAGAATATCTTTTGAGTTGTGGACAAAACAAGACATTTGTGGACGTCTTTCTGGGCTTTGGGAAACACTGATCCACATTTTCTGACATTTTGGAGACCAGACAACTAATAGATTACTCAAAGTAAAACAATTGACAGATTAATTGACAATAAAGATCAATTTACGCCTTCGTACCATAGCATCATTTGACTTGCTGTGAGAATTGTTTGACAGAACATATTTTATGTTACATGCCATGACTTAAAGGAGGTGGAGTTTCTCACACCTGAAACAGATGTGCATGAATACATATATATATATATATATATATATATATATATATATATGTGTGTATTTTAACACAAAGCAGTGTTTTCCCTGGGTTAATCCAAGACTTAGGTGCTCAAATGTGATGTTTTTTATTAAAAGAAATATGCAATTTGACATCATTTAGGCTCAATATTATCACCATACCTTTGTCTAAACCTTTGGAAAAGCTAGAGCAGATAAAAAACGCTCAAGAAGCTTGAAGACAAAGCTAGCAAAAGAAGTCCAACTACAACCATCAGACCTGAGAAAAGTCTTTTAATTAGTTGGGTGCTTTTTGTTTTGCTGTTTTTTGGTCCTTTTTTTGGCGCATTTCACATTCATTCAGTTTAGTTGTTGACAAAAGCGGCTCTGGTGCTGCACCTAAGACCTCTAATGGTGGCGAATGCACCTGATACCGACTGGGGATGACCCAAATAGACACGCGGGTGTGCAAACGATCCAAAGCTGAACAACTTCTAAAAAGCTGCTTGGTCGGCTCTCCCCCGGGAGTCATGTTTAGAAAAGAAAAAAAGAAGAAAAAAAAAAAGGTTGTCAAAAGTTATAAGTAATAGTTTGGAGAGCTGCTAGTACAGAGCTATTACAGCTTAGCTTCATGAAATCCCAATTTAGTTTGTGACAGGATAATGGCCGAGAAAGATTGAACAGTGATTTTACTGCACGATAGATTGTGGAGGAAAAAAGAACCAGAGATAAAAAGATGTAAGCTGGGGGTTGGGGGGGGGAGGCTGACAAGGCGAAGAGATGCAGACGACCGAGGAGGAGAGATAAAAGCACTAGGCTGAGGGAGGGAGAGGGGGAGGATGGATGGATGGATGGATGCTGGCAATGAGAGAAGTGAAGAGATTAAAATGTGTAGAGGAGGAGAGGCAGCGGTGGAGGTGGCAGGCGGTGGAGGGTAAAGCGGAGGGGGGCATATGACGGTACGGGCAGGTCTCCAAAAGGTCACCCAGTGGTGATCTAGCAGGGGGTCAGAGAACTAGGATTGGGGGTCATTTGGTTTTTTCTCCCCCGATACCGGAGCCAAAACAATACATTTAATATGGTAGCTGCACACGATTGTACGTCCTTGTGTTGGGAACCTCTACAGGGAAATACAGTCAAACATTACAGCGCTAGACTATGCATCCGGATGAAGTTCCCTTGGCCTTTGGAATTATATATTTTAATCCCAAAGGCCAAGGGGACTTTATCAGGATGCATAGTATCCTGATCCATGAAAAAACTGGCCTTTAATAATAAAGATCTGCCTCTATGGGAATTTAACATAGGGGGGTGTATACTTATGCCCCTGTATTTTAACATAGGGGGGTGTATACTTATGCCCCCTGTATTTTAACATAGGGGGGTGTATACTTATGCCCCCTGTATTTTAACATAGGGGGTGTATACTTATGCCCCCTGTATTTTAACATAGGGGGGTGTATACTTATGCCCCTGTATTTTAACATAGGGGGGTGTATACTTATGCCCCCTGTATTTTAACATAGGGGGGTGTATACTTATGACCCTGTATTTTATCATAGGGGGGTGTATACTTATGCCCCCTGTATTTTAACATAGGGGGGAAAAGGCCGAGAAAAAGGCAACAGAGTGGAACGAGAAACAAATACATGAACTCCAAATTGTCTCCGCCGCCACTCCTGTGACAAACACAGAAAATACTAAATCATTTAAATGGAGCAGAAAAGTGGTGAATTCTGGGAGTTCAGCTGGAAAAAAAGCTCAATTTGCGGGGATCGCATCAAATTAAAAGTACCCCTGATCCCTCGGTGTTTCATGTAAAACATTTAAACATAAATGTAATATCCTGTAAAAGTTGCATGGACCCCCAGTGTCTGGCTGCCGCTGTTTAAAGCCCAGTTTTATTTCTTTAGTATGACTTTGCACATTGAAGTCTGCACTCATTCAGAGGAAAATTATGCCCAAAAGAATCTGATTTCACCCAGAGTAAGTATCGGGGGACTCTTACCTTAACCAAAATATGTCAAGACATCCGTGCTTGAGCTTAGACTCTACAGCTGGCATATTCTCAGGGCGACTGAAATCAGCTATTATCTCCCCAGGTAATAATCGATCTTGTTGAACTTGAGGCACCCGTCGGGTACGTTACAGTCTGGGCCTCCATTTACTGATAGAGATTTAAAGAGTGTTTTCTAAGTTGGATTTTAGGAACACGTTAACATTTTTTACATCTCTCAAAAGAGCAAGACCAAGGGCTCGATCACGTCTGGTCAGTGAATGCCAGTGTCGCTGTCCCTGGCGCTGGAAAAGGTTGACAGATTGATTTTGAAGCGACTTGGCGAATGTAACCGTCTGCAAGCCTTTTGCAGATCTAAAATACATTGACTCCTACGTACTCATATGCAGTCAACAGTGACAGCGTGCAGCTTTTTTTTTTTTTTCTTGTTTTAAAGGGTGGAGATGGCACAGTGGATATGACACATGGCTTTGCTAAGATTCATTTATTTGAGTAGGACAACGCACATTAAAGGAGAATTACAGTCAATTTTAACACGTAGCTCTGTTGTTTGGAGATTTGGAGTGCTAGTCAGTGGCGAGAAAAACAAAAACAATCAGTGCTGTCTACACCGAGTTATCTTCCTGTTAGAGTTAGCACCCAACAGGCCTAAACAGGGCAAGTTTTAAACGTGTTTTTAGCCTCTAAACATGTTTGAAATGTCATTGCCAGTGTCCAGCCATATGCAGTTATTCCTTCCGAGTGAACACAGCAAATTTGACAGCTGGAGATGTGACAGAAAAGCGTATTTTGACTAGTGTGGACTTCAACGGGAAACCAGAAATAACCAGAGTTATGTGCACTGGCTGAATGAACAGAACTTTTATGCCTTTCTGTCACATCTACTTCAGTCATATTCACTGTGTTCACTTGGTAGGAATAATTGCACATGGCAAGGCACTTGTAATGACATTTTGAAAATGTTTAGAGGCTAAAAACAAGTTTAAAACTTGCCCTGTTTAGGCCTGTTGGGTGCTAATACTAGCAGAAGCATAACACGGTGTACACTGCACCAATTGGCTTCATTTCTCTCGCTACCAACAGCACTCCCAATTTACAAACTACAGAGCTATGTATGGAAATTGAGTGGAATGCTCCTTTAATTAAAATTTCTGTAAATCCACCAGTGTTAGCCAGCTGGCTAATTTTCAACTGTAGTCCTAGTTACC
>NC_045745.1:9162121-9164639 GCF_008692095.1 Etheostoma spectabile | reverse complement strand
GTCTTTATGGTGGGAGGAAACCGGAGCACCTGGAGCACAAAAACTTGTTAATCTGTGATCTTTTTCATGGTGTCTTTTCTTTACCGGGCTGCTTAGAAACATGCTGTAAATGTAAACTTAAAAGAAAAAAATTGCTTCAACATCATCTAAGACTAAAGGGTACGTCATCCCATCTTCTCCTTTACATCCCTCGCTACTGTATTTGTAAAGCAGACATGTTGTTCAAAACTAACCAACAAACCCAATCTGCTCGTCTCTGAGCTGACTAAAGGAGCAACAAAGGAGTGAAATAAAAGCCTGTTGGCATTTAAACCGTTCCCTGTCACTTCCCACAGAATAATGGCTGCAGGAAATATCCTCCCATGAGACCTTATGATAATAGGCCCATATGTGCCGGCCCGGCTGACTGTAATTAATTGCTACAGAAAACTTGTGAGGTCGCTCCGTGGCGTTCAGTGACCGCCAGACATGAGTGCAATGACACAGCAGGATTGTTACAGAGTGGAGAGCAGCGTCGGGGGACAACTGGGAGAGGGTTAGTTAGAGGTTTGACCTTTCCCATAAGGCACCAGCTCATCGCCTTGTTCCTGTTGTCACTAGATTAGAGAATGTAAATGCAGTGGGCGGCAAGCGGGGGGTTTACTGCACAGCACTGTCGCCCAGGCAACAACTCTTCTCTTCATTTAAAAAATAAAAACGGACGGTCAACCATGATATGAGCGTTGGTGTTGCATAGTCTGTCCACCAGAGGACGCTCTACAACGTCCCTGTTGTGTATGTTTTTGCGATAGTCGCCACCAGGGACGCTCTACAACGTCCCTTTTAGTGATGGGTTGCATAGTCTGTCCACAGAGGACGCTCTACAGTGTCCGGTTAGGATGGTGTTGCATAGTCTGTCCACCAGAGGACGCTCTACAGTGTCCCTTTTAGTGTTGGTGTTGCATGTCTGTCCCCCAGAGGACGCTCTACAACGTCCCTGTTAGTGATGGCGTTGCATAGTCTGTCCACCAGAGGACCTCTACACGTCCCTGTTAGTGATGGTGTGGCATATTCGTCCACCGAGACGCTCTACAACGTCCCTGTTGTGATGGTGTTGCATAGTCTGTCCACCAAGGACGCTCTACAACGTCCCTGTTAGTGATGCGTTGCATAGTCTGTCCACCAGAGGACGCTCTACAACGTCCCTTTAGTGATGGCGTGCATAGTCTGTCCACCAGAGGACGCTCTACAGTGTCCCTGTTAGTGATGGTGTTGCATATTCTGTCCACCAGAGGACGCTCTACAACGTCCCTGTTAGTGATGGCGTTGCATAGTCGGTCCACCAGAGGACGCTCTACAACGTCCCTGTGTTGATGGCTTGCATAGTCTGTCCACCAGAGGACGCTCTACACGTCCCGTTAGTGATGGTGTTGCATAGTCTGTCCACCGAGGACCTCTACAACGTCCCTGTTAGTGATATTGTTGCTAGTCCCCCAGAGGACGCTCTACAATGTCCCTGTTAGTGATGGCGTTGCATAGTCTGTCCAAAGGGTTCAAAGGGTTTTAAGTTTCATATCTTAAGTTTGTATTTTCATACATTTTATGTATCAGAACTTTAATATATTTTGATGTTCCTCTATTCTTTTGTCACAATAAAACAAATTATTATCATATTTTAGTGAAAACTTACGAATAACTACAAATAACTAATGTTAGGCAAATATTTGTATCTGTATCGGCCTTAAAAATCCTTTATCGGTCGGACTCTAACGTGACTTGATCCCTGGAGACTAAACCAAGAGTCAAAGGCCTTGCACAGAGAAATTGTTCAATAAGCAGTAGTGATATATAAAACCCACAGGCATTACCACTCTTGACCATGTAAGATCATTACTGAGTCTGCCAAAAGACTCTTAGTGATCTGTTGCCAGGAGAGTTCGGGTCTTTCAGCTTTGAATGATTTTTAGGAGCTGTGCTGTGTAATAATAATAATAATAATAATAATACATTCTGAATTGTATGATAAAATCCTTGTAAATAGAACTTTTGAACAATTTGTGAAGATTGAATTGAGTACAAAATAGTGTGGTTTGGAAGTTATAAAGCTTGAAACGCAACATGTCAGTAGAGTTTTATTTAGGCACGCCACACATTTCTCCATTGCTAAAAAATAAATATGAAAATAGAGTGAGATGATCACAGATTGCCACAGAATGCTTTGCAAACAGCCCTGGCGAGACAGCAGAACTGTGGAGTGCAGCAGGGAGCTGTGTGTCTGTGCAGTTATTAGGCCAAGTCGAACACTAGCTGCAACCGGCTCTGCGAGACCCCAGCACTACTTCACACAAGATGCTAAACAGGAAAATCTCTTCACTGGGTTTGTGATCTTTCTCTCTGTTCTGCTGGAACACCAAGAAGACCAACTGCTGCTGCTCTGACATCTGTCAGGAACGCGTTAGTGGTTGATTCATTGGCATTGACTGTTGTTTTTCAGGAAATGATAGAAGGCTAGGTGTGCGTCAGTCGCATGGGGGGGGGG
>NC_045745.1:9159864-9162111 GCF_008692095.1 Etheostoma spectabile | reverse complement strand
GGGGGGGGGGGGGGGACTAAGCAGCCCTGCTGGCCTCAGAGAGCCGACAGGATTGAAACAGCAGCCGCTTTAGCGACATCAGAGGGAAAACAATCGTACATTGATGTTGAAATGGACACAGGTTGGCAGGGCGGTCTGGCATGTTTTTGCAGTCTTTCGCTGTGTGTTGTGATGGTAAATGTGAGATGTTCGAGTCACACACGTCTCGTCTTCATATTAGAAACAAGGAAATGAATTTGCCGATGTAGGCGTGACATCAACCCGTTCTCACTCCCTCTCCGTCAGTGGCTCTCAGGGTGCATACTGACGCAAAGTCCAGCACAAAGGACTGCTGGGATTGGTTGTAGTCGCGGAGAGACTCCGGATATTTTTCAAATTTGCGGTATTTGGTCAAATGTGTCGCACTGAATTCACAGTGATTGGTTAAATTTGAGTGAACTGTTGCGATTGTCATGAAATCGTGGAGGGACTGATAGACGTTACATCTGGATACGTCCACTGAGTCAGTGAGTTTGAATCGATCCATTGGCGTCAAAGCATGATTTTGCATTTACAGTAGTGCACGGTTTGTCTTGGTGAGCTGTGATTTTACTGTTTTCTCTTCTTTTGTCTTTGATTTTCTTTACAATGATGCTCAAAGTTCTTGCATTTTAAACCTCTCTGTTCCTGTGATATGTCGATGTGACTGTTTGCCAGACATGTTTCTCTGCTGAGAAATAAGAGGTGTTCTCTCAGTGTCAGCATTTGAGACTGGATTACGTCATGTTAAGGGATTTGTCAAGACGTGGATTCATTGGGGGAAAAGAAGAAGAAAATCCACATTGAGCTGTTGACTTCAGTTCAGCTTTGGTGAATTTTACCACGTGAACATGCTCCGTCGACCAACTGCAAACAGTCATGAAAGGGCCGACTTTAACCCTTGTGTTTTTTGTAAAAATCAACAAGTTTGACGCTTTTTATCGATGTTTTTAACTTGTCCTTACATTTCTGTCCCTTTTTTTCAATGTTTGTCACTTTTTTGCAGTTTTATACGGTGGCCCTGAGGTGCAAAACACAACAACAAATCAGAAAACAACGGCAAATCAAAAAACACAACCGCAAAAGAGAAAACACAACACAAAAAGAGAAAACACAACGGCAAATCAGAAAACACAACACAAAAAGAGAAAACAACACAAAAAGAGAAAACACAACACAAAAAGAGAAAACACAACAACAAAAGAGAAAACACAACGGCAAATCAGAAAACACAACACAAAAAGAGAAAACACAACACAAAAAGAGAAAACACAACGGCAAATCAGAAAACACAACACAAAAAGAGAAAACACAACACAAAAAGAGAAAACACAACGACAAAAGAGAAAACACAACGGCAAATCAGAAAACACAACACAAAAAGAGAAAACACAACACAAAAAGAGAAAACACAACGACAAAAGAGAAAACACAACGGCAAATCAGAAAACACAACACAAAAAGAGAAAACACAACGCAAAAAGAGAAAACACAACGACATTAACCAAAACGGAAAAGGTAGGTACTGTTGACAGCATATCCAGTATCACTCATATTCTGTCGGCTCAAAGTATTGCTTAATAGCAGCGTGTACCTCGTCATTTGTGGCGCTCATGATTTGGAAAAATGGAAACAACCGTCTTTCGGTTCAAAGGACGGACCAGTTCTTGTCCAATCAGCGACGATTCCTGTTGCCCGAGGGTACCTACACCCTTTTCCTTTTTGGTTAATGTCGTTGTGTTTTCTCTTTTGCTTGGTGTTTCGTGGTGTGTTTTCTGATTTGCCGTGTGTTTTCTCTTTGTCGTTGTGTTTTCTCTTTTTGTGTTGTGTTTTCTCTTTTTGTTTGTGTTTCTGATTTGCCGTTGTGTTTTCTGATTTGCCGTTGTGTTTCTCTTTTTGTGTGGTTTTGTGTTTGTTTTCTATTTTTGTGTTGTGTTGTCTTTTGTGTTGGGTTTTCTCTTTTTGTGTTGGGTTTTCTCTTTTGCGGTTGTGTTTTTTGATTTGCCGTTGTTTTCTGACTTGCCGTTGTGTTTTGCACCTCAGGGCCACCGTAGTTTCAATACTACATAACACTAACTTATTAACTTTAGTATATAGTAATTTTTGGAATTTATGTTCAATAAACAAGGACATTATACCTAATGTTTGAATTAGAAAAGCAGAAATAAGGAATTATTTAGACTTAAATTAAAGGAATGGATGTTGATGGATAACCACAGACTGGAATAT
>NC_045745.1:9158397-9159854 GCF_008692095.1 Etheostoma spectabile | reverse complement strand
ACTCAATACTATTTCAAAACCACTTTTTTTTTTTCAAATGCTATCAAATTGAATAAGACGCCACAAAATTAATGAAAGTAGAGATTTTTACTTGGCAAAGAGCGTTGGGTGGAATCAATCATGTTATTTGAGGGAATCAAAAAGAACACTGATATAGGAAAACGGGTCAATTTAACCCGAGGACAACATGAGGGTTAAAAGGAGCAGGAAGTCCAAAATGGAGGAAGCTATCAAATTTGCCATGATGCTGCCATCTAATGTTATATCAATCTTTTCTTCCTTTTTTATGTGTTTGCTAGGTTAGCCACAACACCTTACCAGGTGATATGTCTGTTTGGTTGACCCATCAGCTTCTACCACCTGGCGACCACAAAAGTTAATGTAGCTTTCAGTCGTGTGAGTACATGTGGTCTCATTAGATGCATAAATACTTTAATCAGACTTCTCTGATGCTTTTCCAATATTAACTATTTAACACAACTTTGGTATACTATTTCTTTTTGTTGATAGTCACATTATCAAATCCTTAATTATGTGAATTATGTAAATAATGTATAATAACATTCCTTTATGTAAATACCGTACGTATCCAATTCCTTATATTTCTTTATTTCTTGTATTTCTACACTATTTATAATATTGTGCAACTACAACACAGAGTTTCCCTTCGGGGATCAATAAAGTATTTCTGATTCTGATTCTGATTCTGATATCTTCTGTCAGTGCCTTTCTCTGCGTAGTCACAAGACCGTTGCACTACTTAGAGTTTTTATGATATATCCAGGTAATTACAGTTAAAAAAAATGGTATAGGCAAGTGACTTTTTATGCATTATCCAGGTAAGAAGTGTCAAAAAAACATTGTATAAGCAAGGGAATTTCCACCGACCGTCCAGGGGTGATTCCCAATGTATTCATCCAATTGCCCAATGCTATTACTCACACAGGAGCAGTGTACTCCACTCAGTATTATCAACATCCTCCTGACTTGACTTCGGTAGCTGCAGGCTGAGGGAAAAGAGAAGCAGCCGTTGAATTATTAAACAAATCAAGGTCCCAGGCTATGTATTTACATGATTCTCGTAATGAGGCCGCTGGAGATTGTGCCTTAAGTTATAGAGAGAAATGAGATCTTCATAAGCTCCGCGGTGTGTCTATACTACGCTGAACCTCCGCACAGATGATGACTTTACTGAGCGCACTATGCTCTTCTTTCTTCCCTCTGGACCTGCTGCACACTCACCACATTTACTGTCTGTAATATCTCGAGATGCTCAAGTGGAGCACCTCCTAAAAGTGCATCTATGTTTCTTGGTCGTGTTGTAATGCAAGCACATGAGCAAACAGTGGCTTAGGGAGGAATGCTCAGTTAGTCTAGAGCCCGGCATGAAGGAGATCCAGTGTGTGTTTCTACCAGTTGCTCAAAGTACCAGGATGTTGCCTGATTTAAAAAAAAAA
>NC_045745.1:9150256-9158387 GCF_008692095.1 Etheostoma spectabile | reverse complement strand
AAAAAAAAAAGATCTCACCTCAAGGTCCACTTGGTACCGGATTGGACCTTTTTGACCACATCACACGGTCCTAATCATCATTGAGTGTCCTCTATTGTCCTCAGTTCTAGATGTTCAAACTTTCTGTGATTCGAGCACCGCCATGGCCTCCCATTTGGTAGTCCGAATAACAATGTTATACTTTAAAATATGTGTGCTTTTAAAGTAGGGCTGCACTATTAATTGCAATTTTACCAAAATTGCAACATGGACTAGTGCAAAATTGAAAAGTCAAAATTGCAGGGGGGGGGGTTGCGCTTCATTTCTTAAAAGCCAAATATGTGTCAAACCGTTCTGGATTCATTATTGTGGTGCTTCAGAGACGTCCCGGCCTACAAATCCTATCCTCCAGTTCAGACATGGGTCGGTTACGGTTTGAAGGTAAAACCAATAACATTTTCCATCATACCGTTCCTCCAGTATGAGCGGGTATTTATCAGTCTTCAAAGAGAGAAACTGCTAGTTTAGGGCCAGAAATAAAATAAAATACAGTGTGTTCAGTGGAAAAACATTTAGTTTTTAACCCAGACATTAAAAAAAAAATATATATATATATATATTTAAAGCTATAATGTCAAACCGTGATGTTTTTGCGGTAGGTTATCTTTCCGGCCCATGCCTACCTACGGTCTAAAGAAAAAAATCTTTATTTGGGACAGAGCCTCGCAAAAATTCATTGAAAATGTTATTTTTCAATGACAAATTTGATAAACAAAAATGATCATTCCCTCCAATATGGGGGATGAATATTGCAATCGCAATATCAGTGAAAATAATCTCAATTATGTATTTTCCTCTTATTCTGCAGCCCTATTTTAAAGGGGACTTTAAGAAAAAGTGCATTTTGTTCAGAGTTAAGATGTGTTTCTTGTCAAACATGATCTTCTAATTAGTGCCCTGCTGCTTCAGATTAACGGGTCTCTGCAAACACACAAAGAGAACACAGTATATTCCATAATATATCAAACAATAATTACGTGGAAGTTCAGTCTATCAGGTTGCTACGTGATAACATGAGTCTTGGGGACCAATTTGGTGCACGGGGTAAGAGCTGTGTACATAAAAGACAGAGGCCTCTGAAGAAATTAAGCCCTACAACTAAAAGAACAAAGGAAAAGAAAAATGAGGATCCTCGGTGACTAAAGGCAGGCAGCAATCGATTCAACAATGACGCCAAAAAAAGCTGTAAAATCAACAGTTGTTACATGTGGTAAAGCTTGGTTTTCCTTGTGTCATTAAAGTTGTTGGTAGCCTTTTAATTCTGCTTCAGTGTCAACCTATGTAATAAGAATAAATAATAAACTCAAAAGATTATTTCCATAGAAATGGCTTTAACATGTATGAATAATCAATCATATTTATGATTTAGTTTTTCTGTATCCAATGCAATATGTTATACTTTTCAAGTCACTACTACTACTTACTACCATTTATCCTGCTCCGTAATTAAAATAATAATTTATCATAAAAATAATTTACCCTTGCACACTTTACACTCTTCATTGCACTATTGCCTCAACCTGTCTTTATTGTTTCTGTTTATAATGTGTATATATTGTTTGTTTTTGTTGTTTGTTTTGTATGAGTAAGTTCATTGTGAACAATATATAATCCAAAGAGCAAAATCCCTCGTATGTATCCTCATACCTGGCAAATAAAGCTGATTCTGATTAGTGTCCCCCTGTTTATTTCACTGGGTAGACATAACAGAACTCATTATCTTTTGTCTAATTAGTAGTTTGAAAAGATTACAATCAAAATATCAATGCAAACATTGAGAAAATGGCTTAATAAATGTGTCCTAGGGATCTGGATTTCCAGTTCAAATGGCTATTATCTGTCTTGACTGTCTCCGAAGCTCATATTTGAATGCTCCGCTAATTTCTCCATGCTCTATTAAAGCACTTCCTCTTGCTGTGGATCACAAACTTAAACACAGCTGCAGAGCAAAATGAGCCACTGCAGTCCTTCAAATTTGGCCTTTACTTCACTCTCTCCTCTGCAGGAAACAAGCACCAGGTTAGAAAATGCATGATTATAGGCACACACACACACACACATATTCTCTGTCAGGCACACACTCCTCTCGCTACAGTTGAGTGGTTGGACGTGACATGACTTCTCTCTGCACTCCCATCGTCTCGCCTAGTTGTCCATAAAATTCCCGTTTCACTTTCACTGGAAGTTTCATCCCTGATAATTTTCTGCTGACGGGCAACGGCTCACTTATCAGATCCTACTCCTCCCTAACCACGGCCCTCATCCATCAATCCTTGCTTCATCATTAAAACTGTGGTTTAAAAGTTAAATAACAGAACTGCAGAGTGCAATCTCTGTCAAGTATTTAAGTAAATGTCTGCACTAAACTGTAGCTGAGGAATGCTATTACAGTGATAACACGCAAGATTAGTCAGCCCATGGCAGAGATGGTTTCAAGGTCGTAAGGTGTTTGTCAGTATAATAACAAGTTATGCAATGAAATGCTTGTATCTCGCCCTCCCCAACAGTGCAACAATAATAATAATATAAAGGAATCTGTGTAATAAATACAAATAAAACAACCTATAATCCTATAAATAACCGTTAACCAAAGTGTAAAGTGTGTTGTTATGAGTTGAGTAGCCTGACGGCTCGTAGGAAGAAGCTATCCTCTAATCTTGGTCTTGGACTGGATGCTTCTGAGCCTTCTGAGCAATGGCAGCTTGCTGATCAGTCCATGGCATGGGTGACGGATCAGAAACAATCTGCTTGGCTCTCTTCCTGCACCTGTCAGTGTGGAGATCCTGCAGGGACGGCAGGTTAGTCCCCGTGATGCGCTCCGCTGTTTGAATCACCCTCTGTAGTGCCTTAGGGTCGAGGGCGGTACAGCTGCCGTACCAGGCGGTGACACATCCGGTCAGGACACTCTCAGTAGTGTATCTATAGAAGGTGGAGAGTATCCTCGCGTCTATACCGAATCTCCTTAGCCATCGGAGGAAGATAAGCCGTTTCCTTGCCTCCTTTACCACAGTGTTGGAGTGGAGAGACCAGATCAGGCTATTGCTGATGTAGACCCCAAGGAGCTTTAGGTTGCTGACTCTTGTGATTACAGACCCGTTGATGAGAATGGGGGCGTGGTCTCCCCGCCGCTGCTTCCTGTAGTCGTTATCCTGGCACCACCGAGACAGTGATCATATCTCGTCTCTGTAGGCTGTCGCGTTGTTATCAGAGATCCGGCCTATGACGGTGGTGTCATCAGTAAACTTTATGGTGGCGTTGAATGTGTGATTTGCCACGCAGTCGTGGGTCAAAAGAGTTTACAGGAGCGGGCTCAGCAAACAGCCCTGGGGGGATCCAGTGCTGAGGATCAGTGAGGAAGATGTGATGTTGCCCATTTGTACCACCTGGGGTCTGCCAGTCAAGAGGTTCAGGATCCAACAGAGGACTTTTAGCTTCTTAGGAATAGTAACAATGGTGGACTTCTTGAAGCAGGTGGGGGCCACTGACTGATGTGGCGATAGATTGAATATGTCAGTGAATACATTTGTCAGTTGTTCAGCACATACCTTGAGGTGTAGCTATGCATGCATCTTAAGCCGGTTAATTGTTTTATTTTTTTTCTCCTATTTTTTACTCATTTGGACCCCATGATGCTTAAATTGCAACCACTACGTGCATGTTAATGTATGTTTAATTTCACACACTCACCAAATATTTACCACCCTCTCATAGACTAAAAACATAGTATTTGGCGTTTTGAGGCAGAACTAGATCATAACTGTATTGGCCTTACTCTGAATATAATTTTGCTGTTTTTGAGGCTGAGCGCTGATCATTTGTCTTAGGCATCTGTCTCGTCTTCTTCAGAGAGGAACAGCCTATGTCTGATATCCTCTAAATTAAACATTAAACATTAGAATGTGTTTACCGACAAAAAAAATTATTAATTAGTTTTTATTTAGCTTTGTGTTCGTTGACCAAATCTGCTAAATGGTTTGGTTTTCAACCATTTTCTGAAAAACAACAGTCGTACAATCGTCGTACAGTCTTGCAAAAAAATCAATATGCTCTCAACTAGTCTTAGCAACTGCTTGTTTAAGAAAGTTGAGTGGTTTCCAATTAGATTCCAACGTCTTGATCTGACCCATTGAATACTCATCATGGAGTGCCACATGGTTCAATTCTGGGTCCACTTATTTTTGTTTTGTTTAAAATGTTAACACCACAGGTCATCATTCATGAGCTATTGCTATGGAATACACCCAACTCTATATAGCCGTTTATACTGATATCGGTGTAATAATGACCCCAATTTCTATCCAACTCAACTCCAAAAAATACTTGAGGTTCCAGTTACTGGTCCAAGAAAGGAAAATCGATAAATAGTACTCACAGTTAAATATATCTGAGCACATTACTTCACTTACTGGGAGTTATCATTCACTTTTATCTAACTTTCCAGTTGCACATAAGGAACACCATTTAGGCCGCAGTCCATTATTCAAAGAACAGATCAGTCCTGTTATAAATTAAAGCAATCACATCAAGTCCTTGTTCTGACTTCCAGTCAGTCTTAGGATATATTTTATCATCCCATTCCTTGTTCATAAATCTTTTCATGGACTTGTCCCTGACTGTCGTTGATATGCTATATAGATATATCACTACAAGATTCCTCAGATCCATTAACTTTTCTGCTTCGTAGCAAAAACTGAAACACCCTATGGGGAACTATCTTCTGCAATTATGGAACACAAATCTGGAGTATTGTGCCTTTGGGCTCGAGGACAGAAACAAAAATTTAAGCTTTTAACTCTTGTGTGCTATTCGGGTCAAATTGACCCATTTTACATTTTTAGAAGAAGAAAAATGGTACAAGTTACAATTTTTCCACTTGAAAATTAACGGCCTTTCCTTATTTCCTGTGAAGAACATGTATTCCTGACTCAATTCAGAAAATTACTCTGGATATGACCGCTTATGTTTTTTTCCATAGTGGATTTTTAACATGAATTATAACCTTATGACAAAAAACGAACCCCACTTCCATTTTTAATTGTGTTCTAGTAGAGACTGATTGCATTCCCTAAACATATGTTATCTCAATTGTTTGAAATTGAGATAAAGACAATATTTCTTAAAAGATTATGAAGTAAAATTTTATTTCAGAATTGTTTTTAAAACCCCAAATAAGTCACGGGTCAGTTTCACCTGAGGGACATGAGAGGGTCCCGAAGGTGAAGACAATACAAGGGTTAACTGCCCGCTAAAATCTTAGCCTTGCGTTTTCTGCAATTAGTTGATCAGCTCCACTGACTTTTCTCTTTTTTACCCTTATGGATGTAAGAACTATAAGTTAGATTCTAAGCTACTTGAGCTATAAGCATTCTCTTTAAAATGTCTTTTATCATAGTTTTGAGCACTTTATGTGGATTGTTATTAATGGTTAATTGGTGCTCTATAAATAAGTTTGAATTTACCTTTTAAAGCACACATCTGGGAATGTCTTTTTGTTTCTCACTAAAGTTCCACAATCTATATTTTAGCAATTAGCGTGTCAGTTGTTGTTCACCACCTTCACGTAAACAGGTCCCGTCTTTCTCTCACATTAGCAGCTTCTTTGCTAATGAGATGCTTCTGTGATTGGCAGCTACACCGGAGGAGCATGGAGTCTGGTTGTCATAGAGTACAATTCTTAATTAGTGCAGATTCTTAACTGAGCCCGTATAAGGCTTCCAGGCATGGTTGCTAGGAGATTTGTGACACGACTCCTAAGCTTTTATTAGGGTGACGGAAAGGCGTTGCTGTTTGTCATGACAGAGTCTCTCCTCTTCACTCTCTGACATATTGTTTAGGAATATAAAAGGAAAAATCCAAGACAAGTTTAGTATTATTAAACATTAAACAGAAACAGACATTTACGTATAAGTATACGGCCAAAAGTACATAGACAGCCCAGTTTACAGTGGCTTGAGAAAGTTTACACACCCAGGCTAAAGTTGATTTAAAAAGAGGAATAAAATTCCATTTTTTGGAAATTTAACTTAATGCCTTAATTCAAAAAGTTCAGGAAAATCCAACCTTTTAAGGACACCAATTTTCTTTGTGAATGGATAATGTATTGTAAATAAATAAATGTTCTTCCTTCAAATACAGGGGCATAAGTATACACCCCCCTATGTTAAAGTCCAATAGAGGCAGGCAGATTCTTATCTCTGAAGGCCAGTTATTTCATGGATCAGGATACTATGTATCCTGATAAAGTCCCCCCCCACGTCATCACGTACCCTTCACCATACCTAGAGATAGGCATGGTGAACTTTGTGTATACTTATGCCCCATGTATTTTATGGAAGAACATTTATTTATTTAAAATACATTATTCATTCACGAAGAAAATTGGTGTCCTTAAAGGTTGGATTTTCCTAAGTTTTTTTTTAGTTAAGGCATTAAGATCAATTTCCAAAAGATGTTTTTTATTCCTCTTTTTAATCAACTTTAGCACGGATGTGTAAACTTTCTCAAGCCACTGTATAAACGTTTGTGTACATTTGTACAGGCTCTGGGAACATGTGAGGGGATTGTTTTAGTTTAAAATATATATATATTTCTATTTAGTAAAGATTATTGCCACACACACACAAGATGTGGTCACTTTTTTGTTTAATGCATAATGTATTTGTAAAAACTAGATAAACGTGTGCATTCCATGTTTTCCAGTTGACGTTTTCAATGCTGTTTTTTTTTTTTTTTTTGCACATTATATGAGAAAGTATGAAAGCATTGTATTCATACATGCACAGACCTATTGAGTCTCTCTTTGTCTGTTAGATGCTCTCTCCCATACGTCCAACTCCCAGCTCAGCTGTATAACTGCCAGCGCTGACACGGTGATCAGTCTGCCTCTGCCAAACGGTTCATAGCATGGAAGTGTCTGGCATTCAGTAGCAACAATCCCAACAACGCTAATCAAACAGCAGATACGAGGCTTACACACACACACACACACCCCCCAGCGCTTTGCTTATCAGCTGCCGACAGCACAGGTCTGTGCTCTTTCTGTGTTAAGTTCATTTCAACAGATGGCAAAGGATTCAACGGCACTTCACTCACACCAAGTAAGTTTGGCTTGATTCCATTTGACTCAGTTCACTTTTTCTTAATGCAATGCATTCAATGCAATTCTCAGTTTTTCATAAATGAGTCGTGAAATGTATTCTTGCGATTGCGGCCTGATCTCAGCAACCTGATCTCAGATCTGTTCTCCGAGAAGAATCTGCGTCCCTTTAAAATCCCATCTGGACACAAAGCTGATATGAAATGCATGTTAATGCGTGGGCTGACATGTAAAGGCAGCAATCCTCGAAATCATTTCTACATTTGCATATAAATGAGCTCATTTCGTCACTTTATATAGATAAAACGCAAAAATGAACAGCCATTAATAACAGCTTTAAGTCATTTATGTCCCTTTTGCCGTTACTCACTGGTGGAACTAGACAGGAGGGACTATCTCACATAGAAATTATGGCTACAGCTACAACTATCTTTCTTCCGGCCCCCTATCCTGAGGAATTACGCCCTAATTGGACGATTCCACGCCTCACAATTTGCAATCAATGCAACCTTCAGTACTAATGCAAGAAGCAGGGAGTGCCCTTTAATGGAGCGGGGCGGAAAGTGGGTGGTGGATGGGCGTGTAGCACGGCTGACTTTCATGCAGCCGACTGGATTTTGCGTCGCATCGCTTACCTGCATTTAAAAATTCCAACATTTACATTTTTTCAACCTCGACTCTTTCTTTACCTTAACGCAGGAATGTAGCTGCCTAACTAGGACTGGGTACCACGTTTAATACTTAGTGTTGGTAAAAACAATAGTATCGAAAAATGCCTCCTCATTCAATACCCAATTTCAATACGCAAGGAGTAAGTCTCATCAGTCAGTGAGCCAAAAAGCATGCAGCATGCTTCTACTGTACAGTAGAAGTAGTACTGAACAGCCTACGAATTTGTGGTATTTGAATCTGTACCATTATAGAATTAGTTATTATATGTGTATATATACATTGCACAGCACAGCAGGGACAGGAAGTAGAACAGGGACAGGAAGT
>NC_045745.1:9150122-9150246 GCF_008692095.1 Etheostoma spectabile | reverse complement strand
TTTTGGAGATTATGGTCAACTAGTGGCTGTTGTTGCAGGGTTTTGCCATTGAAAACCAGCTAGCATGCTACGGTTAGCCACCTCAGCCCGGCTAGTGACTCACCCGGAGACTGAAGGCAGAGGA
>NC_045745.1:9144740-9150112 GCF_008692095.1 Etheostoma spectabile | reverse complement strand
CCGGATCAGAGGACATTCAGAAACCATATCTCACCCAAAACAGCACGGGTAGTTTTTTCCCAAGTTTGTATGTGTGTAGAAGCACCAGAAACCCACAATAACACCCCCAAATTCCAGAAAAAAAGTGATTTATTTTTATAACATGGGCACTTTAAAAGTAATTATATTGGACCAAATGGCCTTTGGTCTCAACATAACAGGGACAGGGTGCTCATATCTACGATGTGATTGTGGCAGGTGAGATGTGGTGTAGCTTTAACCTCCTTTTCTCCGTGCTCCAGAATCTCTTTCCTGTGTGGTGAGAAATTAGAGCATCACAGGATCGTCTCAGGCTTTCAGCGACAGAGGAACTCGTTTACCTTTCTTCTTGCAGGAAACCAACGGGAAGTGTCAGCCTCCTCTCTGAGCCGTTCAATAAGCCGTTTGTAGAACAAGGATATCCATTTGCATTTGGAAGCAAAAAGGAAAAGATCCTGAGATCATGAGTGGCTCGCCTGGCTTTGGTTTTGAAGGGAAGAATTAAAAAGAGGGGTTTGGGGAGCTTTACAGGGCAAATGGAATTTAAAAGGGTGTGTGTGTGTGTGTGTGTGTGTGTGTGTGTGTGTGTGTGTGTGTGTGTGTGTGTGTGCGTGTGTGTGTGTGTGTGTGCGTGCGCGCGAACAGGTGACAACCTCCAGTAGTTTTTCTGCAGTGCCTCCAATTAAATTTTAAATGTGAAAACCATGGAAATGCAAAGGAAAAGATTAGAAGATTTAATTTGTTGGACTACAATCACACACAGCAGTTTGTTGATTTTATTTTCCGAAGCTGTATGTGAAATCTGAAGGTCGCTTCCCAATCAGCCTTTATGGTTTGAAGAGCGAGGCAGGTTCAGCTCTCTTCTCCTACTCAGCCGCCCCTTATTGTTCTCCTTTAATATCTCTGTATCGTTACACATCCTTCATAATTTTCCTATGTTTTTCAGTGAATATGTTATACAGGTAACTGCAGCAGGAAATTTAGTCTCCGCCAGTTTTGAAGAGTTGCTGTAATTCAGAATTAAATACAACATAAAAGAAATCGGTAACCGTTACTGGGGGAAAACATGTAATTAAATCACACTTACCTATGAAAATGTTCACTATTACATGTCTGAATATTTTCAGTAAAAAGCTAGGCTATATGTTGAATAATAATTTATTCCTTGGCATGTTTTTTTTTTGTATGCACAATTTCTTCTTTGCCGTTTTTAGGCCTCAGCTGTTTAGTACGTTTCACACACAAAAGAAATATGAGAAGGGTTTTGAATATAATAATCAAAAGGGTCTCAGGGTGAATCTTAGGCATGTTTGCAGAGTTCTAGTTAGATTAGATTAGATTAGATTAGATTATACTTTATTTATCCCACGACGGGGAATTTCTGTCGTTACAAGTCAGCATAGCAGCAACAGCAAAAAACAGAAAACAAAACAATAACACACAAACGTAAGCACGAAAGAAATACAAAGAAATACAGGCAAGAAATAGACATGAAAATATGGTAGACTGAGTAAGTAATGGCGTCAAACAAAAGGAATTTTAAAGTGCGGTTGCCATGTAAGAGAAACAATATTGCGGTGTAAGTGACGTTAAAAATTAAGTTAAGTGAATGTGTATTAGGCAAAGAAGCAAGAGTCGTAGCATAATTTAAATTATATTAACCTGAGACCATAAATATTGAAAAGTAAGTACTTTATAAAATAATATAAATACCAATATTAAAGATAAACAGAAAGTGTGTGATGTAGATGGGAGAAAAACAGGAACAGAAACTACAACACTATCAGGTAAGCAGGTGTTGTAGAGTCTGACAGCGGCCGGGATGAAGGACCTGCGGTACCCTCCTTCTTACACCGTGGGTGTATCAGTCTGCTGCTGAAGGAGCTGCTCAGGACCCCACAGTGTCATGTAGGGGGTGAGAGGTGTTGTCCATGATGGATGTCAGCTTGGCTAACATCCTCCTCTCCCCTACTTCCTCTATGGGGTCCAGAGGACAGTCAGGACAGAGCTCGCTCTCCGATCAGTCTATGAGTCTGCTCCTGTCCGGTCCGAGCTGCCCCCCCTCCAGCAGACCACAGCGTAGAGGATGGCAGAGGCCACCACAGAGTCAAGAAGTCCTGAGGAGAGCTACACACTCCAAAGGACCTGAGTCTCCTCAGCAGATGGGGCGACTCTGGCCCTTCTTGTAGAGTGCTTGGGTGTTATCAGTCCAGTTCAGTTTATTGTTTAGGTGAACACCCAGGAATTTGTAGCTCCCACTACTCAATGTCCAATCCCTGGATGCTCACGTTGAGAAGGGGATGTTTTCCTCCTGAAGTCGACTATCATCTCCTTTGCTTGCTGGTGTTAAGCTGAAGCTGGTTGAGCTCACACCAGCTGACAAGTCCTTGATAACCGACCTGTATTCCAGATCGTTCCCCTCGAGACACAACCAACAACGGCTGTGTCTCAGAGAACTTCTGGATGTGGCAGTGGGTGGTTTTTTGTGTGAAGTCCGAGGTAGAGGGTGAAGGAAGGGGGAGAGCACCGTACCCTGAGGGGCACCTGCTGCAGTGCACCACGTCAGACACACAGTGATGGAGCCTCACATACTGTGTTCTGTTGGTGAGGTAGTCCGTAGTCCATGCAGCCAGATGTTGGTCCTCCCGGCACTCTCCATCTTCATCTGAGGACGAAGGCTGGATGGTGTTAAAAGCACTGGAGATCGAAGAACATGACTCTCACAGTGCTCCCTGTTCCTCCAGGTGAAGCGCGATCTGTGCAGCAGTAGATCACTGCGTCGTCCACTCCAATCCCGGCTGGTAAGCAAACTGCAGGGGGTCCAGCTGTGTCCCACCAGGGGTCGCAGGTGACGCAGGATGATCCTCTCCATGGTCTTCATCAGGTGAGAAGTCAGGCAACAGGCCTGAAGTGGTTTGCTCCTTGGTCGCGGTGACTTTGGTACCGGACCACACAGGAGGTCTTCCACAGGGCTGGGACCTTCTCCGGCTCAGGCTCAGGTTGAATAGTGCCTAACACACCACAGAGCTGGTCAGCACAGTCCTGAGGAGACTTGGGCTGAGGCCGTCCGGGCCCGGGGCCTTCCTTGCCTTGAGCTTCTTCAGTTGACTTCTCACCTGATCATCTGTTATGGAGAAGTGGGTGGGGAGGACTGGGGTGTGTGGTGGTAGGAGGTGAGGTCTCAGGGAGGGAGAGGGGGGTGGTGAACTGATGACGGGGGAGGGGGAGGAGCGGCTGGTGGTTCATTGCTGATGCGGGTCGTTGAAGTGGCAGCTGAGGAGGGGAGGGGGGGAGGGGAGAAGGCCAGGGAGGTGTGAAAAGGGGGGCTGGGGTTGTGAAGAGGAGGCGGAGCCAGAGTCAATCTGTTAAACAGATTCAGCTCATCTGCCCAGTCCTTGTCCCTCCGGCTTGGCTTCTTCCCACAGCTTTGCCGTGGCCGGAATGTTCTGCAGCCCTCTCCAGACGTCCCTAGCATTGTTCTGCCATCCACTCTTTTCTAATTTCCTCCCGTAGATGACCTTCCCCCTCCTGATCCTAGTCGGATTTCTTCTGGACTCTGCGCAGCTCCTCTCTGTCCCTGAGGCAAAAACCCTCTTCTTCTCATTTAGCAGAGCTTTTATCTCAGAAGTCACCCAGGGTTTGTGTTGGGAAACACTGGACCCACTTGGAGGGCACGTTTCTCCCACAAGAAGTTGATATAGTCTGTGATGCATTGTGTCATGCTGTCAATGTCGGTGCCGTGGGGGGTGCAGAGGCTTCCCAGTCTGTAATTTCAAAGCAGTCCCTGAGCCTATCACTTGCCTCCTCAGACCACTGCTTCACAGCCTCTTCACAGGTTGTTGTTTGATCACCACAGGGGAGTATCTGTACTAGATGGACGAGATTGTGTCTGAGCGGCCGAGGGGGGGGAGGGGGAGGGGGGATGAGTGTATGCTTCTTTGATATTAGCATACAGTAAGTCCAAAGTTGTGACGCCTCTGGTGTGGCATTTAACATACTGGGTGAAGGTGGGGAGAGCAGGACAGGGAAGCATGATTAGTCCCCAGAGATGAGAGAAGGGAATGGGGTGCTGGTTTTGAAGTTGAGACACAACAGTATGATCTGATCTGTTGTGCAGCAGCAGCGACCGCCGAGGGGGGATGTACACGGTCACAGCGATAACCTGTGAGAACTCCCTCGGAGGTAATATGGCCTAATACTGACTGCTAACAGCTCCAAGTCTCTGGTACAGAGGTCTCCTTCACACTGATGTGTCCCGGGTGGCACCCACCTATCGTTCAAAACAACACAGCGATCCCCCCTCCCTTCTTCTTACCGCTCTCCGTTGCTTTCCTGCCGCTCGTAAAAGTTTAAAACCGTCCAGGGTGACGTGTGCGCGGGAGAAAGTTCACGCCACGTCTCGGTGAAACACATGAGCTGCATTCCCGGTACCTCCTTGCATTCGGGTCAGCCCGTCAGCTCTTCCATCTTGTTAGACAGAGATCTAACGTTGCCCATGATGACAGACGGTAAACATGGTTTATCCGCTTTTCCGCTCCCTGCGTTCACACCCGCTCTGCTCCCTCTTCTTCTTCTCCGTACCTCCTTCGGATTCTCCTGCCGCTCCGCGCAGAGAGGGGTGTGTGGCGCAGGGCTACACAGCTGATCCCGGGTGTAGAACAATGGGACCGTCGTTGAGTGGGGTGCTTTGGGTGAGTTTCCATTTGCTGTGCCAAAAAGTTCCAAAAACAGCAAGAGACAACGACGAACTAACAATTGAACATCCTAGCTGCCCACTTGCTTAAAGTGTCGGTATGACAAGAAAAATAACAAAAAAGACAAAAACACCGTAAAACACTAAAAAGATTACAAACCTGCCGAGCTACTGTAACAAGCTGCCACTCAAGCGGCGCCATTTTGCATATGAGTTGCAGTTGATGTGCAGGTCTAGTGTACTGGGGTGGTTTTTAGACACACCTGAGACCTGATTGATCCATTATTAGTCACAGGTGAAGCTCATGACAAGGAGACACCACTTGTGTCTTTGTAAAAATTGACTAAATGGGCTTTACCAAGCTGTGAATATTAGAATACTTTTGACAGTTTCTTTTTGCACTGAAACATTATCACAAAAGCTGTTGGGATTAAAATGAGCCATTTCTTGTAAATAATCTTGATTAGAAATATATTTCAGCGGCACTTCAGGTCAATTTGTACACAAGCGACAAGACTTTTGTCAGGGACTGTATTGTCATGTCTGATTTTCACCGTATAACCGTTCCCTAATCTGAAATCTTTTTAATTTTGGGCACCAGGTAAACCTTATGAGGTTTTTTTTAACATTAATATGAGTCCCCCCCCCCCCCCCCCCCCCC
>NC_045745.1:9134953-9144715 GCF_008692095.1 Etheostoma spectabile | reverse complement strand
CATTAGCAATTGTGTATAACCGCCAAAAAAATATAAGGTAAAGAAGTAATATATTTTATTACTGGTGAAAGTTCGTGGGTTGGGACGCAAAGCTGCTAAATGGTTGGTTTTCAACATTCTGAAAAACAACAGTCGTACAATCGTCGTACAGCTTGCAAAAAAAATCAATGGCTCTCAACTAGTCTTAGCCACTGCTGTTTAAAGTTGAGTGTTTTCCAATTAGTTCCAACGTCTTGATCGGACCCATGAATACTCTCATGATGCCACATGGTTCATTCTGGGTCCATTATTTTTGGTTTTGTTTAAAATTTAACACCACGGTCATCATTCTGAGCTATTCTATGGAATACACCCAACCTATATAGCCTTTATACTGAATCGGTGTAATAATGACCCCAATTTCTATCCACTCACTCCAAAAAATACTTGGGTTCCAGTTACTGGTCCAAGAAGAAAATCGTAAATAGTACTCACAGTTAAATATATCTGAGCACATTACTTCACTTTACTGGGAGTTATCCTTCACTTTTATCTAACTTTCCATTGCACTAGGACACCATTTGGGCCGCAGTCCATTATCCAAGACAGATCCGTCCGTTATATTTAAAGCAATCACATCAAGTCCTTGTTCTGACTTCCAGTCAGTCTAGGATATATTTTATCATCCATTCCTTGTTCATAACTTTTCATGACTTGTCCCTGACTGTCGTTGATATGCTATATGATATTCACTACAAGATTCCTCAATCCATTAACTTTTCTGCTTCGTAGCAAAAACTGAACCCCTATGGGACTATCTTCTGCAATTATGGAACCAAATCTGAAGTATTGTGCCTTTGGCTCAGGACAGAAAAAAATTTAAGCTTATAAACTCTTGTGTGCTATTCGGGTCAAATGACCCATTTTACATTTTTAGAAGAGAAAATGGTACAAGTTACAATTTTCCACTTGAAAATTAACCCTTTCCTTATTTCCTTTGAAGAACATGTATTCCTACTCATTCAGAAAATTACTCGGGATATGACCGCTTATGTTTTTTTCCATAGTGATTTTTAACATAATTATCACCTATGACAAAAACGAACCCCACTTCCATTTTTAATTGTGTTCTAGTAGAGACTGATGCATTCCCTAACATATGTTATCTCAATTGTTTTAAATTGAGATAAGACAATATTGTCTTAAAGATTATGAATAAATTTTATTCAGAATTGTTTTTAAACCCCAAATAAGTAGCGCGGTCAGTTCACCTGAGGACATGAGAGGGTCCCGAAGGTGAGACAATACAAGGGTTAACTGCCCGCTAAATCTTAGCCTTGCGTTTCTGCAATTAGTTGTCAGCTCCACTGACTTTTCTTTTTTTACCCTTAGGGATGTAGAACATAGTTAGATTCTAAGCACTGAGCTATACATTCTCTTTAAAATGTCTTTATCATAGTTTTGAGCACTTTATGTGGATTGTTATTAATGGTTAATGGTGCTCTAAAATAAGTTTGAATTACCTTTTAAAGCACACTCTGAATGTCTTTTGTTTCTCACTAAAGTTCCACAATCTATATTTAGCAATTACGTGTCGTTGTGTTCACCACTCTTCAGTAAGGTCCCTCTTTCTCTCACATTAGCAGCTTCTTTGCTAATGAATGCTTCTGTGATTGGCAGCTCCCGGAGGAGCGTGAGTCTTGTTGTCCATAGAGTACAATTCTTATTAGTGCAGATTCTTAACTGAGCCCGTATAAGCTTCCAGGCATGTTGCTAGGATATTGTGACACGACTCCTAAGCTTTATTAGGGTGACGAAAGCGTTGCTGTTTGTCATGACAGACCTCTCCCTCTTCACTCTCTGACATATTGTTTAGGAATAAAAGGAAAAATCCAAGACAGTAGTATAATTAAACATTAAACGAAACAGACATTTACGTATAGATGTATACGGCCAAAAGTACATAGACCCCATTTACAGTGGCTTGAGAAGTTTACACACCCCTAAAGTTGATTTAAAGAGGAATAAATTCCATTTTTTGAAATTTAACTTAATGCCTTAATTCAAAAAGTCAGGAAAATCCACACCTTTTAAGGACAACCATTTTCTTTGAATGGATAATGTATTGTAAATAATAAATGTTCTTCCTTCAAATACAGGGGCATAAGTAAACACCCCCTAGTTAAAGTCCAATAGAGGCAGGCAGATTCTTACTCTGAAGGCCAGTTATTTCATGGATCAGGATACTATGTATCCGAAAAGTCCCCCCCCACGTCATCACGTACCCTTCACCATACCTAGAGATAGGCATGGTGAACTTTGTGTATACTTATGCCCCTGTATTTTATGAGAACACTTTATTTATTTAAAATACATTATTCATCACGAAGAAAATTGGTGTCCTTAAAGGTTGATTTCCTAAGTTTTTTTTTAGTTAGGCATTAAGATCATTTCCAAAAGATGTTTTTTATTCCCTTTTTATCAACTTTAGCCACGGATGTTGTAAACTTTCTCAGCACGTATAACGTTTTGTGTACACTTTTTACGTCTGGGAACATTCTGAAGGGGATTGTTTTAGTTTAAATATATTATATTTTATATTAGTAAAGATTATTGCCACACACACACAAGATGTGGTCACTTTTTTTGTTTAATGCATAATGTATTTGTAAAAACTAGATAAACGTTTGCATTCCATGTTTTCCAGTTGACGTTTTCAATGCTGTTTTTTTTTTTTTTTTTTGCCATATATGAGAAAGTGAAAGCATTGTATCAACATGCACAGACCTATTGAGTCTCTCTTTGTCTGTTAGATGCTCCTCTCCCATACGTCCAACTCCCAGTCAGCTGTATAACTGCCAGCGCTACACGGTGATCAGTCTGCCTCTGCCAAAACGGTTCATAGCATGGAAGTGTCGGCATTCAGTAGCAACAATCCCAACAACGCTAATCAAACAGCAATACGAGGCTTACACACACACACACACACCCCCAGCGCTTTGCTTTCAGCTGCCGACAGCACAGGTCTGTCGCTTTCTGTGTTAGTTCATTTCAACAGATGCAAAGGATTCAACGGCACTTCACTCACACCAGTAAGTTTGGCTGATTCCATTTGACTCAGTTCACTTTTTCTTAAGGCAATGCATTCAATGCAATTCTCAGTTTTTCATAAATGAGTCGTGAAAGTATCTGCGTTGCGCCTGATCTCAGCAACCTGATCTCAGATCTGTTCTCCGAGAAATCTGCGTCCTAAAATCCCATCTGGACACCAAAGCTGATGATGAATGCATGTTAATGCGTGGGCTGACATGTAAAGGCAGCAATCCTCGAAATTTCTACTACATTTGCATATAAATGAGCTCATTTCCGTCACTTTATAAGAAACACACAAAATGAAACGCCTTAATAACAGCTTTAAGTCATTTATGTCCCTCTTTGCCGTTATCACTGGGGAACTAGACAGAGGGACATCTCAATAGAAATTATGGCTACAGCTAACACTATCTTTCTTCCGGCCCCTTCATCCTGAGGATGACCCCTAATTGGACATTCCACGCCTCACAATTTGCATCAAGCAACCTCAGTACTAATGCAGAAGCAGGAGTGCCCTTTAATGGAGCGGGGCGGGAAAGTGGGGTGGTGGATGGGCGTGTAGCACGCTGACTTTCATGCAGCCGACTGGATTTTGCGTCGCATCGCTTACTGCTTTAAATTCTCAACATTTACATTTTTTCACCTGACCTTTCTTTACCTTAACGCAGGAATGTAGCTGCCTAACTAGGACTGGGTACCACGTTAATACTTAGTGTTTGTAAAAACAATATATCGAAAATGCCCCTCATTCAATACCCATTTCAATACGCAAGGAGTAAGTCTCATCATCAGTGAGCCAAAAAGCATGCAGCATGTCTACTGTACAGTAGAAGTAGTACTGAACAGCCTACGAATTTGTGGTATTTGAATCTGTACCATTATAGAATTAGTTATTATATGTGTATATATACATTGCACAGCACAGCAGGACAGGAATAGAACAGGACGGAAGTAGTTCTTTTGGAGATTTGTCAACTAGTGGCTGTTGTTGCAGGGTTTTGCCATTGAAAACCAGCTAGCATGCTACGGTTAGCCACCTCAGCCCGGCTAGTGACTCACCCGGAGACTGAAGGCAGAGGCATTCAGAAACCGGATCAGAGGACATTCAGAAACCATATCTCACCCAAACAGCACGGGTATTTTTCCAAATTTGTATGTGTGTAGAAGCACCAGAAACCCCAATAACCCCCCAAATTCCAGAAAAAAAAGTGATTTATTTTATAACATGGGCACTTTAAGTAATTATATTGGACCAAATGGCCTTGGTCTCAACTAAACAGGGACAGGGTGCCTATCTACGATGTGATTGTGGCAGGTGAGATGTGGTGTATTAACTCCTTTTCTCCGTGCTCCAGATCTCTTCCTGTGTGGTGAGAAATTAGAGCATCACAGGATCTTCTCAGGCTTTCAGCGACAGAGACTCGTTTACTTTCTTCTTGCAGGAAACCAACGGGAAGTGTCGCCTCCTCTCTGAGCCGTTCAATAAGCCGTTTTGTAGAACAAGGATTACCATTTGCATTTGGAAGCAAAAGAAAAGATCCTAGATCATGAGTGGCTCGCCTGGCTTTGTTTGAAGGGAAGAATTAACAAGAGGGGTTTGGGGAGCTTTACACAAATGGAATTTAAAAGGTGTGTGTGTGTGGTGTGTGTGTGTGTGTGTGTGTGTGTGGTGTGTGTGTGTGTGTGTGTGTGTGTGGTTTGTGTGTGTGTGGTGCGCCGCGAACAGGTGACAACCTCCGTGTTTTTCTGCAGTGCCTCCAATTAAATTTTAAATGTGAAAACCATGGAAATGCAACAGGAAAAGATTAGAAGATTTAATTTGTTGGACTACAATCACACACACAGTTTTTGATTTTATTTTCCGAAGCTGTATGTGAAATCTGAAGGTCGCTTCCAATCAGCCTTATGGTTTGAAGACGAGGCAGGTTCAGCCTCTTCTCCTACTCAGCCGCCCCTTATTGTTCTCCTTTAATATCTCTGTATCGTTACACATCCTTCATAATTTTCCTATTTTTTTCAGTGAATATGTTATACAGGTAACGGCAGCAGGAATTTAGTCTCCGCCAGTTTTGAAGAGTTGCTGTATTCAGAATTAAATACAACATAAAAGAAATCGGTAACCGTTACTGGGGAAAACATGTAATAAATCACACTTACCTATGAAATGTTCACTATTACATGTCTGAATATTTTCAGTAAAAGCTAGGCTATATGTTGATAATATATTATTCCTTGGCATGTTTTTTTTTTGTATGCACAATTTCTTCTTGCCGTTTTTAGGCCTCAGCTGTTAGTACGTTTCACACACAAAAGAATATGAAAGGGTTTTGAATATATAATCAAAAGGGTCCAGGGTGAATCTTAGGCATGTTTGCAGAGTTCTAGTTAGATTAGATTAGATTAGATTATTATACTTTATTTCCCCACGCGGGGAAATTCTGTCGTTACAAGTAGCGCGCATAGCAGCAACAGCAAAAAACAGAAAAACAAACACAATAACACACAAACAAGTAGCACGAAAGAAATACAAGGCAAGAAATACAGGCAAGAAATGACAATGAAAAATGGTAGACGGAGTAAGTAAAATGCGTCAAACAAAAGGAATTTTAAAGTGCGTTGCCATGATAAGAGAAACAATATTGCGGTGTAAGTGACGTTAAATTAAGTTAGTTGAATGTGTAATTAGAGCAAAGAAGCAAGAGTCGGTAGCATAATTTAAATTATATAACCTGAGACCATAATATTGAAAAGTAAGTACTTTAATAAATAATATAAATACCAATATTAAAGATAAACAGAAAGTGTGTGATGTAGATGGGAGAAAACAGGAACAGAAACTACAACCTATCAGGTAGAGCAGGTGTTGTAGAGTCTGACCGGCCGGGATGAAGGACCTGCGGTACCTCTCCTTCTTACACCGTGGGTGATCAGTCTGCTGCTGAAGGAGCTGCTCAGGGACCCCACAGTGTCATGTAGGGGTGAGAGGTGTTGTCCATGATGGATGTCAGCTTGGCTAACATCCTCCTCTCCCCTACTTCCTCTATGGGGTCCAGAGGACGTGCCAGGACAGAGCTCGCTCTCCGATCAGTCTATTAGTCTGCTCCTGTCCCGGTCCGAGCGCCCCCCCTCCAGCAGACCACAGCGTAGAGGATGGCAGAGGCCACCACAGAGTCATAGAAGGTCCTGAGGAGAGTCCTACACACTCCAAGGACTGAGTCTCCTCAGCAGATGGAGGCGACTCTGGCCCTTCTGTAGATGTCTTGGGTGTTATCAGTCCGTTCAGTTTATGTTTAGGTGAACACCCAGGAATTTGTAGCTCTCCACTACATCAATGTCCATCCCTGGATGCTCACCGGTGAGAAGGGGGATTTTTCCTCCTGAAGCGACTATCATCTCCTTTGTCTTGCTGGTGTTAAGCTGAACTGGTTGAGCCACACCAGCTGACCAAAGTCCTTGATAACCGACCTGTATTCCAGATCGTTCCCCTCAGAGACACAACCACACACGGCTGTGTCATCAGGAACTTCTGGATGTGGCAGTGGGTGGTGTTGTGTGTGAGTCCGAGGTGTAGAGGTGAAAAGGAAGGGGGAGAGCACCGTACCCTGAGGGGCACCTGTGCTGCATGCACCACGTCAGACACACAGTGATGCTCACATACTGTGGTCGGTTGGTGATTAGTCCTAGTCCATGCAGCCAGATGTTGGTCCACTCCGGCACTCTCCATCTTCATCTGCTGAGCGAAGGCTGGATGGTTGTTAAAAGCACTGGAAGTCGAAGAACATGACTCTCACAGTGCTCCCGCTGTCTCCAGGTGAAGCAGCGATCTGTCAGCAGGTAGATCACTGCGTCGTCCCTCCAATCCCAGGCTGGTAAGCAAACTGCAGGGGGTCCAGCTGTGTGCCCACCAGGGGTCGCAGGTACGCAGGATGATCCTCTCCATGGTCTCATCAGGTGAGAAGTCAGGCACAGGCCTGAAGTGTTTGCTCCTTGGGTCGCGGTGACTTTGGTACCGGGACCACACAGGAGGTCTTCCACAGGGCTGGGACCTTCTCCAGGCTCAGGCTCAGTTGAATAAGTGCCTGAACACACCAAGAGCTGGTCAGCACAGTCCCTGAGGAGACTTGGGCTGATGCCGTCCGGGCCCGGGGCCTTCCTTGCCTTGAGCTTCTTCAGTTGACTTCTCACCTGATCTCTGTTATGAGAAGTGGGTGGAGGATGACTGGTTGTGTGGATGGTAGGAGGTGAGGTTCTCAGGAGGGGAGAGGGGGGTGGTGAACTGATGGGCGGGAGAGGGGGGGGAGCGGGCTGGTGGGTTCATTGCTGTGGCGGTCGTTGAAGTGGCAGGCTGAGGAGGGGGAGGGGGGGAGGAGGAGAAGGCCAGGGGAGGTGTGAAAGAGGGGTGCTGGGGGTTGAAGAGGGAGGCGAGGAGCAGAGTCAAATCTGTTAAAAACAGATTCAGCTCATCTGCCCAGTCCTTGTCTCCTCCGCTGGCTTCTTCCCACAGCTTTGCCGTGGCCGAGATGTTCTGCACCCTCTCCAACGTCCTAGCATTGTTCTGCTCCAAACTCTTTTCTAATTTCCTCCCGTAGATGACCTTCCCCCTCCTGATCCTGAGTCTGAGTTCCTTCTGGACTCTGCGCAGCTCCTCTCTGTCCCCTGATGCAAAAACCCTCTTCTTCTCATTTAGCAGAGCTTTTATCTCAGAAGTCACCCAGGGTTTGTTGTTGGGAAAACACTGGACCAACTTGGAGGGCACAGTGTTCTCCACACAGAAGTTGATATAGTCTGTGATGCATTGTGTCATGCTGTCAATGTCGGTGCCGTGGGGGGTGCAGAGTGCTTCCCAGTCTGTAATTTCAAAGCAGTCCCTGAG
Organism: Etheostoma spectabile; assembly: GCF_008692095.1. Classification (NCBI taxonomy): domain Eukaryota; kingdom Metazoa; phylum Chordata; class Actinopteri; order Perciformes; family Percidae; genus Etheostoma; species Etheostoma spectabile. The sequence goes on along the minus strand of NC_045745.1, from coordinate 9,136,770 downwards.
CCTATCACTTGCCTCCTCAGACCACTGCTTCACAAGCCTCTTCACAGGTTGTTGTTTGATCACCACAGGGGAGTATTCTGTGACTAGATGGACGAGATTGTGATCTGAGCGGCCGAGGGGGGGGAGGGGGGATGAGGTGTATGCTTCTTTGATATTAGCTACAGTAAGTCCAAAGTTTTGACGCCTCTGGTGTGCATTTAACATACTGGGTGAAGGTGGGGAGAGCAGGACAGGGAAGCATGATTGAAGTCCCCAGAATGAGAGAAGGGAATGGGGTGTGGGGTTTGAAGTTGAGACACAACAGTAGAATCTGATCTGTTGCAGCAGCAGCGACCGCCGAGGGGGGATGTACACGTTCACAGCGATAACCGTGAGAACTCCCTCGGAGGTAATATGGCTAATACTGACTGCTAACAGCTCAGTCTCGGTACAGAGTTGCTCCTTCACACTGATGTGTCCCGGGTGGCACCACCTATCGTTCACAAACACAGCGATCCCCCTCCCTTCTTCTTACCGCTCTCCGTTGCTTTCCTGTCCCTCGTAAAAGTTTAAAACCGTCCAGGTACGTGTCGTCGGGAGAAAGTTCACACAGCCCGTCTCGGTGAAACACATGAGGCTGCTTCCCGGTACTCTCTCTGCAGTCGGGTCAGCGCCGTCAGCTCTTCCATCTTGTTAGACGAGATCTAACGTGCCCATGATGACAGACGGTAAACATGGTTTATACCGTCTTTTCCGCTCCCTGCGCTTCACACCCGCTCTGCTCCCTCTTCTCTTCTCCGTACTCCTTCGAATCTCCTGCCGCTCCGCGCAGAGAGGGGTGTGTGGCGCAGGGCTACACTATCCCGGGTGTAGAACAATGGGACCGTCGTTGAGTGGTGCTTTGTTGGATGAGTTTCCATTTGCTGTGCCAAAAAGTTCCAAAAACAGCAAGAGACAAGCTACGAACGTAACAATGAACATCCATAGCTGCCCACTTGCTTAAAGGTGCGGTAGTGACAAAAAAAAATACAAAAAAGACAAAACACCGTAAAAACACTAAAAAGATGTATCAAACTGCAGAGCTACTGTAACAAGCTGCCACTCAAGCGCGCCATTTTGCATATGATGCAGTTGATGTGCAGTCTAGTACTGGGGTGTTTTTAACACACCTGAGACCTGATTGATCCATTATTAGTCACAGGTGAAGCTCATTGACAAGGAGACACACTTGTGTCTTTGTAAAAATTGACTAAATGGGCTTTACCAAGCTGTGAATATTAGAATACTTTTGACAGTTTCTTTTTGCACTGAAACATTATCACAAAAGCTGTTGGGATTAAAATGAGCCATTTCTTGTAAATAATCTTGATTAGAAATATATTTCAGCGGCACTTCAGGTCAATTTGTCACAACGCGACAGACTTTTGTCAGGGACTGTATGTCATGTCTGATTTTCACCGTATAACCGTTCCCTATCTGAAATCTTTTAATTTTGGGCACCAGGTAAACCTATGAGGTTTTTTTTAACATTAATATAGTCCCCCCCACCCCCCCCACCCCGCTGCCTATGGCCCTCCAGGGGCTAAAATGGTGATAGGTGTAAACAGAGCCCTGGGTATCCTGCTCTGCCTTTGAGAAAATGAAAGCTCAGATGGGCCAAAGGTTACCTCACCTTTCTTTGCTTTGACTGCCTAGAGAATTTGCCTCACTGTACTTTTACTTGTTCTTGAGTAGATTAGTGAAGAAGAAGCTGTACTCTTACTCCGCTACATCAGGCTAGAATGAGCTCGTTACTCGTTACTACGCTTCATTGTTTTTACCCCAGCGTACGTCTCATT
>NC_045745.1:9124418-9134928 GCF_008692095.1 Etheostoma spectabile | reverse complement strand
AAGATTAGAAGATTTAATTTGTGGACTACAATCACCACACAGCAGTTTGTTGATTTATTTTCGAAGTGTATGTGAAATCTGAAGGTCGCTTCCCAATCAGCCTTATGGTTTGAAGAGCGAGGCAGGTTCAGCTCTCTTCTCTACTCAGCCGCCCCTTATTGTTCTCCTTTATATCTCTGTATCGTACAATCCTTATAATTTTCCTATGTTTTTCAGTGAATATGTTATACAGGTAACTGCAGCAGGAATTTAGTTCGCAGTTTTGAAGAGTGTGCTGTAATTCAGAATTAAATCAACATAAAAGAAATCGGTAACCGTTACATGGGGGAAAACATGTAATAATCACACTTACCTATGAAAATGTTCACATTACATGTCTGAATATTTTCAGTAAAAAGCTAGGCTATATGTTGAATAATAATTATTCCTTGGCATGTTTTTTTTTTGTATGCACAATTTTTCTTTGCCGTTTTTAGGCCTCAGCGTTTAGTACGTTTCACACACAAAAGAAATATGAGAAGGGTTTTGAATATAAACAAAAGGGTCTCAGGGTGAATCTTAGGCATGTTTGCAGAGTTCTAGTTAGATTAGATTAGATTAGATTAGATTATACTTTAATACCCACGACGGGGAAATTCTGTCGTTACAAGTGCGCATAGCAGCAACAGCAAAAAACAGAAAAAAAAAACAATAACACACAAACAAGTAAGCACGAAAGAAATACAAGGCAAGAAATACAGGCAAGAAATAGACAATGAGAAATATGGTAGACGAGTAAGTAAAATGGCGTCAAACAAAAAGGAATTTTAAAGTGCGGTTGCCATGATAAGAGAAACAATATTGCGGTGTAAGTGACGTTAAAATTAAGTTAAGTTGAATGTGTAATTAGAGCAAAGAAGCAAGAGTCGGTAGCATAATTTAAATTTATAAACCTGAGACCATAAATATTGAAAAGTAAGTACTTGTAATAAAATAATATAAATACCAATATTAAAGATAAACAGAAAGTGTGTGATGTAGATGGGAGAAAAACAGGAACAGAAACTACAACACTATCAGGTAGAGCAGGTGTTGTAGAGTCTGACAGCGGCGGGATGAAGGACTGCGGTACTTCCTTCTTACACCGTGGGGGTATCAGTCTGCTGCTGAAGGAGTGCTCAGGGACCCCACAGTGTCATGTAGGGGTGAGAGGTGTTGTCATGATGGATGTCAGCTTGGCTAACATCCTCCTCCCCTACTTCCTCTATGGGGTCCAGAGGACAGTCCAGGACAGAGCTCGCTCTCCGGATCAGTCTATGAGTCTGCTCCTGTCCCGGTCCGAGCTGCCCCCCCTCCAGCAGACCACAGCGTAGAGGATGGGAGGCCACCACAGAGTCATAGAAGGTCCTGAGGAGAGTCCTACACACCCAAAGGACTGAGTCTCCTCAGCAGATGGAGGCGACTCTGGCCCTTCTTGTAGAGTGCTTGGGTGTTATCAGTCCAGTTCAGTTTATGTTTAGGTGAACACCCAGGAATTTGTAGCTCTCCACTACCTCAATGTCCAATCCCTGGATGCTCACCGGTGAGAAGGGGGATGTTTTCCTCCTGAATCGACTATTCCTTTGTCTTGCTGGTGTTAAGCTGAAGCTGGTTGAGCTCACACCAGCTGACAAAGTCCTTGATAAACGACCTGTATTCCAGATGTTCCCCTCAGAGACACAACCAACAAAGCTGTGTCATCAGAGAACTTCTGGATGTGGCAGTGGGTGGTGTGTGTGTGAAGTCCGAGGTGTAGGGGTGAAAAGGAAGGGGGAGAGCACCGTACCCTGAGGGGCACCTGTGCTGCAGTGCACCACGTCAGACACACAGTGATGGAGCCTCACATAATGTGGTCTGTGGTGAGGTAGTCGTAGTCCATGCAGCCAGATGTTGGTCCACTCCGGCAATCTCCATCTTCACTCTGAGGAGCGAGGCTGGATGGTTGTTAAAAGCACGGAGAAGTCGAAGACATGACTCACAGTGCTCCCGCTGTCCTAGGTGAAGCAGCGATCTGTGCAGCAGGTAGATCACTGCGTCGTCCACTCAATCCAGGCTGGTAAGCAAACTGCAGGGGGTCCAGCTGTGTGCCCACCAGGGGTCGCAGGTGACGCAGGATGATCCTCTCCATGGTCTTCATCAGGTGAGAAGTCAGGGAACAGGCCTGAAGTGGTTTGGCTCCTTGGGTCGCGGTGACTTTGGTACCGGACCACCAGGAGTCTTCCAAGGGCTGGGACCTTCTCCAGGCTCAGGCTCAGGTTGAATAAGTGTGAACACACCACAGAGCTGGTCAGCACAGTCCCTGAGGAGACTTGGGCTGATGCCGTCCGGGCGGGGCCTTCCTTGCCTTGAGCTTCTTCAGTTGACTTCTCACCTGATCATCTGTTATGGAGAAGTGGGTGGAGGATGACTGGGGTGTGTGGATGGTAGGAGGTGAGGGTCTCAGGGGGGGAGAGGGGGGTGGTGAAATGAGGAGCGGGGAGAGGGGGGAGGAGCGGGCTGGTGGGTTACTTGCTGTGCGGGTCGTTGAAGGTGGCAGGCTGAGGGGGAGGGGGGGAGGAGGAGAAGGCCAGGGGAGGTGTGAAAGAGGGGGCTGGGGGGTGTGAAGAGGGAGGCGAGGAGGCAGAGTCAAACTCGTTAAAAAACAGATTCAGCTCATCGCCCAGTCCTTGTCTCCTCCGGCTTGGCTTCTTCCCACAGCTTGCCGTGGCCGGAGAGTGTTCTGCAGCCCTCTCCAGACGTCCTAGCATTGTTCTGCTCCAAACTCTTTTCTAATTTCCCCGTAGATGACCTTCCCCTCCTGATCCTGAGTCTGAGTTCCTTCTGGACTCTGCGCAGCTCTCTCCTGTCCCCTGATGCAAAAACCCTCTTCTTCTCATTTAGCAGAGCTTTTATCTCAGAAGTCACCCAGGGTTTGTTGTTGGGAAAACACTGGACCAACTTGGAGGGCACAGTGTTCTCCACACAGAAGTTGATATAGTCTGTGATGCATTGTGTCATGCTGTCAATGTCGGTGCCGTGGGGGGTGCAGAGTGCTTCCCAGTCTGTAATTTCAAAGCAGTCCCTGAGCCTATCACTTGCCTCCTCAGACCACTGCTTCACAAGCCTCTTCACAGGTTGTTGGTTGATCACCACAGGGGAGTATTCTGTGACTAGATGGACGAGATTGTGATCTGAGCGGCCGAGGGGGGGGAGGGGGGAGGGGGGATGAGGTGTATGCTTCTTTGATATTAGCATAAAGTAAGTCCAAAGTTGTGACGCCTCTGGTGTGCATTTAACATACTGGGTGAAGGTGGGGAGAGCAGAGGACAGGGAAGCATGATTGAAGTCCCCAGAGATGAGGAGAAGGGAATGGGGGTGCTGGTTTTGAAGTTGAGACACAACAGTATGAATCTGATCTGTTGCAGCAGCAGCGACCGCCGAGGGGGGGATGTACACGGTCACAGCGATAACCTGTGAGAACTCCCTCGGGAGTATATGGCCTAATACTGACTGCTAACGATCCAAGTCTCTGGTACAGAGTTGCTCCTTCACACTGATGTGTCCCGGGTGGCACCACCTATCGTTCACAAACACAGCGATCCCCCCTCCCTTCTTCTTACCGCTCTCCGTTGCTTTCCTGTCCGCTCGTAAAAGTTTAAAACCGTCCAGGGTGACGTGTGCGTCGGGAGAAAGTTCACACAGCCACGTCTCGGTGAAACACATGAGGCTGCATTCCCGGTACTCTCTCTGCAGTCGGGTCAGCGCCGTCAGCTCTTCCATCTTGTTAGACAGAGATTAAGTTGCCCATGATGACAGAGGTAAACATGGTTATACGTCTTTTCCGCTCCTGCGCTTCACACCCGCTGCTCCCTCTTTTCTTCTCCGTAACTCCTTCGGAATCTCCTGCCGCTCCGCGCAGAGAGGGGGTGTGTGCGCAGGGCTAACAGCTGATCCCGGGTGTAGAACAATGGGACCGTCGTTGAGGGGGTGCTTTGTTGATGAGTTTCCATTTGCTGTGCCAAAAAGTTCCAAAAACAGCAAGAGACAAGCTACGAACGTAACATGAACATCCATAGCTGCACTTGCTTAAAGTGTCGGTAGTGACAAAGAAAAATAACAAAAAAGACAAAAACACCGTAAAAACACTAAAAAGATGTATCAAACTGCAGAGCTACTGTAACAAGCTGCCACCAAGCGGCGCCATTTTGCATAGAGTTGCAGTTGTGTGCAGGTCTAGTGTACTGGGGTGGTTTTTAGACACACCTGAGACCTGATTGATCCATTATTAGTCACAGGTGAAGCTCATGTGACAAGGAGACAACACTTGTGTCTTTGTAAAAATGACTAAATGGGCTTTACCAAGCTGTGAATATTAGAATACTTTTTGACAGTTTCTTTTTGCACTGAAACATTATCACAAAAGCTGTTGGGATTAAAATGAGCATTCTTGTAAATAAATCTTGATTAAATATATTTCAGCGGCACTTCAGGTCAATTTGTACACAAGCGACAAGACTTTTGTCAGGGACTGTATTGTCATGTCTGATTTTCACCGTATAACCGTTCCAATCTGAAATCTTTTTAATTTGGGCACCAGGTAACCTTATGAGGTTTTTTTTAACATAATATGAGCCCCCCCCCCCCCCCAGCCTGCCTATGGCCCTCCAGGGGCTAAAAGGGGATAGGTGTAAACAGAGCCCTGGGTATCTGCTCTGCCTTTGAGAAAATGAAAGCTCAGATGGGCAAAGGTTACCTCACCTTCTTTGCTTTGACTGCCTAGAGAATTTGCTCACGACTTTTACTTGTTCTTGAGTATTAGTGAAGAAGAAGCTGTACTCTACTCCGACATCAGGCTAGAATGAGCTCGTTACTCGTTACTAAGCTTCATGTTTTTTACCCCAGCGTAGTCTCATTTTAATGTTTTATTTGACAGAGAGAGAGAGTCTTCCGCTGAAGGCTTACCACGTGATGTGCTTAACCAATCACACGTCGTTGTTCAGTCGTGTGACCGTACTGTTTCAGCAGCGCGACAGGTTAGCTTACAGTCGTAGCAAAGACGTCAGAAGCAAAACGTCACCAGGCAACGCAAACCAGGAGGACCCCCCCCCCCCCCCCGCCTCATAGTGAAAGCCTGGTTACCTTAGGAAAAGTGAGAAACAGCAGATACATTGTGCGGCGTCTTCAGTGTCGACCAAACAAACGGACATGTGAGCGTTCAACTACTCACATCTGACTGAGGAGACGGTGGTTTTAGTTTCTGCTGAGGAGAGGTGGATGTTTGTCTTTTAGGTTACAGACAGTATGTTTTACACATGCAGTATCCATCCAAATTTAATGTGACAAGTCTCTCAAATAAGCTATTTTGTAATTAATAAATTAATTTTATTGTATTGATTGGATGAACAATAGTTTGCCTAAATAGGATTATTTTGTGTTTTTGTCTGTCTGATTGATGCTTGTGTTAAGAAATAAATCAGACGTTACTCAACAGTTACTCACTACTCGAGTAGTTTTTTCATCAAGTACTTTTTTACTCTTACTCAAGTAATTATTTGTATGACTACTTTTACTTTTACTTGAGTCATATTATTCTAAAGTAACAGTACTTTTACTTGAGTACAATTTTTGGCTACTCTACCCACCTCTGGGGACTGGCTCTAGAGGCTGGAATCCTGCACCAAGGCTGAATTTTGGGAAAGAGACTTCAGATCCAGTATTAGGGGACCCTTAAAGTCTATATAAAAGAGACTTCAGATACAGTATTAGGGACCACTAAGGTCTATATAAAAGAGACTTCAGATACAGTATTAGGGACCACTAAGGTCTATATAAAAGAGACTTCAGATCCAGTATTAGGGGACCACTAAGGTCTATATAAAAGCATCCAAAGAGCACCATGTCATGGGACCTTTAAACACACGTCAGTCCTCTTTTCCCTCCGGAACCTTTCCTTTACCCCCACCTGCACTGTGTCTGGGAAAAACTAGATGTAACTTAGAGAAATCCAAACAACAAATGGCCCGCGTGCTGCTGTTGCCACTGTTCGCCCCGTACGGCTGTGATGTGGAACACTGTGTGTTCTGTAACGAGGAACGAGGTGGGGAATCTAGCTGAGGGCAAAATGCTCTGAAATAGATCCCACACGTTCAAGGAAGCTTTTTCATGCTCCTGCTTATGTTCTTGTCCTTGTCCTTGCAGCGTTCAGTGTCTAATTTAGTGTCTTGTTCCATTTGTTCCGCGGAAACACTGCAATGCAACTGCCAATGCGTCGCTACGGTCGCCACTCAAAGCTTTCTGCTAATACACTCTTTGAGTGTGTCTAGACAGCAGAGGATCAGTGGGTTTTCATCACGGAGCTATGAATTGAAGCAGGCTGATAAGATAGGACAGAAAGTTTTTGCTTTAATTTCATGCTTTTTCTTTATTTTTTTCACCCTCCTCCAATGTCATTTCACCCTTTTTTGAATGATTTAGACAAACTCTGACAATTGTCGGAGTCATCATGCTTCATCTCCAGAATCACGGCTACCTTCAGAGCAGATTAGGATATTCTGGTTGATGCAGACAACTGTTCGCTGCATTTAAATGGCTACGTTTTGGTTTTCAAGCAGAGTTTTGAGCCAAAAGTGATCTTCATGCACACGTGTTTTAGCGTTTTAACGTGTTTTAGCCATTGAGACTGCAACACAACCCTGCTTGATTTTAAACCTAAACGCAGCAATATTAATGTAGTCTTGGTCTGCCGGGAGAGTTTAGATGGAGAAGTTCCTCCATTCTCTTTGTAAGCGCTCTCGTTCCCTGTTCTGCCTTTGCTCCTTACTTAAGCTTTGCTAAACGCTTGCAACCCTCATGTACCCAGTCAAGATGATCAGGAATGGCAAAGCAAGGGTCAACGCACATGCAGGTCTTAGAACTGCAAGAGTCAAAGTTATATCGCAGAATATATATCGTTAATCTCTCGTTGTATCAACCGGCGCCAGAAAAATATTGCGAAGACACTTCGATTTGTTGAAAACTGCACACGTTGTTGTCAGTGGTGCCTTGTTATATTTCATTCAATGTTTGATTTGTTCAATAAAAGAATGCTAGATATGAATGAAATAATGTACTTTTATTTGTTTTAAATTCAACAAGCAATTTGTTGTATTTTAGCAGAATACAGAAAGCAGCAGAACTGAGTGAACGTTAATATCTGTTTATTTATCGCAAGGTAATACCGTTATAGGACATTGCCCTCGTATCGTGCAGCCCTGAAGCTAATAAAGATTTGCAGTTTGCGTGGGAATGCACTAATTTGCCTCGTGTATGACGTTGCCAAGAATAGCCCCAAACTCTCGATTTTGATCAATTTATATTAAGCTGCGATTGGCCCAGAGCTGCTGGCAGTGTTCCTGTGATGCTCCAATCATCATTGGAGGAAAATGCCTGGAGGGAACGTGTGATAGTGAGGAGATTAACCACTTCACCAGTTTGTCTGACTGCAGGGCAAAGCCAACATCTTTTACTGTATAAATACAGCCGCTCCTCCTTTTTGCTGCTTTAGCCCGGGGAAGAAGTGTTCAGAAAATAGTATATAGTAACACTTGTATGGTATTCGGGTCAAATTGACCCATTTCAAATTTTTACAAGACAAAAAATGTGAAGTACATTTTTTTTCTATCTGAAAATCAACGGCCCTTACCTTATTTCCTGTGATAAAAATGTATTCCTGACTCAATTCAGAAACTTATTCTGGATGTGACCACTTCCACGTTTTTTCAATAGTGGATTTTTAACATGAATTATAAAACGAACCCCACTTCCATGTTTAATTGTGTGCTAGTAGAGACTGATTGCATTCCCTAATTATGTTATCTCAATTGTTTGAAATTGAGATAAGGACAATATTTGTTAATAGATTATGAAGGAAAATTTTATTTCAGAATTGATATTAAACCCCATATAAGTCCATATAAGATGGATACGAGAGGGTCCCGAAAGTGAAGACAATTCAAGGGTTAAAGCGCCCATATTATGATTAATTTCAGGTTCATAATTGCATTTTGAGGTTGACCCAGAATAGGTTTACATAGTTTCATTTTTAAAAGACACCATATTTTTTACCCTGTGCGTTTTATCTCCAGAGTGAGACATCTCACTTCTATCCTATCTTTGTTGGGAGCTGCACATGCTCAGTAGCTCGGTAAGATCCCATCAGCTGATGACTCTTTCTCCAGCTTTGGTCAGTCCAAGGCAGGATCAGCTGGGAGACTTCTTCTAGACCAGGGCCACTTGTGGAATACCTGCAGAACAGGGACAGGAAGTAGTTCTTTTGGAGATTATGGTCAACTAGTGTGTGTTGTAGCAGTGTTTTGCCATTGAGAACGAGCTAGCATGCTACGGTTAGCCACCTCGTCTCGGCTAGTGACTCACCCGGAGAACGAAGGCATTCAGAAACCGAATCTCACCCAAAACAGCATGGATAGTTTTTTCCCATGTTTGTATGTGTGTGGAAGCACCAGAGACACAAAATAACACCCCCAAATCCCAGGAAAAAAAATTGTTTTTTTGTTTTTTGTAATAAGGGCACTTTAAAAGTATTTATAATGGACCAAATGGCCTTTGGTCTTAAATTATACGGAAAGGGTGCTCATATCTCATATCATATTCTCCAGCTCTGGTCAATCTAAGGCAGGATCAGCTGGGAGACTTCTTCTAGACCATGTGTGTATTTCCACTGTCTGTAGAACGCCAGCCTCAACACACACGTCGACTTCCAATGAAATGAAAGGAAATCCAATGACTCGCAGACGCTTTGCACCCTGTGGAAATTGGGGGTAATTCTCAGTTCTTATCATTTCAGTGCTGGTGATGATCTTCAAACCTCTTTTTGGGGGGCACCAGACATTCCTCTATGTGGGGAAAAAACATTATAATCAACTTACTGTGTAACATTTAATTAAGGAATTGGGGGCCGGCTGCAGGAGAACAGACTGAGGTAGATGTTTTGATCTCTTTTACTACGATAGCTACCTCTATGACTCCCAAGATCGAAATGTATTGATTTGAAAGTAGCGCTCAGCTCAGCTGACAAATCCCCTCTGATGACAAGACAATTAGATGAGGGAATTAACAGCAATCACGTAATGTCCCAATGTGAGGGAGGAAGCGCTGTCTGGCCCCTTGTGGAAACCATTTTATTGACTTCTGAAGGCCAGATTGTCAGCTTCTTACATAAAGTGCCAAGCAGCGATGTTTCATGCCAAAAATGCCATTTGCCTACAGATCAATACAGCTTTTCAAAAACAATATGTTCAGTTATGTGAGGGTGAAAATGTGACATTTCTCTTTTGGTAGCAGTTTTTGTGGTGTAGCTGAATATTTTAGCTTAAACTGGCAGTTTATGTCACAATATTTTGTCTGCTTCCACAGTTTGGGAGACTTTTATTTCTCAACCATTATCTCATTCTCTTGTGCGTCTCTCGGAGGACCCAGAATGCAATCTGTCATCCGGCAGTGACAGTCACACCCCACAAAGACGGCCTCGTTGCTTCTGACTCAATGAACCCGCGGCAGCGGTGCCAAGCGGCGCTAAACGCTGCATCATTTTTCATGCCTTTTCTCGTCCCGTTCTCCTCCAGTCGAGTGTTCGCTCATCAGAAGAGCGGGCCTGTCTGCCGCCTGCCAACGCCATCATCTCCAGTACATCACCGCGCTCCAATGGAAACACACTCACTGCTTTCTATGGAAAACCCAAACGCCGGTGTTTAATAGGAGCAATATGTTTCTCTTCTGTCTCTGTTCAGACAGTGTGCGGTGGAATAGCCCTCGGAAGGAGGAGAGGAGGGAGAGAGAGTTAGTGTTTGAGTCAGAACATTATCAACTGCGGGGTTCAATGTAGGTGTTTTTACTTCCTTTTATTGTCGTGCAAGGGAAAAACAATTCAGCTTTACCAACGTCAATTATAAGTTATATAAGTACCCTATACCAAGAAAAAAAATCAATCATCAAAATCGTTGAATAAACCCGTCAAAAAGCATCAAAAACGTAAAAGATGCACGAAACAATGTGTAAAACTTTGAAAAACAACGTCAACAAAGCGTCAGAAACAAGAAAGAATTGCATAAAGAAATTAAAAAAAAAAACTGTCAAAAGCGTTAACCCTTGTGTTCCCGTCCAAATTGAAAATCAACACTCTTGTTTTTTATCAGCGTTCAACACTTTTGATGCTTTTTTTCAATGTTTGTCACTTTGACTTTTTCAACATTAACTTTATTTTTATTTTACAGTTATTGTTGGAATTTATGGTCAATAAACCTCATTTATAGGAAATTATACCTAATGTTTGAGTTAGAAAAGCAGAAATTAGGAATTATTGAGACTAAAATTAAAGGAATGGATGTTGATGATAATCACAGACTGGAATATGTCAACTTTTACTCAATACTATTTGGAAACCAAATACTATTTGTACTCCAAATGCTACAAAATTGAATAAGACGCCCCAAAATGAATGAAAGTAGAGATTTGTACT
>NC_045745.1:9122705-9124405 GCF_008692095.1 Etheostoma spectabile | reverse complement strand
TGTGTGGAATCAATCATGTTATTTTGGGGAAGTAAAAAGAACATTGATATAGGACAACAGGTCAATTTGACCCGAGGACAACTTGAGGGTTAAGGACCAACTCCATTCTTGATTGGCCAACAGCACATTCAAATCATTCAACAAGCATTTTCTGACTGGCGGCGATCAAACAAGTACGTCATTTATGTTTTATTTCCCTGCCTGACGTGGCGTTTAACTGGCCCCGGGCCATCGGGAAGTCCTTACTGCTGAACCCTGGACCGATGGAAATGACGATAAAATGACACGGCTGCTTCTCCGGAGGCTTTCAAGATGCTTTAGAATACAAAAAACACAAAAAGAGTTCACATCTCCATGCTAATTTTAAATAATTAGTCTGATTCATTTGCAAGTGACTTTAGGTTGATGCCAGACGTGTAGGAGTGGAGTAAATGGAACGTCTTACTGGTCAAACAAGTTAACTCAAGGTACCAGCTTTTTGCAGAGATTTCCACCACATCTTACATCCTGTTGCAAGTGGAAATGCTTTTGTGTTAACTTGGCATTTTTCCTGTATTGAGCAGGGTGTTCCAGGGAGTTGAATTAGGGTAATTAAATGTTACATGGTTACATGGCTTTGTGTAAGACTTACATGCGCGTATTTGGCGGAGGATTTTGGCGTCCTCCCTCTAGAAGATGTGGCGTCCCTCATACGTTTTGTCTCATCGTGGGGGTTTGCGTCTTTGTAGCCACATTGGTATTTTTGGTAGTTGTTTGGTAGACTTGCTTTGGGTCTCTTTGGGTCATTTGGCGTCTCTTTGCTGTCGGTTTGTGTCCCTTTGTGTTAGTTTTGCGTCTCTTTTACACATCATTTTGGACCGATATAATCACAATGTCTGTCTTAAATGTTGGAAAAACGAGAGCAGTTAAAAAATCACTAACACTCAAAAAGCTTAAAGACAAAACTTCAACTCTAACTACAATCATTTCAATCAGGAGAGACTTGTTTGCAGATATGAGGTTTATTGTACATAAGCATAATTAAATGTACAGTCTTGGAGCTTAGACGCCATCGTTATAGAATAAGAAAGCCAAGACAATCACCCCCCAGCTGTTGGAGGGAACACCTCCAACAGCTGATTTGATTTTGGTTTCGTGATTTAGTGTTAGGTCTTTCTGAATGAAGTTGCGCTGAGATGCACACATTACACACGGGAAAAGTATTTTAGTTACTTTCATTTGGTTTAGGTGCAGCACCCGAGTCAAATGTAAGTAACTAAAATACTTTTTAGGCTCGGGTGCTGCACCTAAACCTTCCAGTGGCAGAGAAAACCCTGCAAGAGGTTTAAAAAGACCATCCTGTAACAAATTCTCGCCTTTTCCGTTCTTTTCTACATTGTGACAGAGGTCGTAGGAGACAACAGGACGTGAACATGCAGCTTATGTCACGTAACGTCTGCATCCTTGTACTTACAACAAATGTAAAAGAAATGTACAAGTCCCACCTGCTGTCAAATAATCAGTTCTTGTTATCTTCTTTTGTGACATCCCCAAAGGTGAACTCTGTGTCTCAGACTGTTATTCTATCACTTTTAATGAAGTCTTGGTTACCATGAGGACGACCCTGTAAACGACCCGCGGTCCGTCATGCTGGCAGGCGCTGCCCCCGGCGAGGCGTAAGATGCCACCGTCCTTGTTAGCGTCACTGTCAGCAAGCGCTG
>NC_045745.1:9119781-9122695 GCF_008692095.1 Etheostoma spectabile | reverse complement strand
TCACCAACTGGCCCTCCCACCCCCAACCCCCCCCCAACCCCCAACCCCCCTCCATATAGCTTGATTAGTGTTGAGCAGGAGCAGCTTCTCTTACAAGCCAACCAGATGGCCGGAGCCTGGCGGTGGCACAGGGATCATTAACCTGTCGGGCTTGTCTCCGTGTGAACCTTGTCTCTTTTAATTCCACTCTCCCCTCTTGACTCCCGAATGTCAAAAACAAACAAAAAAACCTCTCCCAGACTAACAAACTCTGAGGCCGTGGAGAGCTGCTGTCTTTACGGGTCAGTTAGCAGGGCTGCACAATACTGGAAAAAAAAAAACTGACATTGCGACATATTTGTTTCCTGTGATATGTATTGCGATATGAAAAAAGACAAGGCAGCTGCGGTACTTTTCTACACACGGGAGGGCATAACTTCCCATAATATAATTCACATATAGTCTATATCTAAGTCTATATAATAATTAAGTGCAACCTGCACAACTGGTTTATTTACATATTTATCATACTATTTAGGCAGTTGCACATTTTGCAGTCGGTGCTTTACACCGACTGCAAAACCCAGGTGGACCCAGAGCATGCTGGGAAACGCCCGCCTCTCAGCTGATTTAACAGCTGATTGGTTGAGATTCGACTCAACATGATGACATTCTATGTAAACTTTTTATTGATTCGAATTGGAGGGATGTTATTAGCTTTCTGTCTGATTTAAAGGCTTATTCTGTATAGAACACATGTTGTGTAGCTGATAGGGAGTTTAGAAGTCAGTGAGACATCTATAGTCTGTTTATTAACATCAGCAACAGATCATAAGTAGAGCATTTTAACAGCTACTCTGTCTCAATAAACACAACTGGAGACTGTGTACAAGCTGATACATAAGTCTGATAACTGTTATTATATCAGACTTGGACCTAATGGGATGTGGGTGTTTCTGTGACTCCCTGTTCAGAATGGAGACTGCTGGAAACGGCTGGAAACGGCTGGAAACTGTTTTTTGTCACCGCCCAGCTCAGCTCACCTCAAACGAGCCTATCACTGCTACAGCTCGGAGTCTACAGCAGTGAAACGTCTCTGTGCTCATTGTAGCTTTGCTGCCAATTTGAATTTAATGGGAAACAGTCCCCTATTCAGAGCTGCTTTTAAAATTGCTCCCCATCTTACTGTTTACAAATCACCCAACTACACATAAGAAAGGTCATCGTATGTACTTTAACACTAAAATTGAGTCCATTCCTGGCTTGGCTCATTAAAAGGCCCCGTTCACCTCTTGTCAGCGAGGTTGTAGGGGTATGACTGGTCGCTGGAGCGTTCGTGGCAGGAACCTTATTACGATGATGATATTATGCTCATGACTTACTGAGCATTTCTGCTTAAACTGCACATCCAGGAGAAGGGCCATTGTTGCTTATTAAAATTGCATGTGGAGAAACTTTACTGATGCAGTCCTGTAAAATGCGTTTGTTGCTGCACACAGCAGTGTTTTTTCAAGAATGGATACGAGTGGCATCTGTCGAGCTGCGATACAGCGAAATCTCCTCTGAGCCATATAAATGACTGTAGCTTTCTTTAGGGGTAAAAAAATCACAGTGTTGGAGAAAATTGAAGGCGAGTTACCGGGTAAGGAATACATGTAGACTGTAAGTGCTTTGAATGGGCCGGTTGGTGACTGACAGTTTCATTGACTGCTAGTGATTTCAGATTGCTTCTCAGCAGTGAGTTCACTTCCTCTGATGGAAAAAGAAGTGCCTCCTGGCAAAAAGGAAGGCATGAAAGAACCAACGATGAGAGCACATAGCCATGAAAACTTGAGAAGAAGGAATATATAGGTGGCATACAGTGGCATAGTAATAGATGTCAAGAATTAATGCTGAGAAAGTGTAATAGTCAGACAACTCCTGGAAAAAGACCTCATGTGGCTTCTGTTTCCTGTAGCGAATGTATGTAGCAAGAGCCACACAAAGGGTTCACAACTCCGGTATTATCCCTGTGTCGTCTTCCTGTCGACCACAAACTTTTTTTGGTGCTTTGTCCTACGTTTTTGGCACTTTCATTCAATGCTTTTGACAGTTTGTCACATATGCACCACTGACACTAACTTGTTAAAGGTCCCATGACATGACGTGGTCTTTGGATGCTTTTATATAGACCTTAGTGGTCCCTAATACTGTATCTGAAGTCCTTTTATATAGGCCTTAGTGGTCCCCTAATACTGTATCTGAAGTCTCTTATATAGCCTTAGTGGTCCCCTAATATGTATCTGAAGTCTCTTTATATAGACCTTAGTGGTCCCCTAATACTGTATCTGAAGTCTCTTATATAGACCTTAGTGGCCTAATACTGTATCGAAGTCTCTTATATAGACCTTAGTGGTCCCATACTGTATCTGAAGTCTCTTTATAGACCTTAGGTCCCTATACTGTATCTTGAAGTCTCCCAAAATTCAGCCTTGGTGCAGAATTCCAGCCTCTAGACCAGTCCCCCAATGAGATTTCCTTAGTATGGGTCATTTCTGAGTCTGTGCTTTTGATGAAAAGAGAGGGGGGGGGGGCAAGGTGGAGGCAGGGGGTGTGGCCTTGACCAACTGCCACTTTGCTCATTTGAAAGCCATGATGTCTCTTTCTCTCTCATGGGGGGTCAAATTCTCTGGGCGGGCAAAGCAGAGAAAGGGGAGGTAATCAACTTCCCCTTGCCCCTTATGAGGTCATAAGGGGCATGGGGAAGTTGTTGATGATCACAAACCAATCACAAGACATTGATATTAATAGGTTTCTTAGCGCTGCCTTTACAATGTGAATCAGGCCTCACACTCCAGACCTCCCGGGGGTCTCCTAAAGAGGCGTGGCCGTGGAAAAACCCACGTAACACAGAAACAGGAAATGACTCCGAGTTGGGGCGTCTCTGTTCGAAAAC
>NC_045745.1:9118578-9119771 GCF_008692095.1 Etheostoma spectabile | reverse complement strand
ATAGCTTTTTATACCCCCCCCCCCACCCTGCATCCACCTGGGGCCTCTGAGTCTTCTGTTCCCTTTGGAGAAATGAGTGCGGAGCTCGGTGTATGTGTTACTGCAGAGTGACTAGATTAAAGCCTTTAGACCTGAAATCAGTTCTGTACATTCACAAAAGAATTTCACACGGTTGCTCAATGAAATCCTTTTATGGTCATGGATTGGAGTGTTTTATTGCCGTTCCTGGATCCTCCCATTATTTAGAAAAAAATAATCTGTTTAGAATTAGGAAATTTATGGAGCGAGGGCTATGAGATAATGATTAAACGGTAAAACTGCAGGGCCCCACAAGAGAGGTTTGGGCTGCTGAGTCAATTCCCACATACCGGTTGAATCTGATTATGATAATCGACACAAGAGCCACGCGAGAATAGGTCTTCAGCCTCGCGGTGGTGTTGTTGTTGTTGTTGATGATGATTTGGCAACATATGATTCTTGTGATATTGCGAATGGCACCGCCACCATTGTTTTATCACATCAATGTGTGACAGGCATAGGTCTGATTTAAATCAGAAAGTAGAAGCTGACTCCCAGCTGGAGGAGGAAGACAACAAGAGTCCCGTAATTGGTTGTTTTCAGACACAGAGTAAAGCATGCTGGGAATGATGTAGACTTTCTGAGAAGGGGCAGGTCGGGGAGGTTTCTGCCGTAGGCGGGATTCACACAAGAGCACAATGCAAACAGCAACCTCCATGATGTACCGCTGCAGGAAACACGCACAGAGACGAACATGGAGGGACAAGCTGACAGATGATGGGTAAAGAAAATAGAAGGTAGAGATAAATGGCCCAATCAGAATCAGAAATACTTTATTTAACCCTGAAGAGAAATTCTGGGTTGTAGTTGCACAAATAGTAGAAATATAAATAAAGAAAAAATAAGGAGTGTGGCTATGTACGGTATTTACATAGTTACAGGAATGTTATGATACAGTATTTACATAATTAAGGAGTTGTAATGATGAACAGTAATATTGATAATAATAATAATAATGGTAGTGGTAGGGTATTGCACACATTTCAAGCCAGTGTTATTGCATAAAACAGATAATATTGTCCAGTTTTAACCTCTCTGTGTGTCTGTGTGTCAGACACTTAGAGGGAGGAGTTATCAAGTTTGATGGCCACAGGCAGGAAGGACTTCCTGTGGCG
>NC_045745.1:9118287-9118568 GCF_008692095.1 Etheostoma spectabile | reverse complement strand
GTGGTGCATTTTGGGAGAATGAGTCTATCACTGAAAGTGCTCCTTAGCACTGTGGCCTCACAGCAAGAAGGTGTGGGGCTTGAACCCTGGTCGTCACCCAGGTGGGAGCCACACATCAGAACCAGATTCAGCTTTACCTGCCAGGTATGAGGACACATACGAGGAATTCTGCTTTGGACCATCATTGCTCACAATGCGCGTACACATACAAAACATACAATATATACAGACTAATATATACAAGCTCTTAAATATCATGGATAACCCCGGCAACCCTCAAT
>NC_045745.1:9117615-9118277 GCF_008692095.1 Etheostoma spectabile | reverse complement strand
CTCCCCACACACACACTGGTCCAACAGAGTAGCACCTTCTCTAAGAGGCTGTGACAGCTTCCTACCACAGGCGTTAAAACGTTTTCCCACCATCACTGAGCGGTGGATAAGACTCACAATAGGTTTATGTACTGTACATCTTTATCATTACTAGTTAAGTAGTTGTACATTTTTATTTTTGATCCCAACTTGTCCATTCATCCCGTTTTGGTTCCACAGTTTGATTTTACAAAAAAAAACAATTGAGAATCACACAACTTTGTGAAAGCGAAGGGGAAAAAAATCAGTACTGGCTGTTTCTTAGCTGTTTTTAGACTTGCATCGATGCTCCGCCCACTGACCTTTAACTCCAACAATGAGTCTTTTATTCCCCCCTCTCTGCCCCACCCCCAACATCAGCTCTGACGTGTTCTCCAACTCCTTCCCGTCGCCTCCATTTATTCAGTAGTTTAAAAATCGGTCTGTGTATGAAATCCTCCGCCTCCCCGCCTCCCCCGTGTGTATTTGCCTACTCTACGTCTTCATTATGAGACGGAGCCTCGCCGTGTTCCTCCTCCCTTTTACCAGAGGCCTATTAGGGATTCCCCCTTTCATGTATTGATTAATGCATCATCAAGTGGAGCCTCAGCCGCAGGCGCGGCAAACAACAGAGATTCCCCCCC
>NC_045745.1:9116038-9117605 GCF_008692095.1 Etheostoma spectabile | reverse complement strand
CCCGGTCTCTGCTGACCTCTGGAGATTCAGGCCTCCACTGTTCGACAATGATTGCTATTATTCTTTTTTTAATTTTCTCTTTCTTTGAGCTACTGCTGCTAGTTGAGAGAGTGGCCGCATTTTCATCGAGGCTCATAGGGAGAAGAATTTTTTTTTTTTTAGAAATTATGTGGCTTAAAAAAATGTTGCTTGAATTTTATGGGGGGCGCAGACATATCAGCAGCTTAACCTGTTTTTATGGGCACATAAGAGGATTTTTTTTAACCTCTTTTAGTAATAAAGCACCTTGCTTTTTCTTATCAAAGGCGCAGCGCTGTGAAACTGCTGGATGTAACATCAAAGCATGAAGTATTCCCCTAACCTACGAAATCAGTCTCACAGCAAACAAGCAGGCAGGGAGAATGGGATCAGTGTGGCTGTGAAGAGAGGAGAAGAGGGCAGCGCAGAGAAAAGAAAGTGGAGCTTTGTAGGAGAAGCTTTGTGAGGCTTTTTTCCTCCCTCGCTGTCAGGCCGCACAACATTCAAGTGGAGGAGAGGAATTTGCATTCCTTAAATCGCTTCTTTCTCTCTGTCCTGAGCACGTGCACCCACACATGCATGCTCTTACATATTCAATTCAGTTCAGTTCAATTTTATTCATAGCATCAAATCATAACAAGAGTTATCTGAAGACACTTTAGAAATAGAGTAGGTCTAGACCACACTCGATAATTTACAAAGACCCAACAATCCCAGTAATTACCCCAAGAGCAAGCAGTGTGACAGCGGTGAGGAAAAACTCCATTAAAGAAGAAACCTGGGACCCAGGCCTAGACCCAGGCTTTTGGTCGGTGGTGTTGGACGACCGGTTGGGGTTAAAAGGAAGAGTGGCAATAACAGTCACAATACAGATGAAGGAACTATGACTAGAAATAGCAGTTGTAGTTGTTCATGGCGTAGCAGGGCATAGCGGGACGTAGCAGGGCATAGCGGGACCTAGCAGGATGTAGCAGGGCATAGCGGGTCCTAGCAGGATGTAGCAGGGCATAGCGGGACCTAGCAGGTTGTAGCAGGGCATAGCGGGACTCGCAGGTTGTACCGGCATAGCGGGACCTAGCGATAGCAGGCATAGCGGACCAGGGTTAGCGGGCATAGCGGACCTAGCAGGTTGTAGCAGGGCATAGCGGGACCTAGCAGGATGTAGCAGGGCATAGCGGGACCTAGCAGGATGTAGCAGGGCATAGCGGGACCTAGCAGGTTGTAGCAGGGCATAGCGGGTCCTAGCAGGATGTAGCAGGGCATAGCGGGACCTAGCAGGATGTAGCAGGGCATAGCGGGACCTAGCAGGATGTAGCAGGGCATAGCGGGTCCTAGCAGGATGTAGCAGGGCGTCA
Source organism: Etheostoma spectabile (assembly GCF_008692095.1). Lineage (NCBI taxonomy): Eukaryota > Metazoa > Chordata > Actinopteri > Perciformes > Percidae > Etheostoma > Etheostoma spectabile. Next base: position 9,116,232 of record NC_045745.1, on the reverse strand, counting down.
TAGTTAATATCTCTGAAGCTTTACTTCAACGATGTTTTCATCCAAAACACTTTGCTAAAGAAAAGAGAGGGACCGCAATACACTCAACACTCGACGCGACTCGTACTTCCGTCCTTACTTCTGGTAGACCGGGTCGACCCCGCCCACTCTGGCGGTTTGATGTGGCCCTGCAGCTCGGTCTGGAAACCTGCACG
>NC_045745.1:9111059-9116028 GCF_008692095.1 Etheostoma spectabile | reverse complement strand
CTGCTTCAGTTCACAATTTTGCGGGAACCAATCACAAACTGGCTACTGGCGGGTTTAACGCGATGACCAGAGAGAAGCAACCAATCAGCTTCTTGTTTACAGTCAACATAGCGGCCACCGATCGGCACCGAAGCGCAGCAAACCCTGTTGGTATTGCTTCTACGTCACCTGGATCGTTGTTCTGATTGGTTGAAGGACCATCCAATTGCGTACAGAGTCATTTGAACTATGATCGTTGGTCACGCCTCTTTTGCAGAGAAAATCCAGAGCAGACCCCCCCAGACCAACGCTCAGTCTCAAATCTATTGAGCTTGGCTCGGTCTGGTGAGAGCCAGATTGAACTTCCGGGCTCTTAGTAGCAAAATATGTAATTTGTTGCGTTTAAATATGAATGTGGATAACGTTAGTGATAGTGAGATGCTTGCTATTGTTACATTTCTATGAAAAACACGTTTTATTTCTCTGATTCCGGGCTTTGTCCTAGGCTCTCTAGCTCGCTCCACTGTACGTGGTTGCGGGATCCCGTTGAGGCTCCGTTAACAGTTTGTAAAAGAAACAAAGTTAATTATGGATCATTTTATTTTTTTAGTTTATAGCTGACTTTACCAGCTGACCTCGCAGTGGCTCTGCAACATAGTCTGGGAAAGGAACTAGTCTTGGTGAAACTTTTGCACCCCGCAAAAGAAAACGCCCCACATTAGGTCCAGTAGACTTTCTGTATGACTCTGTAATAATACACACACGGGCAGTGTTGGCCCTAGGGTTGAAAAAAAAAATATTTTGGTCTCTAAATAGGAGACGTCCACCGGGGACCAACTACAACCATCAGATCTGAGACAATTCATTCAGTTAAGCTTACATTCATTTTACATTCATTTGGCTTAGGTTCTCCCCAAAATGGCTTGGGTGCTGCGCCTAACCCTTATAATGGTATGGGGGAGAGCCAATCCATATTCACATACGCACTTTTTCCTAAAACTGACTGCTAAAGGAGGAGGGGTTGTCATGACAACACAACACTCTCAGTCCCCGCCTCCTTAAACTTCAAACCAGAGGCCCACATGTGTCTAAAGTTCTAAATTTAGGCAGGAAGGCAGGGCTACGACTCCAAGAGACACAGGGCTGGAGCGACAAGGCTGTCCACAGCAGAGCCTTCAAAACGGAAAAAAAAGAAGAGGGAGACAGGCGGGCCACAGTAGTCCACCAAGCGTCCAGGAAACAGGGACCTGGCCAAAAGAGGCGGGGGAGCAGTTTGTTGTTGAAAAAGCTGACACGAGTGCAAGGCAGCAGGGAGGGGGAGAGAGAGAGAGAGAGAGAGGTTGCTGCCTGACTTTGACTTTGGTCAGTGAAGGCCTCACGCAGCTTCTCGACAGCAACTCTATCCTATTTCTGTCTGCCTGACACACGTCGAGTCTGAGCAGAGCTCACCGGCACTAAGGGAACGAGGATAAGTACAGAGAGGAATTAGGAGGAAACAGGAAGAGAAAAGCAAACATGGTAAGTTTGTTTTCTCTGCCTTGTTTGGACTGCTCATGAAGTGTGGCTGTGGTGGGCGCGGGGGGGGGGGGGGGGCCGAGCGTGGGCTACTTTACCTAAGAAACGTGGACGACCAATGCTGCGGTTCATATTCCTAGTTTGCAGTCCCCCCCCCCCTCTCCCCAATTTGTGCTCATCAGCTTGGGGGAAAATACAGTATAACCACTTTATAAATGCAGCGCCCCCCCGAGACTAAAGCTGTTGGATTCATTTGTTTGTTGTGAACTCGTGGAGAAGTTTGGGAGCGAGGGAAGCTCGGGAACTTTTCTCTTCCTTTCAAAAAGTGAAATTGCAAGGGAAGTGATTTCCAAGGCTGCTTGCTCTAAATCTCTCTCCCCCTCTTTTCTACAATTGTTGTGTATAGAGGGGGGAGAAGGGGGGGGGCTTACCGCACTACTTCCCCATATCAGTCCCGGCAACACATTTGGTTTCAATTACTTGGTTCCTCTGGGGAACAAGCTGCTATAAATAAGTAACAAGCAGCGGAGTGTGGACAGACGGCCGCCTACTGTCGGGGTCCGACGCATGCCTCAACACTGACTCTGGGTCTGGGTCTGCTCTGGGGGTGGGGGTGGGGGGGGGCTCAGTGGTGGTGAAGGGGCGTGCATTGAGTGTTCGGGGGGGGGTGTAGCGTGTGTTGTTATCGTCCAGTGGGTAAAATGAACTCTATTGGGACAAATTCAAGTGTTGTCTGAAGTGAAGGGCTGTACCGTATTATTTTTGACTGGTATTGCGGTGTGATTCACGATATTGGAGGGAATGATCGTTTTTTGTATCATTATTCTCATTTTCATTCATTATTAACATTGAAAGAAATTGAAATGAATATAGTGTGATTTTTTGGGAGGATCTGTACCAAACAAAGATTTTTTCTTTAGCCTGTAGGATAGGATTTGGAGGCCGGGACGTCTCTGCACCGCCACAATACTTTATTCAGAATGGTTTGACACATATTTTGCCATTTACAAATATTGCGCCCCCCCCCCTGTGATTGCTCTAAACCATATTGCAGTTTTGATACAATTGCGATTAGATATGCAGCCCTACTCAAGTGAACAATGCCTAAATTTCCCTCCCTCCCAGCTTTCCTCTGTTGTTTTTTTGGCTCTGGGACGCGTTCCATGTCTCAGTGTATTGTTCATAATTGTTTGTATCTGGTCATTTCTGAATAATTGATAAAAAAAAGCAGTAGCTTTCCCTGCTACATCAGTTCCTGAAGGGGCATTTTTTCTAGGTTTGAAATTGGCACGAGGACTGTAGCGGTTTCCTGTCAAAATGAACGCATTAATAACGCACATTTATTTTAACGCCACCACTTTTTAAAAAGCGCGATTAACATTTGCACGTTCTGTGAATTCATCGAGGCTAGCAGAGACAAAGCTCCTTGAGCCAAAATGGATAAAATAGAAGGGTCTTTTGAAGAGTTGAGTTTCAAAGGCCATTATGATGGTTCTCTCCACAAGATTCAACTAGTTACGTGTACTGTCGATGTAAACAGAGTTACCGCCAAAGTACATGTACGTCCAGTCTCTATGTCCCTTTAAAGTACATTTATATCAGATAAAAAAGTGTAACTTTAATCGTGATTAATAAGAAGATGTAATTAATATGGATGATTTAAACATGATTTAATAAGAATATGTATCTTCCCTCAACCCAACCGTGCTGCCACTTGTGTGAAGTTTAATTCGTTTTTTTTACCCTAATGTCTGTGTTATAGCAAACTTAAACTCTGTATTTATCAACGCGATCTGAAGAGTTATATCTGTTGTACTACTTTTTAATTGTTTTGATTGTTCACTGTTATCTTCTTATTGTTGTTTTTAGGGAGATCATTTTAAGATCTGTCCAGGGACAAATGATGAAAAATACCCTTTTGGCTAATTCTCGTGCATTTACAGCAATGTTAATAAATGTACACTGTCCCTGTCAAATAAATAAATAAATAAAATTAAAAAATGTAATCGATTGACAACCCTAGTTTCCAGCCAAGAGTTTTTCCTGCCACAATAAATCCAAAGATCAACTTCCTGCATGGTCACGTCTGTTGGTCGGTCCAAGTAAATTCAAAACAAGTCTCTAAGTCCCTCCCCCTCCCCCAGCCATCTTGTGATTGGCTCGAGTGGTTTGTTGTATTTTGTTGCCTATCCTGTGCCTCTAGTGTTTTAGTTTTTGACGTGGACGCCCCCTGTGTTGTCCCCCGAGACGGGGCTTTTTCCCAGAGCACCCAGGGGACGGCAGCTAGCGGATCAAGGGGGGACGCCTACGGTTTGAGACAAAAAAGGAATCGCACTGAAACCATGCAGGAACTCATAGTGCACCTTTTCTAAAGGAAGTCAGCAGCAACGGCAGTGTCTTACCGACAGCCGGCGGCTGTTTCCCAGTCTCTGCACTTGTTTATACATCGATCACATTGGTGTGAAGTAGCCTCTGCCACCGGCGAGCTTTCCCTCCATTCCCTCGGACTGTGACTCAGGCATGTGGTACCGCCCACCTGCTTCAGGACACACAGCAGCTGTCGCTCCACACACAGTTATATTGGGAAACAAGAGTCAGAGCTCCAAATACCCGCTGACCTCCCAGGCCCCCGACTCTCTGTCTCTGTCTCCTTATGGGCGCTTTACTGGCGGTTTGCATGTCGCTTCCAACTACCTCTTGCTAGACTCAGGCATCTACACGATTCCATGGATACCCCAAGTCTGAAGTCTGCATGTTTCCCCCCCACTCTCTCCCCTTTTCAATTTTCAGCTGTTATAGAAAAGTAAAGTCCTAAAATGCCCAATAACTTATCTTAAAGGTCCCATGACATGGTGCTCTTTGGATGTTTTTATATAGACCTTAGTGGTCCCTAATAAGTATCTCGAAGTCGTTTTATATAAGACTTAGTGGTCCCCTACTACGTATCTGAAGTCTCTTTTATATGACTTAGTGGTCCCTAATATCGTATCTGAGTCTCTTTTATATAGAATTAGTGGTCCTAATACTGGTTTGAAGTCTTTGTTATATAGACCTTAGTGGTCCCTAATATGATCTGAGTCTCTTTTATATGACCTTAGTGTACCTAATACTGTATCGACAGTCTTTTATAAGACCTATGGTCCCTAATCTGATCTGAAGTCTCTTTATATAGACCTTAGTGGTCCTAATACTGTATCTGAGTCTCTTTTATATAGACCTAGTGGTCCCTATAATGGATCTGAAGTCTCTTTTATACAACACTTCAGTGGTTCCAATACGTGATCTGAAGTCTCTTTATATAGATTAGTGGTCCCCTAATACTGTATCTGCAAGTCTCTTTTATAGACCTTAGTGACACCCTATACTCGTGATACTGAAGTCATTTATATAGACCTTAGTGGTCCCCTAATACTGGATCTGAAGTCTCTTTCCCATAATTCAGTGTTGGTGCAGAATTCCAGCCACTAGAGCCAGT
>NC_045745.1:9110309-9111049 GCF_008692095.1 Etheostoma spectabile | reverse complement strand
GCTTTCCTTAGTATGTGCCATTTCTGGGTCTGAAGCTTTTGAGGAGGAGAGAGGGGGAGCAAGGAGGATTGCAGCTCTACAATGAGGTTTTCACTGCTCTGATGACCAGGAAGGAGACTATGATTATTAGCGTTCCTAAAATGTTCCAAGTCATTACTGTTACCATAAAAGCGCACGCTTTTCGCAACTTGCTAAATGCTATAAAAAAACATGGAACTTTTGAGAGAATGAAGAAAAGAGTGTGAAGAAAGTTAAAGGGATCAATCTGTATGTTTTAGCCAGAATAAAATCAGTTAATGCAGCTTTTTAGGAATAAGGTTTCTACATTTTGTGAAATATTCTCATGCCTTACTTGCTTTTGTAATAGATAATGCAGCAGTTTATCTGTGATGCACATCTGGAGTGGGCTCACAGAAATAGTTGTACAACACTAGTAGTTTTTCACCAGTCCCAGTCCCAGTGAACAGCACAGACCACACATCGACGTCAGTAACCCATCACTTACTTGCACAGGCTGTTCTTACAAACCATTAACCCTCATGTTGTTTCCTATATCAAAGTTCTTTTTAATTCCCCAAAAATAACATGATTGATTCCACACAACGCTCCATGGGGTGATTTTGATGGGTGATTTTGATGGGTGATTTTGATGGGTGATTTTGGGGCGTCTTATTCAATTGTTTTGGAAACATTATTGAGTAAAAGTTGACATATTCCAGTCTGTGATTATCCATCAACAT
>NC_045745.1:9109583-9110299 GCF_008692095.1 Etheostoma spectabile | reverse complement strand
AATTTTAGTCTAAATAATTCCTAATTTCTGCTTTTCTAACTCAAACGTTATAACGGTATAATTTCCTTAAGTATTGACCACAAACTCCCCAAAAATAACTGTAAAACTACAGTTAATAAGTTAGTGTTACGTAGTGCTGAAAACGTCAAAAAAAGTGACAAACATTGAAAACAAAGCGTCAAAAGTGTTGAAAAAAGTGACAAAAATGTAAGAAAAAGTTTAAAAGAATTGTTGATTTTCAATTACGACAGGAAGACAACGTAAGGGTTAAGTACACAACATATACATTGCTGTATGCGACATGATGCACCCCCGCTGGCTGCCGCTCACATTGAAAAGCATTGTGAATAATTAAATGAATAACAATCAACACATGCATGTTACAGGACATATGAAATCATGCTTAAATGTAATTTTTCCACTACACAATTTAACAACAAAGTAGAACTGTTCAGAGGTTATTGGGCCCGTCCTGTTTAATCCCACATACCGTTGTGTTGATTATTATCAAAACCTTCGCTTTCTTTCAAGTCGATTATGAAACAAACTGCTCCGCAATAAAACGTCTAATTGGACAACGTCCAACTTGTCAGCTCATCGTCCTCAGTTTTTCAAAAAATGCAGTTTAATCACAATTGAAAATAAGCCTCATTGTGCACCTGTATATATGTGCTTTTTATATATATATATATATATATATATAACTATATATATAT
>NC_045745.1:9106302-9109573 GCF_008692095.1 Etheostoma spectabile | reverse complement strand
TATATATATATATATATATATATATATATATAACTATATTCGGACAGACCTAAAAGAAATCCTAAGGAAACACTGCAGCTCTGTTAAGCGCACAGCGTCAGTTCTTTAGTATTGTAGACACACGATGTCTGTGGATTATAAATAACCGGGTTACAGTGTGTCTCTACAAACATGAAGGCAGCAGAGCTCCCACACCTCTCTGCAGAGATATAAACAGCACCTTAGACTGTGTGACTCTGTTCAAGGACACCGTTCATCTTCAGAACAGCTTTTAGTCAGTATGGCTGCCCATAGACAGCACTATATTTAACAGCTGGCAACATGCCTCCAGGACTCATACTTCAGTTTTCTGCACCCATAAAACCACCCAAGTCTAGGAAATTGTGAGGAATGACTCATCAGACCTTTACTTTTTTGTGCTACTGAGAATCCCAGCAACATCTTTGCTTCTTGACACGGGACCAAAATGGCGGCAGAGACCAGCCGTGTCAAACTTCCCTGAGGTGTTGATTCAACTTACTTCTGGTTGCTAATTGATTGCTCATGCTTTAGCCATAACAGCTTTATAAGATTCTTATGTTATTATGCTTTTTGCCTTTTTTCCTTTCCTTTTCTTGTGTTATATATCTTTATTATGCACGTAATAGGTTTGCCCTCATACTCTGCTTCTGACTGGCTAGTAGTCCTTACCTAGGTACTGTCAGGGCCCTCTACTCTGCGCCTGACTGCTATAGTCCTACCAGGTAACTGAAGGGCCCTCATACTCCGCTTCTCTGACTGGCTAATCCGACCTAGGTACTGTCGGAGCCCCGTCTACCTGTGCTCCTGAACTGGCAGTAGTCCTTACACTAGGACTGTCAGGCCCTCATACTCTGCTCCTGACTGCTAGTATCCTTCCTAGTAACTGTCAAGGGCCTCATACTCTCTCTGACTGGCTAGTATCCTTACCTATTACTGTCAGACCCTCATACTCTGCTCCTGACTGGCAGTTGTCCTTACCTAGTACGTCAGGGCCCTCATACTCCTCCTACTGGCTAGGAGTCCTTACCTAGTACTGTCATGGCTCTCTCTGCCTCTGACGGCTAGTGCCTTACCTAGTACTGTCAGGACCCTCATACTCTGCGTCTCACTGCTAGTAGTCCTACCTAGTGTACTGTGTCAGGGCCTCATACTCTTCTCTTCTGACTGGCTAGTATCCTTACCTAGGACTGTCAGGGCCCTCATACTCTGCTTCTCTACTGGCTAGTAGTCCTTACCTAGGTACTGTCAGGGCCCTCATGCTCTGCTTCTGACTGGCTAGTAGTCCTTACCTAGGTACTGTCAGGGCCCTCATCTCTGCTTCTGACTGGCTGTAGTCCTTACCTAGTACTGTCAGGGCCCTCATCTCTGCTTCTGACTGGCTAGTAGTCCTTACCTAGGTACTGTCAGGCCCTCATACTCTGCTTCTGACTGGCTTATATCCTACCTAGGTACGGTCAGGGCCCTCATACTCTGCTCCTGACTGGCTAGTAGTCCTTACCTAGGTACTGTCAGGACCCTCACCTGCTTCTGACGCTAGTACCTTACTAGTCTGTCGGCCCTCATAGTACGCGCTCCTACATAGTCACCCTAGCGTCTACCTGAGCTGGCGTATCTACCTAGGTATGTCAGGCCTCATACTCTGCTTCTGACTGGCTGTAGTCCTACCTAGGTACTGTCAGGGCCCTCATACTGCTCCTTCTGACTGGCTGTAGTCCTTACCTGAGGTACTGTCAGGCGCCATACTCTGCTTCTGACGTGGCTAGAGTCCTTACCTAGTCACTGTCAGGCCCTCATTACTCTGCTTCTGACTGGCTAGTAGTCCTTACCTAGCTACTGAGCATGTGTGACCCCCAACAAAGATGGAACAGTAAGTGAGATGTTCTCACTCTGTAGCTAAAACAGAGAGCTCAACACACAGGGTGAAAAGAGGAGCTGCAGCAACGGGCAGTTCAACAAATATATGGTGTTTTCTGAAAAGTGTGAAACTGGTGGATGAGTGAGGAGAGGAGGCGAAAAGTTATTCAGGGAAAGGTAAGAAAAGGAGAGAGGGGGGGATTTGCTGAGTGAGTGATAATTTGAGGATTAGTCTGTGGAGCAGGAATGGAGTGGTGTCGAGCCAACCTCTTCCCACATCCGCTTGGCATGGTTGCCGCAAAGTCATTTCCATGGAAATTCTGACCCCACCCCCCTGTTGTTTGCTGCAGGGTAAATAGCGCCCAAACCCGTCAAAAGCAGAGGGACATTTTAAAGGGACAGGCACAGCGATAACACAATTATATCCGTGTATCTATGTGTTGTTTGTTCTCACTGTTTAATTTTTTTTTTTAGTGAGAAGCAGCCGTCAGGCAGGTCAATTAGGAGGGGAAGTTCTGATTGGCTGCGACGGACTGGCAGAGCCCGCTGTCTTTTCTCATCATTACAGCCTCCTCTGACCTCAGCCAAATATAATTAGACTCCCCTTCGTCAATCAGTGTTTGTCGTTTTAAACAGACAGCGTGCCTGGAACAAACACACAAAAAAAAAGAAACAAATCAATGCTGAAAGTAGAAAACTTGAAGTTTGGTCTTTTTCTTCCTGCCAAACCAAACGCTAACACAGTCGTTCCAGTGTTGAGTGTGTTTCATTTTGCCATAACAGCTTCATAAGGTTATTATAAAGCAGATGACACTTCATCTGCTTTATTTTTTTTATCACCTTGCGGATTGTAACAGTGTGCCGAGTTCTGTGATTGGAAACACACAGAAAATAGAAACACACATAAAAAAATAGAAACACACGTAGAAAATAGAAACACACATAGAAAATAGAAACACACGTAGAAAATAGAAACACACATAGAAAAATCATGTATTTAAGAAAATCAAATATCCCTTAAAGGCCTCCATCCGCCTCTCCAGTCGTCACAATTGAGATGTAACCTCTGCAAACAACTTTTTGTTTTTTCACTCTTTTTTTGAATTGTTAACTCAACAGTAAAGATCTGATTGGTTGCCACAACGAGATAAATATATGTTGGATGGAAATGGGCATGTTCCTCTGATTTTAATGGTAATATCTGGTGTTGAACAGGAAGTCAGGACTTGGGTCCAAGTTTGAGCAGCAGTCCGTTTTGTTTCATTTGGATATTTGTGATGTCATTACGCAGACATTTGCCCCTTCCCCCCTCAGTTACATAACATCCTGGACTTTTGGACCCACAATGGCTGACTTGCACTACTTCACTTGCACTACTCCACTTGTATACTTGCAC
>NC_045745.1:9106189-9106292 GCF_008692095.1 Etheostoma spectabile | reverse complement strand
TTGTTGTCCTGTTGACCTGAAAACACTTCTGCTGGTCTCTAAGGTCTCTTACATAACTTGCACCATTATGCCACTTGCATACTTAGGTCAAACAGAACTACCT
>NC_045745.1:9105990-9106179 GCF_008692095.1 Etheostoma spectabile | reverse complement strand
TTGGCCTGACTTTTGCACTATTACATTGACTGTCTACTGTATGCACAATTGCACATTTTCAATTCAAATTTTGCTGCTCTTATTTTCTTCATTATATGTGCCTTCTTATTTTTATTTTTATTTGTACTTTTTATGTTGTTTACTTGAATGTTATATTTGTCTGTGGACCTAATTGGTAAAATATGTCTT
>NC_045745.1:9099953-9105980 GCF_008692095.1 Etheostoma spectabile | reverse complement strand
TGGGATAGAGGGAAACGTAATTTCGATCTCTTTGCATGTAAAGAAATTGACAGTAAAGCAGACTTTAATGTTTAGTTGTTGGGTCAGCAAGGTAGAAAGAAATGCAAATCTTTAACCAAATAATCACAAATTTAATACAAGAATTTATTTGACCTCATAATTATTAGCAGTGTGCTGACCCACTGCCGCTAGGTCTAACGTTAGCGGTCTGCTGGGTCTAACGTTAGCGGTCTGCTGGGTCTAACTGGTAGCGGGGAACTCAACGTGGAACACTGGGGTCTACACGGTTGCGGTCTGCTAGTCTAACGTGCGGCTCTGCTGGGTCTAACGTTAGCGGTCTGCTGGGTCTAACGTAGCGTTCTGCTGGTCAACGTAGCGGGTCCTGGCTGGTCTAACGTTAGCGGTCTGCTGGGTCTAACGTTAGCGGTCTGCTGGGTCTAACGTTAGCGGTCTGCTGGGTCTAACGTTAGCGGTCTGCTAGGTCTAACGTTAGCGGTCTGCTGGGTCTAACGTGAGCGGTCTGCTGGGTCTAACGTGAGCGGTCCGTTGGGTCTAACGTTAGCGGTCCGCTGGGTCTAACGTTAGCGGTCAGCTGGGTCTAACGTCAGCGGTCAGCTGGGTCTAACGTTAGCGGCCCGCTGGGTCTAACGTCAGCGGTCCGCTGGGTCTAACGTTAGCGGTCCGCTGGGTCTAACGTCAGCGGTCCGCTGGGTCTAACGTTAGCGGTCCGCTGGGTCTAACGTTAGCGGTCCGCTGCCCCCTCACATAGCCTATGCTTATATAGCGGCAGTGACAATACATAAGCCTGAGGACTGTAGTACATAATAATAACAGGCCTCATTTGAGCATTAAATATTCAAATATTATTCAAATAGTATTTGAAATTTGAATGGTATTATAGAGGAAGCTTGACAGCTGTAGCTGGTTGGGGGGCAGGGCTCCGATACCTGCGGACAGGGGTTCACGGTCTTCATGTGGTTAGGCTTAGGCAACAACTTCCCTCCAGGTATGGAAAAGATCCTGGTTTTAGGTGATTTTAGTGAACACTCCCTTTCTTGTGTTTCAAATCACTGCTGGCGTTTCCAGCATTTAACCCATCCCACAGTGTTTCAGCTTCAAGGGTTAGGGTTTCTTTGCTTCTCCTCTTTTCTCCAATTTCTATTTCTCTTTCTCTCCTCTATCTCTATATCTCCCTCTTTGTCTCTTTCAGTTTGTCTCGTGGTTTCTCCTCCCATGCGCACCTCCTCAAATCCTCTCCATCCCGTTTGGATTTTCGTTTATTTATTTCATTCTGCAAGTTCTTCCTCTTTCTGTTTATCTTTCTCTGTCTCTTCCACTTTTGTCTCTCATTTCTCTGTTTTTCCCTCTCTGTATATTTATCCGTCCTATTCTTTTCTATTTCTTTTTTTTACTCCGTCACATCCCTGAGAGAGTACAGCATGACCGATTGGCACTTACCATAAAAATTGCGGTTCTAAATAGTCCCAGACTCCCAAACAACGCAGGGCCTTGCATATCAATGAGAGTTTAGTATGCATCAGAGAAATTGGACAACTGCAGCCGAGCACCTATAATGATGATGCTGTGGATGAGCGCAGTGTTCGGTAAATACCACAGATGTTTACCAGAAAACACGTTTAAAGTGCAGAGGAGTCACCGCCGCCATCAGTCAGCTCGTGAGTTGAATAAAATCAATGAAAAGAGGTTCAGTCCAAAAGGAAATTTTATAGATATCATGGATGTTGACCTATTTTATGGGTCCCTTAACACTCATGTTGTCCTTCAGTTGAATTTGACCCGTTTCCAAGTTTTTTTTTACATCAGAAATACGGGATGTCGAACAAGGCGACAAAACATTGGGGGAAAGACGCATAAAAAATATTGGAAAAAGTGACAAGAACTACTGGAAAAAACAATGAAAGTAAGCGTCAAAAACTTTTGGGAAAAAACTGCTAAAATGTCAAAAAAAGGGACAAAAGACATTATGGGGGGAAAAAACTATAAAAATGTTGAAAAGAAAAGTAATACCTGTTTTTTGAAAAGCAACAACACATTGAGAAAGGGACAAAAAAGTTTGTTTTCATGTTTTTCACATCCTCACCCCCAGAGCGTCAAAAAGATATGTGTGTATATGTTATATATATGTGTACATATGTGATGTATGTGTGTACATATGTGATGTATGTGTGTACATATGTGATATATGTGTGTACATATGTAATGTATGTGTGTACATATGTGATATGTGTGTATATATATATATATATATATATGTGTGTGTGTGTGTGTGTGTGTGTGTGTGTGTGTGTGTGTGTAAAAAGTCTCCTTTAGAGTCTAGCTCTTTGGCGCCATATTTAACCCTTTCAACCAAATTGCCAAAGAAACTATTAGTAATTGAATTTTGGTGTTTTATTTAATTTGGGGGGGAAAAAAGCGTTGAATAAAAAAAAATTAAAAATAAGTAACAACAACTTAGGAAAAGTGAGAGTGCGTCAAAAAAAGAACAACAAAATGTTTAAAAAGTTTTGAATTTAAAATTTTGACCCAGAAAAACCAAAAGTCTCATGGGACACTAGGGTTAAATAATCCGACATTATTTTGCGAGCGACGTTTCCGTCTGCTCAGCCCACCGAGACTTCGCCGTGTGTGTGTGTGTGTGTGTGTGTGTGTGTGTGTGTGTGTGTGTCTCCATATGTAGCAGTGGCTGGTTTAACCATGGAAACACGAGTGACCGCAGTCTATTTGTGTGGGAGAAGCACTGCGAGCTGTCCAGTTTGCTGCTCTGCTGCCTCACAGATCGCTACGCACACCCGACAGTCGGAGCCATTTAGCTCCGACTTGTGGAGTTCTCATAGTTGTTAGTTGTCCTTGATGAGGGGGTCTCCGTGCGCTTTCAATCCAACTCGAACCGCACCGAGACCACCTCATCAAGGAGGTCTCGGTACGCTTGTTTGGTCCGCTCCTGGTCCGCTCCTAACTGTGAATGCTGCTGTCAAACCCACCCAAATGAACAAGGGGGAAAATAGACTCTAGTGGGATTTAACTGAACTAAATGAGGCAGGTGTGAAAGCGCCCTGCAACACCTCCCATCCACGTGTGTGAGATCAACACGGCAGAAAGGATAACAGATCAGGGAACACATTTCCAGTCTCTGAGTGTGGAGATTGACTAAATCCTCTCCCACTCATCTTTTTCAAACCACGTTTTCCCTCCTGAGCTTCACAGTAAGCAGGCGAGCGCTCACACTACCAACCCCATTTCAAAGTGCCGTAACCTTCGACCGGGTTTCATCGAACAGTCAAAAATAAACTGAAATTTCAGACGAGGGAGGTCAAATCTCCAGACAACCAACTTAAGATCCTGATGGACCATTCCTCTCCAATCCTGCAGTATATCCAGGACCTTGAAGTCAAAGACTCAAACTGTGCACTTATTTTTTTGTTGTTTAAAATATTTATCCAACCTAGTCTTTGATTGTTCATTTTTGATGTCATACTTTTATTTTGCCTCTTCTCCAAAGCACCTTATTCCCTTTATCATGTACTGAGTTCCTGCTATAGAGTCAGCCAGTTCCTTTTTTGTGCCCACTTGTGCTGAAAACCGAAGGATTCGGGTCACTCTGAGGCACTTTGGATGAAAGTGCTCCTCAAAAACAAAAATAAATGAAATGTGCTTTCATGCAGCAGTCACAGGGACAGTCACCTTAGACTCTGTCTTCAATTTATGAATCGAGGACCGCGAGAATACAAGTCTTTTATCAAATTACCAACAACTGATCGACAAACATCAATCCTGTGAGTTTTGGGGCTGGGACCTTTTTGGGGGCTCTGGACCTTGGGACAGTTGTCCACTTTAGACTTGGACTTCTCTTTATTGATCCTATTGGCATGACTCCCGTGAGGAAATTGTAATTTCCAGCAGCAGTTTTAGCAAGAATACAGTAAAGAAGACAATAGAAAGATAACAGTAATAGCAGTAATATAAATAGTAATAATAACAATATGAACCTTTGGCTATAAAAAGACACTTACTATAAATTATCAGTCAAAAGTGTCAGTGTTGAGTGGAGTGTTAAAGTGTCCAGGTATTTCTGTGAGTCCAGGTGTGTGTGTGTGCGCGTGTGTGTGCGCGTGTGTGTGCGCGTGTGTGTGCGCGTGTGTGCGCGCGTGTGTGCGCGCGTGTGTGTGTGTGTGTGTATTGTCCTCTCTGCCCACATTTCCTGCCCCCCGAGTAGTTATGTATAGTCTGATGGTGTGAGGGACATGCAGAAGAAGAGTCAGAAAGCCCTTCAGTCATCACTGGACAGACATCTTAAAGTAAACAAGTTTTAACCCTCATGTTGTCCTTGGGTTAAATATTTTATCACAAAAAATGGGCCTTCAAAATAAATGTTGAAAATGGGAAAAAAAACATTAAAAAAAAACACCCACAACATTGGAAAAGTGACAAAAATGTAGGGAAAAGTGATAACAGCTCTGTCATGGTTGACGGGAAGACAACACAAGGGTCTATGGATGCAGCCTAAATGCTTTTGAATAATAATTGCTACAATTATATGGACAAAATGTCCAAAAAAGAAAGTGTAGTTATGATTTTTTTTAGCATTTCTATAACACCACCAATGACAGAATAGCCTAATTTACAAATCTGTTTTTCCACTTCTGACTGTACAGCACCCTGGTGCAAAGCCAGAGCGCTTGTTTTGGTTGGTACAGAGCCCCGCTGAGCTCAACAGAACCGCCACAGACCTGCTTCCAGGGTTCTGTTTCCAGGAAGCTGCTTTTGGCTGCGGGATTAATATTTATTTACTCGGGTTTTGGAAATCAAAGTGGTGTGCCATCTGGTTGAGCCACAGAAAATCCACAAGCTTCCTCTGTAAAAACTCCCCACAGACTGGTCCGATAGGCAGAGAGATCCGGCTGAAGGACGGGCAGCTAAACCAGTAGAAGGTTCCTGGTATCGGGCTTACCATCAAGCCCCGTGTAATACCAAGTAAACACTAGAAGACCTAAAAGATCGAGGTACCGAACTGACACCTTCTCAACTGGAAAGCTTTTTTTTTTTTTTTTTTTTGGTGAGCCAACAATTCTTTAGTCTTATAAGATCCAAATGGAGCTTTATTTAGTTTTACAGGACCATCCTGGAGCTTTTACATTCCTAAACCACTTAAAGCTACAGTAATTATATCCTGGCAGTATTATAAGAATCTCTCTGCTTCCTTGTGGTGCTCCTGATACGTCTTTTCCACCAAGCCAGTTCTGGTGCTGGTTCGGGTTCAGTGCCAAATATTGAACCGGTTCTTTGCTTTTCCACGCAAATAAACCTGGTTCTGGGCCAAGAACACGGGTTCCACCTCAGCACCAACTCAGCGCTGGTCTAGAGATAAGAACCGGGTACGTCAGGTTTCAGTTTGAGATTATTTTCTATAAGATAATGAAGTCCATAAATAAGTTTTGACACTACTGTATATCCACGGTGGTGGTAGTGAAAGGGAGATTCAATCCTTGCATGTCTTCGTTGTGCATTATAAAAAGGATCTGTGATGTCGTATTATTTATTTTTCCCACCACCAAGGGGAACCTGTCGTTGTCCGTGGTGTTGTAGAGAAGATGTGTATGATACTGGGGTATGAAACTGGGGTATGAAACTGGGGTATGATACTGGGGTATGATACTGGGGTATGATGCTGGGGTATGATACTGGGGTATGAAACTGGGTTATGATACTGGGGTATGATGCTGGGGTATGATGCTGGGGTATGATACTGGGGTATGATGCGGGTATGTCTGGGGTATGATGCGGGGGTATGAGCTGGGTATGAACTGGGGTTGAAGCTGGGTATGATGCTGGGTATGATACTGGGGTAGATGCTGGGACTGATGCTGGGGTATGATGCTGGGGTATGATACTGGGGTATGAAACTGGGGTATGATACTGGGGTATGATGCTGTCCAGACTGCCCGTGATTATAGAATCAGAATCAGCTTTATTTGCCAGGTAAGAGGACACATACGAGGAATTTTTCTT
>NC_045745.1:9099873-9099943 GCF_008692095.1 Etheostoma spectabile | reverse complement strand
TTACTCACACTGTGCTTACACATACACAACAACCAAAAAAAAAAATATACACACTAATATATACACACTA
>NC_045745.1:9090980-9099863 GCF_008692095.1 Etheostoma spectabile | reverse complement strand
ACTCTAAACAAAAACAATATAGAGGCATGATTGCAATGAAGAGTTCAATAACATTATTTAAATGTGGAGCATAGTGCAAAGGAAACTGGGATAAATAGTATTATGTTATTATATTACAATATAAACAGTATGAACATATGAACAATTATGTATTAGCCCGGCCGGTGGAAGATCAAGCATCGACTTGAATGGCCGCAATCGTTGGCCGAGAATGTTTTTAAAAAACTCTGCACAAAACGTGTTTAATCCCTGTAAACATGAAGCACTCTCACACAAGTGCTCTTCCAATAAAGCAATTGTTGTTATTCAGCACCATCACCTCCCCCTCGAGGCTGCTTCCACAGCCAAGCGGATGGCTCATGACACAATTATGATTAAGATGTTTGCCTCTCAGAGCGGGTGAGGAGGGGGGGGGTTAAAGGAGAAAAGGAAAGGCATCGCTGTCTCTCTTGGGATAAGACCAAGCGGCACATCGCTGCCCTGTCCCCGTGCTGGCTCTGATCGGAGACGTCTCTTTACATCTCAGTTCCCACACTAACCCAGTTGTTGGATTTTAACCAATTTTAAAGCTTTAGTGTGCAACCTTTTGGTTATCAATGAACATCCTTTACTTTAAACCTCGGGTGCCTGGATAGGTTTTTTTTCAATGACTTGTTGGGTCACAACTCTTTCTCCTGTCCGTATACGTTGAATGACGTTGAGCCTGTGGCAATAGGACGGGAACCTGCCCCACCCAGGTTAGACTGAACGTAGTAGGGTCACTGGTCAGTCCTCGTATTCTCTCTATAATGGAGTGGGATGGAAATTTGTAAGTGACCCCAAAGTTTTCACCGATTAGTGTAAATCAAAATAAGACTCAAGTTGTGGTAAACCAAAATATTCCTTTTAGTTACTAAGAGAGAACACCACACCCCCCCCCACACACACACCCGTGTCCTCCTGAAAGCTGGGATTCAAAGTGACTACGCTGTGTGTTTAACCTCCAGGCTCTTCCGTGACCCGCAAAGAGCTTTGAAACGTGAATTCAACAGCACACAGTGTACGCTGTGGCTCCTCTCTCTCCTCGTTGTAAAGCTCCAGAAGTATTCAGATCCTGTACTTAAGCAAAAGTACTACTGTTATACCACACTGTACAGATACTCTGTCAGAAGTAAAAGTCCTCCCTTGAAAATGTTACTTAAGTAAAATTATGCAAGTATCGTCAGGGAAATGTACTTAAAGAAATTAAAGTAAAAGATGGATGGATGGATGGATGGATAGATGGATGGATGGATGGATGGATGGATGGATAGATACTTTATTCATCCAGAAGGAAATTTTAGGCATCCAGTAGCAAGACAACTATAACACAACAAACACATATACACACAAATATCACACATACATAAGAATAAAAATGAAAATCCCTCACAGAAATGCAATGACCATGATAAGGTGAGATACTATGGTAGACTGTGTGTAATGATGATAGTACAAAAGTGAACAGGTGAAAAAGTACCCAATGCAGAAAAATCCTCCCATTTTATAAATTGGAACAACCACTGTAAGTGATTAATGAGACAACCATTTCAGCTGTACTTGTACGCCTAAAGTACTGCTATTGTTGTGCTGCTAATGTCTTTAATCAGCTACATGTGTTTTATGTGCAAATATCTTAATTTGTAAAGTACCTAAAGCTGTCAGATGAATGTAGTGGAGTAAAAAAAAGTGCAATATTTTCTCTGAAATGTAGCGGAGTAGAAGTAGAAAGTGGCATGAAAAGAAGAGACCCAAGTGAAGTACTACAGTACTAGAGTAAATGTGCTCATTTACATTCCACCACTGGCTGTCACACAGGGGCTGCAAGCACAGCCTTTCCCAAATTATCTTATCATGTGCTCAACTATGCTGATGACAAGCACGCTGAAGCCACAAAAAAACTATTTTCTGAATTTGCACTCGATTGAAAAAGACAAAGAAAGAGTCCAGCGTTGCTCGGCTGTTTAAGTATTCATGATGCCCTCCGGTTAGGCTTTGCCCCAGGCCGGGCGTCACGTCTGTTCAGAGGAATGAACCAGTAGAAATGGGATGTTTTCTTATTCTTTGTCATGTTGTGTAATCACCGGAAAGGTGTTTTGTCAGATTGTGCACAGGTTGGAGCTCTCATTAAATGGTTTCCTGGTGTTCTCTGACCTTTTCAGCGTCTGTGAGTACCAGGCACACCAGTCTCGGCTGTAATGGGCCAGTAAGCAGCTGCAGCACTAGGGGGGCCACGGCGTTAATGAGGGGGCAACAAAGTGGGACCAAAGGCAGAGCTGCTGGTGCACTCGCAATGAGGTTAAAAAGCCTTTTATGTACTGAGGACCATAAATAGAGCTCGACAGTGTGGTTCTGTATGTACAATCCCATTTGTTTTCTCAATGTTGATTACAATCCATAATGTCTAAACCAAGGGTTGATGTTTTATAAGCCAAGGACCCCTTAACTGAGAGAGACGAAGCAGGGACCCCCTACGATATGTATTTTAAGAAATTAAATACAATAATAATTAAACTCGGCCTACAATAAGGTGTAGGGCAGCCTAAAGTATAAAAGTATAGAGCTATTCGATTAATAATTGTTGGCCAAATTTGATAAATCACGTTTTAATGTAAAATATATATAGGTCTTAGTGGTCCCCTAATACTGTATCTGAAGTCTCTTTTATATAGACCTTAGTGGTTCCCTAATACTGTATCTGAAGTCTCTTTTATATAGACCTTAGTGGTCCCTAATACTGTATCTGAAGTCTCTTTTATATAGACCTTAGTGGTCCCCTAAAACTGTATCTGAAGCCTCTTTTATATAGACCTTAGTGGTCCCTAGTACTGTATCTGAAGTCTCTTTATATAGACCTTAGTGGTCCCTAATACTGTATCTGAAGTCTCTTTTATATAGACCTTAGTGGTCCCTAATACTGTATCTGAGGTCTCTTTTATATAGACCTTAGTGGCCGTTATTCCTACTGGTAATGTTCTTAAAAATGAATTGTAAGATCTCGGAGCAAGGCAGCATCCCCGGTTGATCTCTAGATAAAAACCAACTGGAAGTTGGTTTGGTGAGGCGGTTTTCATCAGAGTTGCATCACGTTTCTTCTTCTCTGCCTCCACTGGGCTGCACGGCTTCCTCGCTGCGCTCTGTTGTTGTTGAGAGGGTCATAAATGGGGAAAAAAACCACAACTTGTAGTGAGGTTCTGTTACTTCAACCATACAATATAAAATAATTGCTCTGGGGGCTCTTCATATGAGGGAACAAGACAGTTAGTAGCAATGGAGGAGTGATTCAGGACTGTAGCTACTGGATCAGACCTGGTTAATGGCTAAGGCGGGTACGGTTGTCACGATACCAGAATGTAAAACCTTGATCCAATACTACAGTAATAAAATCATAGTCATTAACTCTTTAAATACAACGGCAAAAAAAATAATAAAAAAAGTTCTAGACATGCAAAATATGACACCTAATGTGGTTGTTTGATTGAAAATCTGATTGGAGATCAGATTAAATAGCTTTGGTGCATTCGACTGGAAAATTGACAGAGATTGTGTTGTGTGGTGTCCAGGGGCGATTCCAGGATATTTTAGGTGGGGTGGCACAGGGAGGACCAATAATTGTTTAAGGGAGGGGGGGGGGGGGGGGGTTAAGGGGGGGGGGGGGGGGGGGGGGGGGTTCTTTTGGGGGTTATTGATTTAATACAGCCTTGATAATCTGCTTAGAAATACAGGAAATTGGGTAGAACAACACAATGTTAAGTAAAACCTCACATTCATTATCAGTTTTACTTGTCATTTAAGAAAAAAACAAGTATATATCCGAATAGAATACATTTTCTATAGAGTCAATCTGGCACTTTTAATAAAACAGTTCCAGCGCCGGTTCCCTGGTATAACATTTTTGTGATAATTACCATTGAAACATGAATTAGTCTGGAAAAGGGCTGCAGAGTGACAGTACTCGGATCCAATGGAAATCACAATTGTCAGATTGACAGTACTCCAGCACAATGGATTGTGGGAGGGGGTACATCAGGGAGACCAATCAAATTTCAAGGGGTGGCCGGTGCCACCCTTCTAGCCCCCCCCCCCCCCCCGATGGCATTGATCATTTGGACAACCTTGCAGAATCGGCCAACGAGAATAAAACCAACACATGTAAAAACAGGAAACGGAGAAACAGTCCAACAAACGTACCTGTTGAAATGAGGCATAGAATGATGATAAGAGAGATGCCTATTGGCACAGTACGTCCAAATAAACCAAAAACCCACTTAGAGAAGAGCACACCCTCTAGCTGTTAGCATGTAGTAGTGTCTGCTTCTGTCTTTAGCTACTGTAGATCCTGTTCAATGGCCCTAACCCAGCAGTTAGTCAAATGTTTATTAACTTTTCACTCACATTTCTCGCCTCTTCACCCACACATCGCAATGGCCAATAAACCACCTCTGGCTGTCGGCCATTTTGTATATTCACATATTAGTAGGCGTGCAAGCCTTAGTCACGGTGTGTATCCATTGGCAGCAGCCGTCAGGTCCTGGTACTCGTCCACATGTTGTCTATAAACTCCTAATGGGGAGCTGCCTGGCTATTTGGCAGCGGGAATAACCAATAACATTTAGTGGAAACTCATTTCTTTCTCTAATCAGAGACAGACTTTGTTTTGGGACTGCTGGGTTTTCTTCTGAGTGAATAGTTGGCTGAGTAAGAGGCTCCGTTGGACAGCAGCAGCGAGGGTAAAGGACTCAAAGGCAGATGATTTGATTTGCCTCCAATTTGCCTCTTATTTTCTTCCTCTGTGGCTCTTCAACTCCGCTTTCTTAACACACACCCTCATTTAGTGCGTAACAAAGCACCATTTTCTTTCCTCAGTCAGTCTGTAGCCTAAGAGCTTATTGAAGAGCTACCAGGGCTCTTCGTTCATGAAGGGAGCGTGTGTGTAGAAAACACAGGAGAGACGAGTTGTATTTCATTACTGCGTGTACTTTGTTAGATATTTCGTACGAGAACGTAGATGTGTGGAAATTAGCCAATCAAGCAATAGATGCATTCGTATATCTTGACCGGAAACATATCAATTCAGTTATCAATCTGTTGTTGTGTTGATTAGTTATCCATCGGTTTTTTATAAGAACCTAATATTAGTCGTACATAAATGCTATCTTACTTTCACCTTTTTAAGAAAAAAAAAATTGAGAAATTATAAATATAGTTTCCAAAATATAGAGAGTCTTAATGGACTTATTCGAGCATCCTGATTATAAAGAATTACAGTAGTCCAGCTTGGAAAAAACACATGCAAGGACTAGTTTTGCAGCATTGTTTTGAGACAGGATGTTTTTAATTTTGGCAATGTTACAAAGATGAAAAAAGGCTGTTGAGTTTTTTTTAGATGGGCGTTGAAGGAAATTTCCTGATCCAACAAAAAGTGACGGCAAGAAACACCAAGAGACGCCAAAGTAACACCAAGAGATGCCAAAGAGACACCAAGAGACGCCAAAGAGACACCAAGAGACGCCAAAGAGACACCAAGAGACGCCAAAGAGACACCAAGAGACGCCAAAGAGACACCAAGAGATGCCAAAGAGACACCAAGTGACGCCAAAGAGACACCAAGAGACGCCAAAGAGACACCAAGAGACGCCAAAGTAACACCAAGAGACGCCAAAGAGCGCCAAAGAGACACAAGAGACGCCAAGAGAGCCAAAGTAACACCAAGAGACGCCAAAGACACCAAAGAGACGCCAAAGCACAAGAGCGCCAAAGAGACACCAAGAGATGCCAAATAACACAAGAGACGCCAAAGGACACAAAGAGAGCAAAGAAAGAGCCACCAAGGACGCAAAGTAACACCAAGAGACGCCAAAGAGACACAAGAGATGCCAAAGTGACACCAAGGATGCCAAGGAACACAAGAGACAGCCAAAGAGACACCAAGAGATGCCAAAGAGACACCAAGAGACGCCAACCCAGACACCAAGAGATGCCAAAAGAGACAACAAGAGCGCAAGAGACACCAAGAGACGCCAAAGAGACACCAAGAGATGCCAAAGTAACACCAAGAGATGCCAAAGAGACACCAAGAGACGCCAAAGAGACACCAAGGGACGCCAAAGAGACACCAAGAGACGCCAAAGGCACCAGATCATTTTGCTTTTTGATGCAATGGTACCGAGATTGTATTGGTTTAGGACAAAGACTTGATGACTGATGACTCATCCCATAAAGCAAAGGAGTATAAAGGATGACGTTGTCTGTACTACACGGAAATCCATCTCGCCGGCCTGTCAAATAATGCGTCTGTGTCCAAACAAGTCATCATCATCAATGGATTTAACTGCATCTTCGTGACGTACGGCGTTTTGAGGACGCACACGCGACCCACACCCTGACCAAGTAGCCGTCACATGCACATTAGCACTTTATGGCTCGAGCCACTATCCACTGCACCCCAGAGATGGTAAAGGATCACTGAAAGTATATCCAAACTGCCTGTGTGTGTGTGTGTGTGTGTGTGTGTGTGTGTGTGTGTGTGTGTGTGTGTGTGTGTGTGTGTGTGTGTGTGAAGGCTTACCCGAGAAGTACCAGATTTACACATGAATGCGTGAGCACGCACACACTCTTCTCCATATGACGTGTGAGCAGATGACACTTGTGTTGGAGTCCCGGTGAGTGTTGCTCTCCTGCCAAGCTCTGGAGCTGTCGTCTCCACAACACCTGGACGTGCTTGGCACCTCCGGCGGCATCCTGTTTGATTTTCATCCATTTTGTCTGGCTTTGTCTGTTTTTCCTTTCGTCAAGGACATTTTACACTTCACTTTATTTCAATTTTGTAAACCGGATGTGTTGAGGGCTACACAAAAGCACTTTGAATCTTATTTTAATACAGCAATTTTTTTATTACACGGTAATCTTACGAAGCATTTCATTGGACTGGCACACTGACCTCTTTCCTTCTATTAAAATACCTGCATTGTGCATCTGGAGCTGTTGTAAATCTACAGTAATTATTCTAGTAAAACAGACCTTGATTATTCACCCAAGGCTTCCCCCCTCCCCAAGGCTTTGTCAGTGAGCGTATTGTATACTATAAAAAATTATAAGAAATACAAAATGCTACCCAGCTGAAGTTTATATATATATATATATATATATATATATATATATATATATATATATACACAGTATATGTGTGTATATATATATGTATATACAGTGTATATGTACGTATGTGTATATGTACATTATGTATAGGTATGTATATATATATATATATATATATATATATATATATATATATATATATATATATATATACATGCTTGCTTTTCTTTGAATACTTTAGTGATTTCTTCAATGCTGTTCTCCAAAACTTTGTCTCAAAACTTTAATGTCGGACGGCTTTTCCATCTTCTCGCTCCCGTCCAGCTTACCAAAATTTTACTGACATGATCCGGTTGGTTTTGAAGTTTTAGTCTCATATCAGTTTCAGGGACGGTTATCTGAGCCAGTAACAACAAACAAGAAAAAAAAAAATCAAATCTAGAGAGAGGAAATGGAAAACCTGTCCGTCAGTCTGTGAATCCGCTGGGTGGTTTTTCATTACCAAACTCCGTGGTGTAAACAAACGTCCGAGTTCTCCTGTCCGCTCAACTGGATCCTGTTCAAACGGGGGATTTGACAGGACGGGGGTTTGTTCCTTGTTGTCTGCCGTGACGCGCCGCCCTATTCGGTAGGTTTGGGCTGTAGTAGATGCTTGAAACATAGAAGAAAGTGTGATGCAGGATCAGGTGCGTTGTTAATACCCACGGGCTACAGCGCTTTTTTAAGGATTTTGCCAAAGAGCTGATCAAACTGCCCCGGTTACTCTTGGCTCAGATAGCTGTTGGTCAGTGTGTGGCCGTTCAGCTGTGGGATCACTACATACTTCTGGTGGACGAGTGATAATGAAACAACTGATAGGTGGAATATATAAGATGGATTTCATCTATTCTAAGGATCATCCGCAGAAAGCTTAGTTTGAGATAACCCGATCCCACAGCTGAGAATAGATCCAAATGGGTCTATGTATTAGAAGGGTCTTACAAATAAAGAGTGGTTTGAAGGAAACTCTGTATCATAGATAGATAAAAAGTATGATAGAGGAGTTATTCTGACGTTCAGAGAGACACTGGTTATCCTCCTAATTCAATAAAGCTGCATGTAATCTCAATTTATTGGACTCATCATGTGTGCGGTCTCCTCCATCATTTCCGGTCAAGATTCCCAGATATTTCCGAAAAACTAATTCTGGATCTTAATACAGAATTAGTTTAAATGGCACATTTCATTTACAGGTATGGCATGTCCATCACCTTCATCTTCCTCTGTGTTGGCGTTCCAAACTCCAGCCGATTTGGGAAACCTTCTCAGAGCTAGAACCGACAATCACACGGCAGCCATTTTAATTCCAGAGTTGCCTCCCTAAGTGCACATGTTCCACCATTGACCCCGAGGCTGTTTCACTGAGGCGGCGCCTCACAACATGAAACTTTGTTCAAAGTATCACTGGCGGCTCTGCACATGAACTCAAGCGTTGAGAACATCGTTTGTCTTCACAGAGTTTACAAAAAACAGGTTTTGAGCCATTCACGTTAGCAGTTGTTGTTTATGCTATCTGACATCCTCCCAGTCAGAAATAGGTGATCTCTTCACTAACGACAAAACTAGAAATTATCCGTGCATTTGTATGGAACTAAGCTTTAGGAGCTTTCCATCTTTACTCTCCTCCCTCGACTATTTTTGACTAGCGAGATGGACGGCGAGCTGAAAAACAACAGCTTTTGGGAGTTGTTAAAACCTTTCTTTTTAGTAAACTCTGTGTAGGCGAAC
>NC_045745.1:9090535-9090970 GCF_008692095.1 Etheostoma spectabile | reverse complement strand
ATGCTGGAGTCCATGCGTAGAGCCCCAGGTGATACTTGGTGTCGAGCCTTCTGAGTGTTTTAAACATGTTGATTTTGATGCTATTATAGTAGCGCCCCGAGCTCTCCCGTTCAAAAGGCCATGTGACCTAAAAACAAGAAAACGGTAAATCTTAAAAGTCGCGCTTCCGTCCTAACTAGGCTTTTAAATAAACGTTTGACATTCACACAAAGACACTAGGTTGCATTTTGGTGAGAGTTACGCTTAAAAAATACACTTTTCCCTTATTTGGATCCAGTTTGATGGATGATCTCTGCAGCTCCTGCCATGAAATTGGGATGAAATTGGGTGTAGCTTTTCATTGTCCACAAGGGGATAATTCACCATGGTTTCAGATGATCTCTTCTCTAGCACCAGCATCAAGTCCATTTCCTTAATCACAACCATCACACACAC
>NC_045745.1:9083726-9090525 GCF_008692095.1 Etheostoma spectabile | reverse complement strand
ACACACACCTGGACTTACATTAATATCCGGTCACTTTATCACTTTAAACACTGGACTTAACACTGACACTTTGATACTAATTTATGGTCTTTTTTGTCTTTATTTGACAAACGTTCTTATTGTTCTCATTATTATTATTACTGTTATTTTGTTGTCTTTATACTGTCTTTTTTATCTATTTTTTTTCTTGCTAAAACTGCTGCTGGTATTTACCATTTCCTCGCGGGAGTCATCCCAAAAGGATCAATAAAGAGAAGTTTATTAAGTCAATCACAACACAATGTCACTTTTTCATCAGTGGTAGTATAAAGTGAACTGGCATTGTCAAGGCTTCTATATAAGCACGTTCTCCCCCCCCCCCCCCCCCCCAGTCGGTCAGTCGACTAATCTGCTAATCTGTCAGTTTGGTCTTAGTTGTCCAAGATGTCTTTAGTACAATGACTAAAATTACTTTAGTCGATGAGTAATTTTTATGCTTTTCTCATCCTGAATGACATATTTCAAAGAACCTTAATCTGTCGATTAAATCTAAATAATTAGGCGCCAATATCATATGAGTGTAAGTCGACTAAGATTTCTTTTAAATGAGCCCTGGGCGCCTGGGTAGCTGATCTTTTAGCGCTGGCACCCACATGCAGAGGCCAAGTCCTCGACGCAGCGGCTCAGGGTTTGAGTCCGACCTGCGGGCATTTGATGGAGATTGATATAAAGGAGTCAATGGTCAATTCTATATATACATTTTTTTTTGGAGATTCCAATTTGAACGGTGCTGTGCTCATCGAAGGCTGTTTCCCCCCCAATCAGATCTTTGAAGTCTAGATTAGGGAAGAGGGTCTTGGCTGGGCCAGGAAAATACAAATAGAAAAACTGCCATGAAAATATACATTTTTTAGCATTAAAAGGGAAACTCTAGCAAAGTCCCTATTGGTTCAGTCTAATACTTTCCAACTGCTAATGACCTTTTAGGTGTTTTTTGTTTCTAGTTTAAAGTTATCCCAGTTTTTTCTACTCTCACAGCACTGATTTCTCTCTTTTATGTCAGCCTAGACATCACAAAAGAGACGCCTCTTCATCTCTCGGCGTCTCCCGTCAAGCAAAAATGAAAATCCGACCGTACACAATGAGATTTCCTTGTTTGGGTTTTTTGCTGACTGGTGCTTTGGCGTCTCCTCTGTAGCTTTCAGCACTTTCTCACCGGGCCCCTGTCCTGTGCCATTTGTTTCAGTTAGCGGGTAATGTGTGTGGTTGTCAAAACCGATTGGCTTTGGTGGTCTGAGCCGCGCACTCCGAAGCACGGTGGACAGTAAATTGTATTTTTCCACAGAGTTATTAGGCCATTATCATGGCGCTTGAAGTGAACAATGCCTCGTCATCTTCACAGGCGGACAATTAGAATCATCATTAATCGGCACTATCAGCACATCACGGGGGCAGAGGGGGAATAATGGAGTTATAGACCACTTATGGGGCAATCAATCAATGCGATTGCAAACCAAACTGTCTTTCATTGTGTCTGAACTGAGTGGCCGGTCAGTACTGGAGTGGAGGAATGTTTACGGCGTGTAATTTGTACTAATGTTCAATTGTACCCCATCTCTTATCTTAAGGTCATTTTCTACACTGTCTCTGCAGCCGCGTCACAAATCTCAAAGTGATCGTGGGCGGCTCCATCATGGAGGCCCATTGGGTTGCAATAACGGATGAATACATAACAGCCAGACTAGACAAAAGGACACTGTAAATGGTTGCTGTTAACTCTACTCTCAAGCAGGCTCCAGCAGCAGCAGCAGCAGCAGCAGAACAGCAACAACAGCAGAAAGACACAATTGCCATCAAGCTGGTAACATTAAGCAGCTAAAGAGACAGATATTTCCCTCAAGAGACCAAATGCATATTGGACTTACAGTCCCCATGACTCTAAAAGAGTGATATTGTCGCTCTGTGTCTCCTTGATGTATAAAATGGCAACTTTGTTGACATATCCGATGACATGTGTCAGTGTTGTGTTAGTCTCGTATTGCTAGCAAAGTGGAGAAAGCCATAGACAGTTAAAGAAATGGACCAACAGATCCTGTTGCTCTGGACAGAGAAGTGGAGAAGAGCAGTGAAGTCTGTTAGAAGCTCTTTTCCGATGATACTGAGCGTTACTGTGCAGACTCCAACTGAGCTTGAAGATGTAGATGTGACGTGAGCAATGTGTCTGAAAGCTGTAAGTCTTCTGGTAGCTGTGCAAGAGAAATCTCAATCATTCCCAATCAGCAGAGACAGAGAGGTAGGTATATGTTAGAAGATAACGTAGGCACAAGCTAATTACTGCTAACTTGCTAGTTGACATTAGTAATTAAACCTAAACAACTAATGGAAATTAAAACTGTCTGCGAGCTTCTCCTGACAATACGGTGATTTGTTGACTATGCGACAGCTAGTCGTGTGGTTATGACACAATCGTTAGCCTATTTTAACAAAAACAGCCTTTTATACATTGTTGTGTATCTTTAGAAATAAATAACGGACAAATAGAGTCTTTAAACGCTTCAGATGTAAAATTATTCGCTGTCAATGTGGGGCCAAAATGAATGGGAGTCAATGGGATGCTAACGGCGGGTGAGTGCTTTGTAGCATTAAAATGGTGCCACAGGAGCTCCGCTTCCTGGACGCCTGCGTACCCCCTTGGAGAAAGGTCAGGCTTTCCCACAGATGCATTCTGGGATAGGAGGACAAATACGCTCTGGGTCTTTAGCATTTCTTTAACCCTTGTGTTGTTTTCCCGTCAACTGTCTACTTGTTGTCTTCCTCCCTTTTTTTGGCGCTTTTTTCTGAGCTTTTTTCATACGTAGTCAATACATCTAATTTACATGACATGTTACTGATTTGTGAGTTAAAAAAGCAAAAATTATGAATTATTTTTGACTAATAGGTAAGTTCAAAGGTTGTTGAGTGAATCACAAACTGGTTTACATCAAAGTTTATTCAGGATGATGTTTAGAAACAATCAATCTTTTTTTTCAAATGCAATAAAATTGAATAGAACACCCTGAATTCAGTGAAAGCAATCATTAATTTTACCTGCAAAGATCTTCCATGCATCAAAGTTATTTTTGGTTATTATTGGTTAATATAGGTCAAATATTTCTGATACAAAAACAATTTGAAAACGAGTCAGATTTTACCTGAGGACAACGCAAGGGTTAAACCAATCAGAAATGTGTTGGGTGGAGCTAAGCTCCGGACGCAGCGACATAGTCTCTGGGAGGAGATTGTTTTGGTGGAACCGTTTCACCCCACAAAAGAAAAAGCCCTAATAAAATATAAAATGAGGTGAACTTCAGACACGATACAGTGACGTGAGCTATTTCAATTCAGCCAGATGCATGGTTGAACGTAATGATCTCTTACCAGTGTGTCTCCATGTGTACTTCATCCACAGAAATCCCACCAATCGGTCCCAAAACGTCCCAGTTAGAGAGGAAATGCCGTCAACATTTTCTTTTGCAAATCTTTACAGTGATTCCCCGATAGAACCAAGCGCTCCTGCCTCGTTGTCTTTACGTTTTCAGCATGTAGCTTGCTATCTTGGAGGTTGTTGTTGTTGTTTCCTGAAGCAAAGGCAACTCACAGAGAGCAACGCTGTCAGGATGTCAGGCTCAGGGCTGGGAATCGTTCAGTTGTCTAAACCTATACCGTGACTTCGATGCCAGTTCTTAAACAATACTTTTTAGAAGACCCATTTCATAAAACTAAAATAGATTACAACATTAAACATAAGGGCCAAGCCCTTTTTATTCATTTTTCAGCTCCTACTGCATGAGCCCTGTCTCTGAGTTTTTCCTGCCTCCCTCTAAAATGTATAACATTAGACAGCCAATCACTGGCATTACTAGATCTTTGTAGAAGCATGCTGATTGGCTCACTGACTCTGATGAGTTCTACTTGGGTATTGAAATTGGCTCTTGATTCACGAGGCAATTTTTGATACTCTATACAAGGCCAAAAGTATTGAATGTGCTCCCCAGCCCTAGTCAGGCTTTATCTAGAAATGTTCCCCCAAGTTTATCCAGACCTAACGTTTTGTTTACAGCGGTTGCAAACAAGAAGCAACACAATGTATGCAGCTTTAACTGAATTCACTGCAACAACTCAGATGAAACAATGGTCCCTGTGTTGAGTCCCACACTGCTCTGTTGCCCAATAAGAGCTGTACGAGTGAATAATGTAGTCAGTGCAAACCAGGCTGCAAAGGATAGAAGATCCCGATTTGAGTCTGTCTGAGTTTTTATATCAGATGTTAATAAGTTCTTCCTTTTGCTCTATGTCTCCTCTCCAGATGACCCAGGAACAGTGCACTCATAGGAACAATGTCCAGAGTTCAGAGAAACCACAAGTGTACAAAGTGGGAATATACGGCTGGAGGAAACGCTGCCTTTACTTCTTCGTCCTGCTGCTGATGATCCTGATCCTGATCAACTTGGCACTCACTATCTGGATCCTCAAAGTCATGAACTTCACCATAGTAAGTCACCGTTGGCCCGTTTTCGTCTGCCATGGGATCTCAACATGTGTGTGCGTTCGTGCTGATCAGTCAGAGTTGTCCTGGAGCGCCACAGGGCGTTCCATTTGGACTCTGAAGTCCAATTCTTTTTGAGGTCAAAGTTGGAAACATCGCACACAGCTGCTTCTCTGAAAGGAGAGAGAAAGAGAAAGAACGAGAGAGTAGGAGAATGTCATGAATACGTTTAGTTTGGTGTGTGTGTGTGTGTGTGTGTGTGTGTGTGTGTGTGTGTGTGTGTTTATAAGAGAGAGAAAGAGAGAAAAAGAAAGAAACACTTTTGTTTTTGTATTATCATTTGAATAGATTTGGCTCATATTAATTTGATTATTGTTGTTAAATTTGTATGTGATGCTTTGGCAATATTGTTCTGGTTAGATTCAACAAAGCTAATTGAGGAGAGAGAGAGAGAGAGAAAGAGAGAGAGAGAGAGAGAGAGAGAGAGAGAGAGAGAGAGAGGAAAGAGAGAGAGAAAAAAAGATTGTGTGTGTATGTATCTCTCTCTCTCTCTCTTATAAAAACACACATACACACACTAGGCCATGCATACATATACACTTTTTTAATTTGTATTATTTTTGAAAAGCTTTGTCTTTATTAAATTGTTGTTGTTGAATTTGTATACACAATTTGTGTGATGCTTTGGCAATATTGTTCTTGTCACAGTCAATGGAGAGAGAGAGAGGGAGGTATGCAACAACTAGCTGTTTTCCCTTCCCTTCTACGTATCTCCTTCCCCTTGTTTTGCTAGGGTTGCTGGGTAATGCGTCGTCGCCTGCTGTACGTTAACCTGGCCTCCACACGTGTCCATGCTGTGCTTGCAGTTCTCCAGAATCATGCATTATTTTTAATTTAAATAAGTTTAGCCTTTAGCCCTCCTGTCATAACTCCAGGCCCCCGAGTGGAAGGATGAAACCTTGACTCGCTCCCCCCCCTCTCCGCTGAGCTACATCTTCCCTCTGCTACTGCACACCAGACCTTAAACCAAAGCAATGCTCGGAGCTGAGGATTTCCAATATCAGCCCTGTCAACTGCGGATCACAGAGTAAATTATGCATTCATCTGCATTATTGATGCTTAGTTATCACCGCTGGCTTGTTTTCAGACTGAAGTTCCGTCAGCGACATCTTGTTCTTTTCATTTCTTGTTAACGCACTTTCACGTTCTCTTCCTTCCAGAACCTCTCTCCCTCAGATTGTTATCCCAACAAACTGAACGTAAAAACAACTTCATTTGTCTTTGACACTGAAGGCATCCCGACACCAGGCGCCAGACGCATGTAACACTGTGGAAAGACTTGCTTCATGACAACAGCTCTGCATCCACACAGGCAGAAACAGGCTCACGCATTTGCTTCGTCATCAGCAGAAATCGAGGATACAGTTCATAGCGTTGGTACTGACCCAGACTTTGCAAAGGGCTTCATGAAACCAGAGAAAAGCAACACAAACAGGGAAATAACATGCTGCTCTTAATGTTCAGAGAACAAAATAAAATGATTAATCAAAAGGAAGTCACTGTAAACCTTTGAGCTACAATCTCACAGTATCTTACTGTTTTCAGGTTATAACGATCATACTGTAAATGGCAATGCATTCTGGGAGAAATAATAACATTACAGCGATAAATGCGAATGTTGCATATTACAAGTATTTACTGTTAATACCGATGCATCCTGGGAGAATAAAGGAAAAGGCGGGAATCACACTGCAGCCAGTGTATTGGAATAGAATAGACTGCAACGCTTTTATCGTCATTATACACAGGTGCAACGAGATGGAAGGAAAACCTTTACAGTGTCCACAGTTTCTCCACATGTCTTTGACATGAGACTTTTAACCTTTTTTATGTTTTCAATGCTTTTTTTTGACGCTTTTTATGTGTTTTGATGTCATGTGAACATGTTTTGTTTCTTTGTAATTTGACATTTTTTCGATGCTTCTTATACGCTTCCTTTTGTTGCTTTTTAACTTTTTTTTTTCTCTAATGCTCATTTAAATTTTTTAAAGGTTTCTTTTCGAGAGTAAAAACAAGTTTTATAGGGGCCAGTAAAAGTTGACTTTGGGCAATTACAATTTTATTTCACTTGCCCGAGCGGACATTTGACAGAAAACCTTAAAGCGTCCATATTCTGCTCATTTTCAGGTTCATAATTGTATTTTTTTTTTAGGTCGCAGAACAGGGACATGGAAGTAGTTCTTTTGGAGATTATGATGAACTAGCGGCTGTTGTAGCAGTGTTTTGCCATTGAGA
>NC_045745.1:9081282-9083716 GCF_008692095.1 Etheostoma spectabile | reverse complement strand
GCATGCTAGCGCTAGCATGTGCTACGGTAAGCCACCTCGTCTCTAGTGACGTAGGAAGCCGTGCAGATGTTGAACAGCTCCCCCGGAGACTGAAGACAGAGGACATTCAGAAACCGGATCAGAGGACATTCAGAAACCGGATCTCACTCAGAACAGCATGGATAGTTTTTTTCCAAGTTTGTATGCGTGTGGAAGCACCAGAGACACAAAATAACACCCCAAATCCCAGAAAAAGTCTTTGTTTTTTCTCTCAATATTAGCACTGTAAAGTTGAACCCTGTTTTGTCTCTGTCCCACTCCCTTATCGTCCCTGCCTGCTCCACACAGTGTATCTCTCTTCTCTCTCTCTCTCTCTCTCTCTCTCTCTCTCTCTCTCTCTCTCTCTCTCTGCTCAGTAATCCACTGTGCCTGTGATGAGTCAGATACAGATGCAACAGAGTAGGACCCACGCGCACACACATGGCCGCTGCTGTGAATAATGCATGAGGTCTGCTTCACAGTGGGGTTTTAATATGAGATCTACATAAATCAGAGAGCAGTTTCTCTGACGAGCTGCACGGCCTGACAGGGCGCTGCACTCTGACTGTTATAATGTTTTTAATGTGTCTGCCTGCGGATTAGGGAATAGGAAAAACATTTGAAATGAGGTAAATTGGTTTAAACGGGAAGCTCGTAGCAACGCCCTCCCCCAGGTGACAGGAGGGATTGACAGGACACACGTCTGCGTTTTTTTTTGTTTTTTTTTAGCATTCTGTGCATCAGTCGCATACTATAGGTTACCATTTACTTTCTAATGAGAAGGGTTTGCTCCGGTCCTGCTTGAAATCCCGCCAGATGTCCGTCACCTTCCTCTTTCTTTGTGTTCTGAGGACTATGGTTACCTGGTCCTCAGGTCTCTGCAGGGTAGATCCAGACAGCTAGCTAGACTATCTGTCCAATCGGAGGACTATGGTTACCTGGTCCTCAGATCTCTGCAGGGTAAATCCAGACAGCTAGCTAGACTATCTGTCCAATCTGAAGTTTTCTGTTGCACGACTAAAACAACCTTTGAACTTGTGTGTGTTGGTGGTGTGTGTGTGTGTGTGTGTGTGTGTGTGTGTGTGTGTGTGTGTGTGTGTGTGTGTGTGTGTGTGGTGTGGTGTGCTAACGTTACTGATAGTGAGATACTTGCTACAGTTGTATTTCTAGTGATCGGCAAAATTTTTCAGATTCAGGTCTTTGTTCTAATGGCCGCTCCCTCTCTTCAGTCACTCTCTAGCTCGCTCAACCACATTACCGTGCTCGCGGCTCATTGAGCCTCTGTCTAAAACTCTGCCATTTCCACCAGCTGACCGTTTGTAACAAAGAAATGAAATGGATTTATGGATCCTTGTATTTCTATATTTTGTAGCTGACTTTACCAGCTGACTTCTCTATTGGCTGTTGAAA
This sequence comes from Etheostoma spectabile, assembly GCF_008692095.1. Classification (NCBI taxonomy): domain Eukaryota; kingdom Metazoa; phylum Chordata; class Actinopteri; order Perciformes; family Percidae; genus Etheostoma; species Etheostoma spectabile. The sequence goes on along the minus strand of NC_045745.1, from coordinate 9,082,288 downwards.
CAGGAGACGTCCCTTACGTTCTAAAACCAGCCTCTGGAGACTGGACCAGCTGAGTCGCGGCGAAGCCGTCAGCTGGTTTTTGTCGGGCTGAGATGGCCCAGTTTAGAGTCCTGAAGTTCAGACCCCTGAAACATTTCTAAAACGCATCAAATATTTGGTCTGGACTGGGCTCAAGGTTTTGGAAACCAGAAACCGGCCCACTAAAAGAACATTCTGATTGAAACCCATGAATGTACGTGAAATTAGTGAAAAATTGTGTGAATTGTGTGAAATTGTGTTTGTGTAGATGTATTCCAAGCAGGGAAACGGAAGGACTTTGAATGAGGAGTAGGGATGTTTGGGAGTGCGGGAGGTTAGAGGTATAAATAGAATACATATTTACTGTACAACCACTGCAATTACAGTAATACAGTAATAAATATGGTGAAGCGTTGGACATCAGGGAGAATGGTGTTGGTGTCTGTGAGAGAATGTGAGTCCACTTGTACCAATTGTAAAATGTTGTATGAGTATGTGAACAGTGTACAAATCTGCAGTACAGATAGCACTATGTATGTGCGCACGCTCTCGGATTGCATGAGTTTTTGAAATATGAATGTGAATTTCACATTGGCACACATCCATCCAGCTTAAATGTCTTTGAGAGAAGCATTGAGTCCCGTCTGACCTCCGGTGCAGCCGAGCAAAAAGAAGGCAATAGATAGAATATCAACCGCATACTCGTTTCTCGTTTCTAAAGATGTGTTTTTATCTCATCTCTTAGGAGGGCTGAAGCTTTATGTTCTGGCCTTAGTCCCTTCACAACCACTCTCATGTATATTTACAGGGCCCCCCCCCAGTGTATTGCATGCCCAGTGGCCCACCGGGCCTTAGCCTGTGTTTTTTAGACATGTTTTTTTTATAGTTGCAGTGGGGCGGCTTTCAAATCTCCAGTTAGCTTTTAGCACTGACTTAATGTAGGGCCCTCTGGCAGGGATCTTCCTAGGGGGTCGTCAGAGTCGATGCA
>NC_045745.1:9079307-9081272 GCF_008692095.1 Etheostoma spectabile | reverse complement strand
GGGGAAACATATTATTAGCAAATAGTTGTATGTTTTACATTAAAACACGATTTATAAAATCATGTCAATTATAAGCCTATTTTAATAGCTTGGTATTCTATGCAAAAAAGTATAAAGGATATATTGTATTGTTGGCCCATTTTAATATGCAACTTCATTTTCAACAATATATGCAGTGGGAGGTCCCTGCTCCATCTCTCTTTCAGTTATGGGGTCCCTGCCCTAAAACATATTGAAGACCCCTGTTCTATGGAATAGGGATGCAACAATTATAGATTTTGTTGGTATGATTATTGTCTGAAAAATAATCACGGTTTCACGACTATAGTGCATTAATATATTCCACTGCTGGTGTCTGAAACACTTTAGATTTGAATATGTTATTGCCTTTTGAAACAAATAACATAGTAACAGTTTGAATATATGATTAATCATCAACCTTTTTATTTAATTTTTTTGAAAAGATTAGAGGCGGGAATCAGTGAATCAGTCACAATTTTCCATTTCAGTTTAATATTTGGCTTTTCCTTTGGACTTGACAGATATCAAAATGAGGAGGCGTGGCCTAAAGGCTGGTGGGAGGGTCTGAAACGAAAGGGGTGCAGAGGCACCTGATGGACAGCAGGTAGGGAGGTGACTGCTGGGAAGCACCCGGAGGTATGAGACGGGAGGTCTCCAGGCTACAGCCATACACATATTTACATTCATTTTGGCGCCACGAATAACTAAAAAGCGTTTAAAGACTTAAGTTGTCCATTGTTCATTTCTAAAGAAACACCATAATGTATAAATGGCTCCATTACCTTGTAGCTCACGTTATGGCTCCGTAGCAGATGTTTTTGTAAAAATAGGCTAACGATTGTGTCATAATAGCATAGTCGACAAATCACCGTATTGTCAGAAGAAGCTCGCAGACAGTTTGGACTTCCATTAGCTGTTTAAGTTTAATTACTAAGGTTAGCTAGCATTTAGTTAACATATGCACAGGCTAATTATTGCTATCTCCTAACATATACCTACCTCTCCGTCTCTGCTGATTGGGAATGATTGAGATTTCTCTTGCACAGCTACCAGAAGACTTAAAGCTTTCAGACAGGTTGCTCACATCACATCTACGTCTTCCAGCTCAGTAACGCTCCGCATCACCGGGAAAGAGCTTCTAACAGACTTCACTGGTCTCCGTCCAGAACAACGGGGTCTGTTGGTCCATTTCTTTAACTGTCTATGCCAAAAGCCTACAATCGATGTCAAGGCTCATTGTCAAAGACCACAATACACGGAAGTGTGCCTGAAACCTGATCTGAATTTACATGGTTTAGTTTTCCCTGTAGATCCTTCATCTTGTTAAAAAACAAGATGAGCTATAATGAAAATGTGTGTCAAGTCCAACTTGAGAGCTACAAATGCCTCTTCAGAAGCCCGCATTAGCATGGGTCAACAGCTCATCTGTTGCTATTACTGTAAGTACTGTGCAGCACATCCAACAGGCAGCCATACACACACGCTGATATCCAGAGGCACAACCCCGGCTCCTTAGAAACCCCATTCCCATGCAACGAAACTGCATTCTCAGTTACGTTTCGAGGGAAACATCCTCTCTCCTAAGACGAAGAGAAGCGAGCATCTGACTGGAAGGTCGTCAGTTCAATTCCCGAAACCGGCAGGATAGATCTGGGTGGGAAAAGCAAAAAAACAAAGCAGTGCCCCTTCCCCCCCTCCCCCTTTCCCCATCAAATGATTAATTGCTAGGGGTGTGCAAAAAATTTGATTTGTATTTGAATTGTAATTCAAGCTCTACAGAGTCAAAATAGATTCATAGAATTCCAAAAATTGATTCATACTTTTATTTTTTTTTTATTTTATTTTTTTTGTAAGTCTACTGCAATCACTTGATAGATAGATAGATAGATAGATACTTTATTGATCCTCAAGGGGAAATTCAAGGTCCCAGTAGCTTACAGACAT
>NC_045745.1:9074417-9079297 GCF_008692095.1 Etheostoma spectabile | reverse complement strand
CACACAACATACACATACATCATAACAGGATATTAAAATAACAAACAAATAAACATGAATAATATGGATAGGCGTATACTGTACATATACACACAAACATATACATGCATACATACATGGGAAAATTAATTGGGAAAACATTAACATACTGTGAATTATTTTTGAATAAAAAATTGATATTGAATTTTCTGAATGGTACACCCCTATTAATAACAGCACATTATTTAACTTTCCTTAACAGTGGCAATCCCCACATTTTTCTAACAACTTCATTGTCTCTCAGACCGTGCACCAGAGAGGGCGGACTGCTAAACACTTATATGGTAAAGAAGAAGTGCCTTTGGCTAAAGTTGCCCTTCGTAGTCTGGGTCGGAATTTAAGAGAGCTCAGGGCCGAAAAGCCATTAAAAGTTAATAGAATTCCCATCAATTTCAAATGAAGGGGTTAAAATGCTCCCAATTAGTATTGTGCTCAATTGGGAGAAGCCACTCTCATTTCACCCTGCTCATGTTTTTCACTAAGCTTTGATGGCCGACTTCCAGAGAGGTCTTAATGACTTGTCTTTATTCTTTTTTTTGGAAGAAGCATCGGCTGGCTGAAATCTGCTCATTCATAGTTTTTGTGATAAGGAGGGTTCAACATTTTTACATTATTTGTATGATTTAATGGTCTATATGGCGCACTATAAAACAAGTAGCGGTATCGACCTCGGCCAAATTCAAATTCTACACATTGGCATTGGATAAATTTACAACTGGTGCGTACTTAAATGCAACCTTCAAGCAAACCAATGCATTAGCAATACAAATACAATACCTGATATGAGGACAGAAGACTCAAAAATGGGAAAGACCTTGAGAATGAGAAAGGTTTCCAGTAGTTCGAAAGATGTGAAGGGGTGCACAGTAATGGTATGTTTGTCTGAAATGAGATCTGTATCTTCAATCATAAAGTCGACTATTAATCTGTGTCCCTTCTGCAAGTACAGCTTTAGCAATTCCAAAAGTTAACCTACAATTAATGGTCTCAGAAAAAATTGCAATTAACAATATCATTGTCTTTCAGTCAAATTACTTTTTTCAAACAAATCATCCCAGGATACATCTTTTGGTTAAGTCACTGTAATGTGACAACACAAATACATTGCCTATGAAGGAACAGCCTGTTCTCATGAACCACTCGTTCAAAAAGCTTAACAGGTTGACGGACGCTGTGTAGGAAGGCAGCTGGCGGCGTAGGGAGGAGGTCGGGGGGGATGTGCGGCCGTTAACATCCAGGACCAGAGAGTGGAGTTCACTTCCCCGGGTAACCAAAGCCTTTTAGCCTGGAAATGTGTGTAGACACGTTTTAATCAAAATCTTTTCCCTAATTTTAACTTGTCGTTTTGGTGCCTAAGCTTAACTTTTGTCGAGGCAGAACGCTCATATTTTGTCGACTTAAGTTAACCGTAATATCCTAACTCGCAGTGCTTTGTACCTGGCTCAAAGTCACCCTATTTTCGGGTAACTGAGCCATCAACTACCGCTGATACAACGAAGGTCCGTAGCCGGTATCACAAAGCTCTGTAGCGGCTTAAACAACTGGCAACTGCCATTCGTCGTCATGGAGCTCGTAGCCAGCCGGCGTCACATGACTAGCCAGTGGTCTCCTAATTTCGTAGGATGTCATACGTTTTGGTGTGTGCACATTTTCATACAATATCACACAGACCCACTCACGAAAATGCGTTGGAAGTAAACAATTCCTCTTTATTACCATCAAACATGTTCTCCAATGGTAGACCCCCCCCCCCTTGTCATTTTTGTTGCCATGAATGTGTTTCGGGTCAAGTGCCAACAACTAACAATTGAAATAATAACCCAAATCCACAGTCCAACCAATAATCAGTTGTATAATTACAATGTGGCGTATCTTAACTAAACCAATGTTAGGAATTAATTGCGGTTAAAAAAAGAAACTGCGGTTATGTAAAATAATTGACGATGAGACAATTGTGTAATAGTTGTTATAGGCGTAGGTGCAAGTATGTCTCTGCGCACACATGGGGAAAAATTATACAAGAGATTGGAGGGAAATAAACATGAAATTTCCTAAGAGCAAATATTGAAGGTGGCACAAATAATGTACAAAATTGTACTTGTATAGGATATGTGTAGTTGTGGAACACCAGTAAGTAGGCTGGCAAAGCTATTTTATTCACTTTGATCATCAGATCAAGTGACTTTTTTCTCTAATATCGTATCACCCATATTTTAGAGGGGACAACGTGGATGGGGAGGTCTTGACCCCCCCGGTGATTTCTGTACCATGCAGACATTCTATTAATGTACTCCCTGCATCGGTCTCCAGAGATCTCATCCAGCTTCCCATCATGTTAAATCGGCCCATTGGAACCGTAGAGCCACCCGCGGGTCCTTCCACTCCAGTGATCCAGGCATGTTCACCAGCCAGGAAAGTGGCCTGGAAAGAGAGGGGGGGGGGGGGGGGATAATGGTGAGACTTCAGAGCTGTTAACATTTAGGTGTCAGCTTCCCTGTTGGTTAGCTGAACTTATCTGGCTTTACATCGTCACAGCAAATCACACATTTGTCTGGAACCTCTCAGTTCATTTTTCAATTTCCAAGGGGCGTTATCAGCGACCGTAGACCCCAAATGCCTCTGGATGCAATGGATAGAACTGCACCAATCAAATGGCAACTAAAAATGCAATGTATCACTGAGCCGACGGGCCGCAGCCTCGCCGTGAAAGCGGGGGTGGGAGACTTTCGGAGAAGAATGGAGAAGGACTTTCGGTCGGCACCAAGGTGCTTGGGAAACCATTTGCACCTCGGGGGGGGGGGGTGGGGGGGTGGGGGGGGGGGGGGGGGGTGTGGGGCACTGGGGGGTGGGGGGGGGGAGCGGGGGGGGGGGGCGGGAGGGGGGGGGGGGGGGGGGGTGGGCGGGGGGGGTGGGGGTGGCCCCCCGGGGCGCGGTGGGGGGGGGCGGGGGTGGGGGGGTTGGGGTGGGGGGGGGGGGGGGGGGGGGGGGGGGGGGGCGGGGGTGGGGCGGGGAGGGGGGGGGGGTCGGGGGGTGGGGGCGGGGGGGTTGGGGGAGGGGGTGTTGGGGAGGGGTGGGGGGGGATGCGGGGGGGGGGTGGGGGGAGGGGGGGGGGGGGGGGGGAAGCGGGGAACCATCCATGGGACGCTGTGGACCTCAACTGAGGAGGTAATAGGGCGGTGGAAGGAGCACTTTGAGGAACATTAGCTCCTAAATCCAGCTAATAGTCCCTCTATGGTAGGTTAGGGAATCACCAGACGCCTCCTGATACCATATCATTACGATACTTATGCCACGATACGATATAATTGCAATTTTGAAAGTGGATTTTGACAGCTCATATTTCTTTACCTCCCTCCCGCCCTCCCCCCAACCGGGCCACCCACCCAGAGCCGGGTTCTGTCCTAGGTTTCTGTTTAAAATAAGATTTTTCCGTGCTGCTGTTGCACCAAATGCGTGTTCTTTTGGGAGTTGTTGGGTTTCTCCAAATTGTTGTCACTTTTTGTAATGTTTTTTTGCAAAAATGTAAAAGTCGTAACATGAATCCAACATATAATTAGCAAAATCCCTACTGATGATAAGCTTGCTGGTCTGTGCCACATGAATGTTTAACAATAAAACTTCTTAAAAATAATAAAATCATGCCCCATCAATTATTATTTTAATAGCTTAGAATTTTATGCCCTAAAAAGACATGTACAAAGACCGCCATACACGCTGCGCTACACAACTTCATTTTATACAGTGTAAGAAGTAGACGGTTAAGGGGTCCTTGGCTTAAAAAACGTTGAAGATCATTGGTTTAGAGCTACTCTATCTGTGAAGTGTCCTGAGATACCTTATTTTATAATTTGATACTATAATTAAAATTGTATTTAATTGAACAGCCATTTTGATGTACAGAAACAGAAATAAGAGGCATCAAAATGGACAAAACTGACATTTTTACAAAAGACGGGTGAAAAAAAAACAAAGTGACAGCCAATAGATTTGATATGCAACAGATGTCAGTAAGTTTATGTAAAGGCACAGGGGGCTTAATGTGAAATACGAGATAATTAAAATAGTGAAAATATAAATGTACAGCACAAACAACTAATGGATTGGCCAAGAGGATCAAAATGAAGAACAGATCTACTGTATGATGAGATCTGGACTGGGGTAAAAAAAAATCATCCCGAGACTTTTGAGACCCAGACCAGTCCATCACCATCATCCAGACACCAGCTGTCCTCGCACTCCCCTTCAACACATGCACATACCAGTAGGGTTTAAGCCAAATGCTGGTAAAATATGCAAGATGCTGGTAGATGTGGTAGATTTTCTTGACTCAGAGCAACGTTATCTGACTTTACAGATAACTTGTCCACTCTGGTAATTAAAGGGTGCTAAAATAATCATTTGACATGCTTAAATCTTGTGTTTTGAGCTAGTTACCGTCACTTTGTTGATTTGTGTGGAGACGTGCGCCATAGTTGGATGTGATTGGCCAGTGTTCAGATGAGAAACAAACCAGTCAGTCACTCATCGGATCTCTGATTGGCCGATCAGCCAAAGAGGATGTGAATGGCCAGTGTCATAGGACAGATACACAAGTGGGCCAATATATGATCTCTCTTCTCTCTATGGACCTATCCAAAAAAAAGCCTTTGACGGGCGTGCAGAACATGCAGCCCACACTCCCGGTCCTCCTGATGGCCGATCCATGCCTGTGGATGATCAAATACTGCTGCTGAAAGCACTGCAACGTTTTTCCTGAATCAGCGTCACATGGAGTTGTTTTCTTCCTGGAGCAGCCTTTCTAGTGAAAGGTTAGCATTTGTTATTGTAGTGGTGGTGGTGGT
>NC_045745.1:9069677-9074407 GCF_008692095.1 Etheostoma spectabile | reverse complement strand
GGGGGGAGAGATTGATAAGTCAGTCCAGGAAACAGGAACAAACTGGTGTGAAAGCGAAAACATGGAAAGAAAGAACTATACTTAGGCATCATAGAAAAATATGCAGATACTTTGTCATGCTAATCACAAATGAAAGAACACTTTTTAGTTAAAATTAGAATTCGAAATGAGAAGCATTTCTCTAACAAACAGTCAAAAATAAAATAAGCAAAACTTGAGCTATCAGAGGGCAGTAATTGAATTTCAAACTTTAAAACATCCATCATGCTGAACAGTACATATTTATAGCACTTTTTTGCAGTTTGGTTAACTTAGAAAAAAACCCATTATAGTGACAGACGGGAGTTAACTTTGTTACTGCCGGACAAACAACCAGGGACGGTCTGCCTGGTCCCTGCTGCCAGGGACAGATTAATGAAGGGGAGGGAGGGATACAAAGCTCAAAACACTTTCTACTTTCTGTACCTGATTCGCCACTGGAGCGTGTACTCAAAGTGAAGTGAGGTGAACCGTTGTGACTGCGTGATACGGCTCAGCGCTCCTGGGTTTCTGGTTCCTGGTCGAGCCAAATCCACTTGAAAAGGGTGGTCTATTGAACGTGACCACGAGAAGTTTTTAACGGGTAATGAAACTCTAAATTCAATACCAATGCCAGTACTCTATCAGACGGCACTGCAGACGGACCCAGATTCGGTGGAGCTTCAGCTATGAATACCAGCGAGAAAAAATCAGAAATCCTCTATTTAGGATCCCATCTGAGGAAGTGGACACAGGCCGATGTCACAAAAGTACTCGGAGAGCAACACTGAAGAAAGAATGTGAGTCGCTGACTGTAGAGATCATGTGTCAAACTGAAGGCCCGCGAGCTAAATCCGGCCCCTTTGCACATTTTGATCTGGTCCTCTTAGTTGTGGGCTGAACCAAGGAGACAAAAAACTGTTTTTTAGACTGCAATCATGCAACACTCAAAGCAGAATTTGGCAGATATGCCGACTTTGGGACTCAAATTCTCACAGAACCAGTGCGAGTTTTCATATTCTTATGTTTTTAAAAATGTAACTATAGTGTGGCCGGGTTAGCTCAGTTGGTAAAAGCAGGCACACACCCACACACACCCACACACACACACACACACACACACACACAACACACAACACACACACCACACCACACACACACACACACCACACACACACACCATAATCTACCTTTTTTTTTTTTCTATTCTTTGATGGCTAACTATGTAGCGGACCTTTTTAGAACCTTTATGTCGACCAAACTGTGAGTGAGACGACTATATCCGACGTGCAATACTACAGTGAATGATATTGACTCTTTCGATTAAATATAAGAATGAAAATAAACTATGCCTGTCTGGCCCTTGATGTGATTCTCATTTCCCAGTGTGGCCCTGAGATGAATTGAGTTTTACACCGCTGCCGTAGAGTGAGATGAAGAATACACATTTTAACCCATGACACTGATCAGTACCTTTTGGCCTGCTGTTTAAATGTACTGCCCTTTCATTGTTGTTGGCTTAACTTTCTCACAGCCCCTCTCTGTGTCTGTAAGCTCGCTGTGGACCAGTTTACCAGGAAAACCCTCCAGGACAGAAAAACCCCTGAACCCACAGGGTACATATGCTCAGATTTAGTCTTCAGTCAGCAGGGATGGACTCAATAGCGCTCAATAGCTTCTGGAGAGCAAAGCCTATCACAGCTATGTCACTCTGTGATTTTGACGCACGCACACACACACACACACACACACACACACACACACACACACACACACACAGAGCTGTGTAGAGGGCTGGGTATCTTTCAAAAAATGCCGATACCGGTACCCAGGACTTAAAATTGACACCTGCCGACCAACCTGCCTAACGCCGTTTTTGGCAGTTAACATTGCAAAGTTACCAGCCAATTTGGCGGAGACGAATAAAGCAATTAACTCTGCTTCTGTTTGAATCTGCAGACTGCAACAAAACAATGTTTGATTTGTTTTCCGCCAAAAATATATGATACGATACAACTTTATACAGCCGGGGCTGAAATTCTTTTTGCATCCCTGGGTAGCTTGAATAAAAAAAGGACACAAACATACATACAGACCTGCAGAAGATGAAAAACACAAAAAAAGATGTACATAAAACATTACCACAAATGACATAAACACCCACATAAGGAAACAAAACATATATGTATAGCGGGAAAAAGACATGAGCAAAGTCTCTATGGTTCTCTTTGTGTTTGGCTTGGAAAAGTAATCTTTATCTCACAACACTGCTTGTAGTACTAATCCTACATTTCCCATGAACACTATGTGGTGACCACCGGTGGTCAGGGAAGCGGTGCGACTGAAGGAGGAGTCTTTCCGGGATATGTTATCCCAGAGGACTCCAGAGGCAGTTGCAGGGTACCAGCGGGTGGGGGAGAAGTTCGAAAAAAGGGGGGAAACGGGGAACCATCCAAGCTGGACTTCATAGCCATGCATTTTGATTTGATTGTAAATTGATTGTCGCTGCATTTTGGATTTCAAATATCAATATCTATTCAAGTAAAACAAAAAGGTAGTGAGTAATGAGCTCAACTGAGATGCATCCCAGCGATGTTGTTGAGAAAATGATCGTCATACCTCATGGCAATGATGGCCAAAACAACGACAATAAAGACCCAGGTGGGAAGAAAGTGGAACTTCAGCTGTGGGAACTAATTAAAGTGAACCCTCTTTGCATTTTGGATTTTTAGATATCAATATCTAAACAGGTTAAACAAAAAGGTAGTGGACAAGTGCATTCATTTTTTTTCTTTAATGAGGTCAACTGTAATGCATCCCTGGGTCTACACAGCGATGTTGGTGAGAAAACAATCGTCATATCTCATGGCAATGATGGCCAAAACAACAGCAATTAAGACCCAAGTGGAACTTTCGCTGTCAGAAAAAATTAAAGTGAAAATGATGAAAATGATATATAGTTTCCCAGCCAAGGTCAAGCCTCCGACAGCGTTCCTCATTCAGGTCCGGACTCGTCCCCTGTGAATTAGCACAAAGCATCCAAACAGCCCATTCTTGCCACTAGCCGACAGAATGCAGAATTGGCTGCTGGCGACATTAAATCCCATGCTGTTGATGAGATTGGAGTTACTGGCTCTCATTGGGGACAATTAAACCTCAGCACCTCCAGCAGCCTTTACCGAAAGGTCAATAGAGAACCAGCCACGAGGGAGGACAGAGAGAGAAAAGACGTCGGCTCGAGACCGTTCTCACAGTCCACGTGCAATTCATTTGCAAATGAAAGGAAAAATGAGAGCGGCACAATTGGCATGCAGTGCATTTCGGAAGTGTGAAATGGAGTTCCGGTCGAAGACACTAATTACATTTGAGGCAGAGTCTGCTAACTTTATGAATTCAGCACTCAGGGGATGACTAATAAAGCTCAACTTCAAGATGTTATAGTCACTAATGGGAAAATTAGCTTGCTGCAAGGCGTCCGTCAAAATGCGTAATTACCAAACATGAAGAGACGAAAAAACCCAGAAACATGCGGAAGTGACTAGGACTGGTTTGGGAACTCACTGGCCGGGAGACGTTTGAATGTTTCTGCGAAAATAATTAATTTTGGTCCTGCTGTTTAATACCCCAAAACAAACAATCAGGGCGTTTTAATAAGACCGATTGAACTTAAGTCAGTGAAGATTTGTACACACTCTACCGCTGAGTACTACCATAATCAGGCTGACGGGTGACTGTACTTTTAATTGCCCACAAAAAGTTGAATTAAAAAAAAAAAAATGTTTTGCTCCAAAATGTGAAGATGGAGCTGCAGCAAGACATTCATTTTGAAATATAATCACAATTATTAAGTCATAATACAGACCCCCTACATTACACATTCAATCAGAAGAAAAACAGAGAAGCAATCTCATGGCAAGACATTAAAACACAGTACGCACTCATTAAAAGTAAAATGTGCTGAAACCAGGCATCTAATTGCCGCAGCGAACAAGGGGCCGCCTATAAAACATGAAATATGTCTTTCTCAGCCATTGTAAATAACCAGTCACATTATCAGATCCCCTCAGAAGCCAGGAGGAACCAAGCACGTCCCCCCCCCCCCCCCCCGCTGTATTTCCTGCCTCAGCATCATCGACACGTTAACCCTTGCGTTGTCTTCCCGTCAGAAGTCAAAGTGAAAGATGCTTTTTATCGATGATTTTTAACTTTTTCTTTTAACTCGTTTTCTTTTTTAATTTATACGCTTTTTTTTTTTACATTTAACACTACGTAACACTAAGTTATTAACTTTAGTTTTACTGTTATTTTGGGAATTTGTGGTCAATGAACCTCATTTATAGGAAATTCTACCTAATGTTTGAGTTAGAAAAGCAGAAATTAGGAATTATTGAGACTAAAATTAAAGGAATGGATGTTGATGATAATCACAGACTGGAATATGTCAACTTTTACTCACTACTATTTCAGAAATGACTCTTTACATTAAGGTAGTATTCTAGTGAGAACAGGGAAATCCCTTTTTTTTTGCAAGTTCCCGCAATTTAATCTCATAAAATTGCATTAATATCCTACATATTCCATCGCATTTTTTAACCCTTGTGTCGTCTTCTTGTCAAAATTGAAAGTCAACGCTTTTGTTGGCACTTTTTAATCAATGTTTTTAACTTAAGTTTTTTTTTCTCCCTTTTTTCAATGTTTAACACTACGTAACA
>NC_045745.1:9069544-9069667 GCF_008692095.1 Etheostoma spectabile | reverse complement strand
CTTATTAACTTTAGTTTTACAGTTATTTTTTTGAATTTATGGTTAATAAACCTCATTTTTAGGAAATTATACTTGTAATGTTTGAGTTAGAAAAGCAGAAATTAGGAATTATTGAGACTAAAA
>NC_045745.1:9069340-9069534 GCF_008692095.1 Etheostoma spectabile | reverse complement strand
GGATGTTGATGGATAATCTCAGACTGGAATATGTTAACTTTTACTCAATAATATTTCAAAAATACTTCCATTTTTTCTTTCCAAATGGCATAAAATTGAATAAGACTGCTCAAAACTATTGAAAGTAGAAATTTGTACTTGTTAGAGAGTGTTGTGTGGAATCAATCATGTTATTTTGGGGACTTAAAAAGAAC
>NC_045745.1:9067769-9069330 GCF_008692095.1 Etheostoma spectabile | reverse complement strand
GACAACATGAGGACAAGATGAGGACAACATGAGGACAAGATGAGGACAAGATGAGGGTTAACTCATAACTGGAAAGCTGCTCGTTTTACTTGTTACAAGGAGACTTGTACTTGTAGAGGAGAAGTAAGACTACTAGATGAGTTTGTTGATGGGACGTCTGTGCCTTCCACAGTTTGATTTCCTCAGTGCAGATCATCAAGGTGTTCTTCGGATCCAACTCATCAGGATCAAGAACAAATAAAGGCTTCTGGTGTCGTCAGCAGAAATCAGTAAAGTTTGGGAACTGGTTTCATCGGACGCATTTAGAGTGATTCTAAATCACGTCCGTCTGTAGATGTTTTAAATGTTTCCAATGTTTTTTAAATATTATACACTTGTAAGTTGTTCGTGTGTCTGCGTTTTTGTAATTGCTATATGTTAGTTTTATGTCTGAAATTGTGTTGTTTGTGCTGTTGCCTGTCTCGGCCAGGGCACTCTTGAAATTGAGATTTTAAGCATTTATTCCGCGTTAAAAGAAGAAAGTAATTCAAGCTCCGGAGTAATGAGCACATGTTCTATTCAGGGGCACAAGTCATCTGCAAGAAGCGTTATTCTGAGGGAGCAATTTACTTATTTGTAATTTGAAATGTTAAATAGTAATCCATGTGCACAAACTGTTAATAATTTACCCTGGATACACATCAGCTGCACGTTTGTCTTCTCTCGCAGCTCGTTTGAGAAAAAGTGTGGCCTATTATGACCATAACTTCCACAACCCACTTTAATATTATACAATATTATAATATATATATATATATATATATATATGTGTTTGTATAATATATTATACAAATAGAATCTGAAATTGATGATTTTATTCTTAGCTTCACAACAGTTAGTCCACGGATAAAACACTCTGTACATTATTTGAAAAAAAAAACACTTTTTTTAATTACTTGCATTAAGAATCTAATAATAGTTGATAATCTGCATGATGTTGTGCTAAAGTCGAGCAGAACCTAGTCTCGCTTTGCCAGACCCTCCTCCAAAGCACGCCATAGGAGGGTCTGCAAGTGTGCTAGACTCAGTATTTATTCATCGCTAGAGATCCATCAGATTTTTGGCTTTTCCAGAAGTTTGTTCAATTCCATGCCAGCAACTTTTCTCCACTTTCCACTTCTTTTTTCTCCAAAGGTGAGACTCGCTACTTGTTCTTTTAATGTTTATGACAGATGAGTCCACATTACTTTGTCTGAGTGGAGGTCTATCTAAGTGGGCTTGCTCTACCTTCTGGTTCGAGTCTAGCAGCTGACTGCGGACATTGTTAAAATGAAGTTTAATAAGGTTCCAGACATGTTCAAGATCTAAGACGGCATGAAACCGTTGAACCCAACTGTGGTAATGATCCATCCCCCACACTGTCGGCTGTTGTCTGAACAATATTGAGTCGGATATTCAGTGTTGGGATGAAAGAAACAAAGCCATGCCATCACCGTAGAAAGAAGAAGTAACTGTAAGTTCTGCTTCACAATTTAGGCAATGTTCCCACTTGGTGGCTTTTTTTTTTTTTAAGCTGCCAGCG
>NC_045745.1:9063973-9067759 GCF_008692095.1 Etheostoma spectabile | reverse complement strand
ATTATAATCCTATGTAGTAAACCGTGTCTTCCAGAAAGTCCCACGTGTTTTTTTTTTAAACGCCACCACCGACGTATTTTTCTGCAGCTCAGAGCGTCTTTTTGAAGATGAAAAAAGTTTTTTTTGAAAGCAAAGCACTTTTTTTTGACAGCCGACCAATTACGATGACGAGCTGAGTAGCGAGACCTGTCGTTTCCATAAAAACAAGAAACAAATGGAAAAGGTGCCGTTAGTTAGACTCGTGGTAGTGTCTGAGCACAGCGAGTTATATGATGTGTTCAGGGAACGTTGGTTGGGGGAACTCTTTTGTTTTATCTAACGATAGTAGTAGCAACGCTCTCTCTCTGTTCTTTTAAAACTTGCTCGATCGACTTGTTTTATCTAGCAACGCCCTTCATAGCACTCTTGGATACAGTAGCAGTAACTGTAAGGGCGACAAAGGGCACTTTTGCTGCTTTTTGGAACAAAATCCATGCCATCTTCTTCTCTTTTTTTAACCCTCATGTTGTCCTCGGGTCAAATTTGACCACTTTTCAGGGGTTTTTTCACAATAAATGGGCCGAGAAATAAGCGCTGAAAATATCAACATTAGAAATGTCAAATAACTTTGGAAAAAAACTTCAAAAAAACACCCACAACGTTGGAAAAAGTGGGAAAAATGTCAGAAAAAGCAATATTAATGTTTCATGGTTGACGAGACGACAACACAAGGGTTAAGTACAAATGGGCCCTAGTCAACTTTTTCTTGTCAAAAATGACAACAAGGGGGGGCGGCCTATAGCTCACCCAGTCAGAGCTGAGTCCTGCAGGGGCCCGGGTTTAAATCCAACCTGCTGCCCTTTGCTCTGTGTCATCTCCCTCCTCTGTCTCCCCCTTCCATGCCCATCAACTCTAATGAAGGGAAAAAGCCCTCAAAAAGTAATCTTTAAAAAAAATGAGATCATGGCCTTAACAGGCCTAAAGATACATTCTGTCGTGCTTAGGTCTCTATGTGAAGATGTTAGTGTGATCACACACATACAAGTAGGAAGGCTCTGCTAATGAGGCATCAGGTGGCTAATGTGTTAGATGAAATCATTGGGACCTGACAGGGATTAGTTTGAGCCTGAGACACTTGAGCAGTAGCACTGCTGCTGACATTCCCAAGAGCAAGGTCCTTCACACCCGCTCATGACACGATGACGTGTGACCAAGTAACCAAGCAGATATGGAGACACTTCCTGGTCTCTGTCAACCTGTCCTAGCTATCGGCGACAGGGCATGCAGTGTTTTGCTTGCTGGGTCCTAAAACCCTGTAATTGGACCACTGATCCCCAAGAGAGGGCCGAGTGCGTCGACTGAAATTGACATTGATTAATTTGTCAAATGCTGCTGATTGGTTAGGGCAGAAAGTGAAAATGTTCACGGCTGAAATAGTACGTTAAAAGCAATCCTGGGCTCTGTCGCATAAAAAAACATTGTCCAAACACACAGCTACACCGAGTGGAAGAACATCCATTTTCTGAGATGCATCGAAGTCATGACCCAAACTCCAGGGACACGACTCAACTCCGGCACTCTCTGCACTCTTTGTCTATTCTGTGTTATTACACTTCAAAAGGTGTCTTTAGTTTCACAGGGTTACACACTTCCTGTTTGGTGTTACAGTTATGGCTGCCGTTGAATCAGCCGTCCTTTTTCTGAAGGGTATGTTTTTAAAGAAAGAATGTTGATTCTGTCCGGGGCTTCCGGGGGGGGGGGGGGGGGGGGGTTATCAATTCATGAGAATATCCAGTTTCACTGTTTTTCATGGGACCATTAAGCGTGTAGTTAAATTGAGTGGCGCTTTGCACACATTACTACCGAGCAGATCAGACAGGGAGCACATACAGGGAGCAGATCAGACAGGGAGCACCTACAGGGAGCAGATCAGACAGGGAGCAGATACAGGGAGCAGATCAGACAGGGAGCACATACAGGGAGCAGATTAGACAGGGAGCAGATCAGACAGCGCTTAAAGATGGAAGTTGCAAATGGAGACAAAGAAGAGGGTAAGAGGGTCAAATTAGAGGTAGAGGACAGAAAGACAGAAGGAAAAAGACTAAGAGAGATAAGAAAAAGGAGTAGTAGAAACCAAGAGGAAGGCATAGAGGTAGTAGGTATCAAAAAGCAAGACAGGAGTCGATGAGTCCAGTGAGACTTAAAGGAGGTGTAAAAAACCGCAGAAGGTCAGCGTTTCTTTGAAGGGGTGTCGGGCGATCAGAGGACTACAAAGATCTGTAGTTTTACTCTTAATGGGAGGATTGTTCCGCTGCTGTTTCATTTAGTTTGGGTTGTTCAATTTTTAAAGCGTCTGAAAAATGTGCAGAACACTTTTATTAATTAACAAGGACCAATCAAAGCAAAACTGTCTACTCGTCTCAAAGAAAAGATTCAGAGAATATTGACAAAAACATTTTACAACAGAATTGCAATTCTCCAGGCTCAGGTTTGTTCAGATATTGTGTCAAATCGACTGACTTCATTAATCAATACTTCCTAAGAATAAATCCGAAGTGACTAGTGAAGAGCTGTTAATGTTGGATCAGACTGTACAACGTTTGAGTTTCACGACAGTCACTGTGTCAGACTAGAACGATATATTGTAATATTGTTTTAAATATTCATTCATCAGAATCGTTTATAATGACAAATAAATGATTCTGATAAATAAAAACGGACGGTCAACCATGTTATGAGTGTTGGTGTTGCATATTCTATCCACCAGAGGACGCTCTACAGCGTCCCTGTTAGTGATGGTGTTGCATAGTCTGTCCACCAGAGAACGCTCTACAACGTCCCTGTTAGTGATGGTGTTGCATAGTCTGTCCCCAGAGGACGCTCTACAAAGTCCCGTTAGTGATGGTGTTGCATAGTCTGTCCACCAGAGAACGCTCTACAAGTCCCTGTTAGTGATGGGGTTGCATAGTCTGTCCACCAGAGGACGCTCTACAACGTCCCTGTTGTGTTGGTGTTGCATATGCTGCCACCAGAGGACGCTCTACAACGTCCCCGTTAGTGATGGCGTTGCATAGTCTGTCCACCAGAGGACGCTCTAACAACGTCCCCGTTAGTGATGGGGTTGCATAGTCTGTCCACAGAGGACGCTCTACAACGTCCTGTTAGTGATGGCGTTGCATAGTCTGTCACCAGAGGACGCTCTACAACGTCCCTGTTAGTGATGGCGTTCATAGTCTGTCCACAGAGGACGCTCTACAACGTCCCTGTTAGTGATGGCGTTGCATAGTCTGTCCACCAGAGGACGCTCTACAATGTCCCTGTTAGTGATGGTGTTGCAATTCTGTCCACAGAGGACGCTCTACAACGTCCCTGTTAGTGATGGCGTGTATAGTGTCCACCAGAGGACGCTCTACAACGTCCCTGTTAGTGGTGGGTTGCATTTTGTCACCGAGACGCTCTACAACGTCCTGTTAGTGATGGCGTTGCATTGTCTGTCCACCAGAGGACGCTCTACAACGTCCCTGTGTAGTGATGGCGTGCATAGTCTGTCCAAGAGGACGCTCTACAACGTCCCTGTTAGTGATGGCGTGCATAGTCTGTCCACCAGAGGACGCTCTACAACGTCCCTGTTAGTGATGGCTGGCATAGTTGTCCAACAGAGGACGCTCTACAACGTCCCTGTTAGTGATGGCGTTGCATAGTCTGTCCACCAGAGGAAATATTGATTATTTTCTTTTGTTAATGTGTTTTTGTTCAAAAGGACTTTAAGTTTGTTATCTTAAGTTTGTATTTTTATACATTTTATTT
>NC_045745.1:9062836-9063963 GCF_008692095.1 Etheostoma spectabile | reverse complement strand
CAGAACTTTAATATATTTTGATGTTATTTTGTGACATATAATTATAAATTATTATCAAATTATTTTAGTGAGAACTCATAAACAACTACAAATAACTAATGTTAGGGAAATCTGTCTGGATTTTATTTTTTAAATATACAGTAAATTGGCCGATGTAGCGGTTGGGCTGTAGTTAGGATTTGAAACTATACCATACCATACCCGTACTGCTGCAGCAGGCCACCAAAGGGACATAAGGGACAAAAGGTGACAACCCTAGGTGGCAGTGAGGAACTCCTGAGAGAGGAGTCTTCTCTCTGCCTGCTGGAGGGGCTCCTGGCGGTGGTCAGGGGTCTTGTTTCATGCAGATCAACACTCTGAAGATCAATGTCAGCATCAACTCATCTGGCTGCTGTTACGTCCAGCCTAGCGGGACGTACTGCGCGGTTTTTGTGCATCACACACTAGGTGGTCCCCGTCAAGTGTCTGAGTCGATGACAAAACGTCAGAGTGCTCAGGTTGAGGCAAATGTATATTTTAGATGAAATCAGGTCCATCAATTTCTGCCTTTGCACAAAAGCCCGTCATGCTGTGGAACTGTCTGAATCTTTTTGTGTCACTTTCTTCTCTCTTCGCTTCCTCTTTTACCGTTTCCTTTTTTCTTAAAGTGCAGTCATGAATGAGAGACAAAATGTTTGACAGAAAGACATGCAGCTGTTGGCGGCCTCTGACGTGTGCTCACACACCGAACCTTATCTCAGTCCCTCCAGAAAAAACACGATTATGCAATTGCATAATTCAGGGCATAATCAGCCAAAGTCTTTTTTTTTCAAATACGCCACACAATTACCGCACAAAATAAAGCAACGCTTGCATGAGTTTTTGCATGAGTTGCAAAAAAGTCACATATATCTTAACAGAAAGTTGAAAAATGTTGCTTTTAATTCACACCAGAGCAGCCATTTTCCCCTGTTGCCATGGGAACATTACGACGTGACGTAATTACGCAACCTGCATATCATAGGAAGTAAGAAGAAATGACTTTACATTAACCCTTGTGTTGTCCTCCCGGGTCAAAAACGGACAACAATTTGACATTTTTGTTGCTTTTTCAGACTTTCTTCTAACACCACCTTACTAGTTTTACT
>NC_045745.1:9062595-9062826 GCF_008692095.1 Etheostoma spectabile | reverse complement strand
ATTCATGGTCAATAACCCTCATTTAGGTAGAATTATGTATAATATTTGAGTTAAAAAAGCACAAATTGTGAATTATTTTGACTAACAGTTAAGATCAGAGGAACAAAAGTGATCAATTATATTTGCAAAGAGCGTTGTATGGAATCCAATCCGTTTTTGTGGTAATTTGGTTTAAAAAGAAACCCATATTTCCGATATAAACATTTTTTAACCCTTGTATGGTATTCGGGT
>NC_045745.1:9062270-9062585 GCF_008692095.1 Etheostoma spectabile | reverse complement strand
CATTTCAAATTTTTGCAAGAAGAAAAATGGAACAAATATACATTTTTTTTTCTACCTTATTTTCTGTGATAAACATGTATTCCTGACTCAATTCAGAAAACTATTCTCGATACGACAACTTATGTTTTATCCAAGATAAGAATGATCACATAGTGGATTTTTAACATGAATTATTATAACCTTATGACAAAAAAAATAAAATCACACTTCCATTTTTAATTGTGATCTAGTAGAGACTGATTGCATTCCCTAAACATATACTGTATGCTATGTCAACTGTTTTAATTATTTGAGATAAAGACAATATCTATTAAT
>NC_045745.1:9061863-9062260 GCF_008692095.1 Etheostoma spectabile | reverse complement strand
GTAAAATTTTCAGAATTATTTTTAAAAACCCCATATGAGTCACGGGTCAATTTGACCCGAGGGATACAAAAGGGTCCCGGAAGTGAAGACAACACCAGGGTTAAGGTAGTAGTCTGGTGAGAACAGGGTGTCGGGGGAATCTTTTTGTATTTTGCAAGTTCTCACAATTTCATCTCATAAAATTACATTAATATCCCACATATGCCATTGCATTTTTTAACCCTTGTGTTGTCTTCCCATCAAAATTGAAAGTCAACCATTAAAAAATGATTCAAATACGATTCAATATAACTCACAAATCATCGTTAATTTTACCAGAAGCATGTTGTATGGAATCATCCATGTTATTTTTGGACAATTTGCTTGAAAGAAATCCATATTTCTGATATAAAACACT
>NC_045745.1:9058813-9061853 GCF_008692095.1 Etheostoma spectabile | reverse complement strand
GAAACGGGTCAGTTTGACCCGAGGAGAACACCAGGGTTAAGGATTCGGGTTATTTTGAGTCACCCACTTAACCAAACCGGGTTGTGTTGAGTCACTTGAATCACTTGCGTCAGTATTACTAGGAATAAGAAAACGCATTATTATTTTTTTAAATCGACTGTGAGCTCAACCTAATTGCATTTTAACATTTTACATTTAAACACAAAAGCTCAGGCCTAGCTAGTCTACGTGCAGAACGCTGTGTTATTTCAGAAGTGAAAGAATGGATTTGGTTGTGGATTTGCTTTACTCTTCGTCTGCTCGCGTGCAGATCCGCTCGTAGCCGGCTGATTGGCGCCTTTGACTGACTCACGCGAGATCTCACGCGTCATCGTGCCAGACCTTCCTCCACAGCGCTGCGGAGGAGGAACATACGACTGTGACAACAAACTAATTATAGCAAAATGTATTAAGTAAGAACAACAATATCATGAATAAAAACAGAAAATATGAGTGTTACCCGTGTGTGTGTGTGTGTGTGTTAGAAAGAGGGCACCTCTCTGCCTGTGTCAGCTGTGTGGCATTGTGTTTATGCATGACTTCCCTTCATTCAGTAAAGTCCCAAAAGGTGGAGATCAAAAGGCAGGGGTGGCAGATAAAGCTGACACGCCACACTCTCGCCCAACTTTTTTCAGTCGGGGGTTTGGAGGGAGATAACATTGGGAGACTGCACACACAATCCACCACACAACCCAGCGGACTAAGCTGAAGGGAAAAGTTGCTGAATATTTCTCATGCATAGCCGGCACATTTCAGACATATGAAAAAACATAAGAGAAAGAACATGAAGGAAGTTGAAATGGATGAAAATGGACTTAGATCTTGGCACTCCAAAAGCAGAATGTGAGTAATTCAGTACAGTCCATCTGTATATTTTCCATTTAAAAAGAAATGTGTTACTGCTCTGCCACTTGGCAAGGCAATCCATAGGGACAGCCGATATAAATATATGAATACCTAAACAGGTGGCCAGATTGGATATTTCTTCACTTTCTTCTCTATTGGCTCCCTCCATTGTGAATAATAGCTGAAGAAAACAGCCAATCTCCAATTCCCTCTGGAGGCTGAATAAACACGATGACCAATCTGGGTAGAGAGTTGATGGTTACCAAGCAATACCAATTATTCTTGAAATAAATAGAGACACCTACGTAGCAACTCTTGCAGTCTGGGACTATGTAGCTAAAGACACTTGAATGAATCAGTGAATCCGTCCGTCTATCCAGTCCCAGGACACACCATGATGATCAAGTCTTTCAGATACTTCAGTTCAGGTCCAACATCGGGCTTTCCCACTAACGCATCACACTCACATTTGTACTTGGTTCCTTTTTTCACTTGAAGTACAACACAGCAACATTTAAGGTAGAGCTGGAACAATTCCACATTTTAATGTACAATGACTTGTCTCAGAAATCATTGCGATTAACAATGGTATAGTCTCTTTCAGTAAAATTAATCAAACAAATTACAGTTTTGAATGAATCATGTGACCCAGATAATACCCAGTACCTATGAAGTTAACATAGTTGACATTGTATTTTATACTTAAATGAACATGAAACTGTCAAACAACAGTCATAGCTCTTAGGATATTACCTAATTTTAGATTAATGCAAAGTGTAGTAACCAGGGATGGGGGGGGGTCAGTGCGGGTCTGGGGCCTTGTTGGTGAGGCTGACTGCAGAGGGGAAGACACTGGGGAAACTGGGTAGTACTTCGTATTTGGGTTTTTGAGTGAAACTGTTTTTGTCCCCATCAAAAGGCAAGACAAAGCTGAAATGTCAGTCCGCTCGTCTTGTCTCTGTCCGTCCGTCCCTGTCCCGCCTGCCGTCCTAGGCGCCGACATCCCTTTGATGACGAGGCCATTCGGTCTGAGTAACCCTGAGATTCACTGAAAGTTTGTGCGTCGTCAATTTTCGACATGGTGCAGGGGAGGCCGTGATGGTTATTGAAGAGCTCTTCGATTGCGTCTGGAGCTTCGGGCGCAGAACAAAGACCTCGTTTAAAAAGAAAGAAAAGAGAGAAGGACGCATAGATCAAAGGGGGAGCGGTCTCCACGCAGCAGTGGCACTTTGTACTCAAACTGAGAGGACTTCCAGGGAGGTTAGGCTTTGTGGTTGTGTTCATCAAAGTAGATATATGCAGAGTAACGTTAAAAACGGAGGGTTTCAGGTCACTGCTACGGCTGCATAGCACTGAAATGGTCCCTGGGCTCGGTTTGACGATGTTGAACTTGTCTTTTTATTGTATGAAATGCAGGCAAACTGCTGAGATCTGCTGAGATCTACGTACAATATGTGAAGTTTTTCAGCTGGTTCTGACGATATTCATCGATATTCATAATATGTTCATAATATGTGATGTCTATGATGATATGTGCTTCTCCAATTTAAAGGTCTGCTCCCTGTTCTGATCTTTTGACATGAACTGTACTTCCTAACAAGCCTTTAGCGTTTGAACAATTAAAAAGTTAACTAATCTCAACACCAATCTGCATTTGAATAGAAATGCAAACACAGTGACTACTGTAACAGTGTAGTCATAACTCTGTGTGTGTGTGTGTGCGTGTGTGTGCATGCATGTGTATGTGCGTGCGTGCGTGTGTTGAAATGAAGGTGAAAGGTGTGTAAAAGTGAGGACCCTGCTGGCTGTTGTTTTTAAAACGCACATTTACAGGAACATCATCACAATATTCAAACATATTATCACATATTTTGCTCATATGGTGCAGCCATAATACAGCCGTGCTAGCAGCTCAGTCAGGCTGAACTCTACTTATAATTAATGAATATAATTAATTTCATTACAGTGCAATATTTATTTAATATTTAATACTTAACCATTTAATTTCATTGCAGTGCAATATTTAATACTCAGGACTTTTGATACACCAATAACTATATTATTTGCATAATGTTTAAACAAACCCTTTATCGTTGTCACTATTTTTTATATATATATGTATATAGTTGCTCTCAGGAACTGTGCACCACGTTCC
>NC_045745.1:9052524-9057524 GCF_008692095.1 Etheostoma spectabile | reverse complement strand
GTTTGAAGTGTTCTTCGCCACATTTTGAATCACAGTTGTTACAACAACAAAAAAAAGTTTTGGGATTGTTGTTTTTTTTTAAGTGTTTTTGGCTTTTCGCCTTTAACAAATTGCAAAAGACTGCAAAATATTGTAATCCAGTCGAAGTATAAATAAGATATTAAGCGTAAATATAAGAAGTAAATTCCATTGAGCTTCATTTATTTATTTATCTACACTGAATTATAAACGCAATACTTTTTGTTTTTGCCTCCATTTTTCATGAACTGAACTCAAAGATCTGAGACTTTTTCTATGTACACAGAAGGCTTATTTCTCTAAAATACTGTTCACAAATCTGTCTAAATCTGTGTTAGTGAGCACTTCCCCTTTGCCGAGATAACCCATCCACCTCACAGGTGTTGATCAGACAGCTTCATTACTGCACAGGTGGGCCTTAGGCTGGCCACAATAAAAGGTGAAGGGGGCAGTCAGTATCTGGTTAGTGTTAGGGTTCATCCCTCTCTCTCTCTCTCTCTCTCTCTCTCTCTCTCTCTCTCTCTCTCTCTCTCTCTCTCTCTCTCTCTCTCTCTCTCTCTCTCTACCTGACTGCAGTTCGTCACCCTAACTGACTTGAGTGGGCGAATGCTCTCATTTGATGGCGTCTGACACCTTGGAGAAGTGTTCTCTTTACAGATGATACCTAACCCTACCCATAACATCAGATACTAATGTTGGTATATACCATGTTGGAGTTTTTATCTTTTTCTAATCCTGCCTCTGGTGTTTTCTCACTGTCGAATGATGAGATTTATAATGATTTCCTAAGCTCCTGTTTTTATTTATAGTGAATGCCGAGTTTTATTAGTGACAAGAAGCACTTTGTTACAATAGGCTATTTCAAATTCATCTGTATTTTCACCTGTGTATATATAAATATATGCCCCCCACCAGAAAATACAAGAACAGGATTGTCCCTGCCATTATAAGGTTTAGGTGCAGCACCCGAGCCAAATGAATTTCACCAAGAGACTTTCCTCAGATCTAATGACTGTGGATGGACTTCTGTTGCAAGTTTTGTCTTTAATAAGTTTCTGAGAATTATGTATTATATGTTCTAGCTTTTCTAAAGTTTAAGACACAGATATGGTAATAATAACTGTGATGTATGTGCCGTTGAGCATTGAGTACCCGTTCCACTAGTTGGTGCTGTGCCAGCACTGTTACTGTGATTATCTGTATGTAGTAAGTTGAACAAGTACGTTAGTATAAAGACAGTCGCTCCTACTGCCACTCCATGTCTGTGTTGTCTCTACTAGGAAGGTTAACTGAAGTGAACCCATGACAGAGAAGTAATGGTCCAAAATAATGGCAGAACAGGACGCAAAACTACCACAAAGGGACACAAAGTGACACCAAATTACCACAGAGGACCAAAAAAAACATAGAAACCCTAAATGACCAAAAAGAGACACAACATGACTACTTAGAGATGCAAAATCCCACAAAGAAATGCAAAATGTTTTGGGAAATTTCATTTATATTATACAAAAAATATCACGTTTTCCTGAAGAAGGATGTCTAATAACCCACCCCCCCGCCAAAATTCTTTGCACCTAAGTCTTCCACAAAAAAACAGGAAAAACACTGAAGAAGTGTCTATAGTGTTGCCGTTATTATTCTCTTCTTTTT
The DNA here is from genome assembly GCF_008692095.1 of Etheostoma spectabile. Classification (NCBI taxonomy): domain Eukaryota; kingdom Metazoa; phylum Chordata; class Actinopteri; order Perciformes; family Percidae; genus Etheostoma; species Etheostoma spectabile. The sequence continues at coordinate 9,055,853 of NC_045745.1, read as the reverse complement.
CCTGTTTTATTCGTTATTTTTTGTGTATTTGTTGTGACAAGGGATTTTCCCCAATGCGGGATCAATAAAGTCTATCTTATCTGAGTTGCTGTTCTAGGTGATGCTCCGCTCAGACTGTAGGACAGAAGGGAGAACTTCTTCTTTTTTGTCTGTTCTGTTGTTGTTATCAGACGGATCAATTGAAAAATGTATTAGTTTGGAGTTGGGCCATGTTGGTGCCCGGCAGCCACACAGGGCCAACAAAGGCTGATTGAAAGAGCACTCAGTGTTGCAGGATCGGAGAGGGAATGGATTGCAGGAGACGCATTGTTGCCTCTCCATTGCCCCTTCATTTGACTCTCCGAGTGCTTCTTGGCGGAGGGTTCGCAGGTGGCCAGGCAGCTCTTTCATGCAATGCATTTGCATTTGAAAAGCTAATGCAAGTTTTGCTGGTAATTGAGAGAATAAACAGAGGAACGGCTTCTTCTCGGCTTGTCCTATGTTTACCTGTGACAAACACACGGCTCGGTTGTACCTCTGAGCCCCCCCCCCCACCCTGTCATCTATTTGCTGACTTGGGCTGGAAGAGAAGTGTTTAAGCTGCCTGGAGGGTGAGATTTACACAGGCTGTAATTCAAATCTGGGAACCCGCAATGCTACTATTGCTATGCTACATTATTTACAATTCCTAATCTCTGATTGTGATGTTGTCATGGTGTCTGCCATGGAAGTAGAAGCGTTCAACAAATTCATGAATGCCTTTTGTTTTGTCCCAGTTGGAGGCTGGGTTGTCTGATTTGTCCCATTTCAAAGACGGCTTCAAACGCAGCCAAGAAGAACAGCCCTGAATTGGTAGGATTCGACCGGTGCATCTTTGCAGCCTTCAGCGTGTCACAATCAATTCTGGGTCAGTCAGTTTGTTGAAGCCACTAGCCGCTGGCTTTAACCAGTGCCTGTCCAGACGGTCTCAGAGCTTGCAGCCCCTGGCAAAGAGTCAAAAAAAGTCTTTCCTAGTCATTGTGTTTTTACAGAAGCAGATTACTTCATTTCTCCACGCTTCTTCTGTGATTCCACCAGGATACCACCACGCTTTCAGGCCACTAGTACCTGGAACCGGCATCAGTAAACACGTCAAGAAAATCAAAGGTTGACTATTAAGCGCAAGAGTAACTTAGTTTAGTTTTTTTGTTGTCCAGCGGGGTTTATTCTTAAAAATGGTGTGCAGCTCGATTATCTGAGCTACTACAAGTATCGAATCGAGACTTGGATAGGGGAGGGGGGGGACATCCCTTACTTGTACTTGTACCTGTAAAAGCACCAAAACAGATCTTATGCAAAGCGTAGGCCTGTATCAATTATTAAATAATTGTCAAATAACAACAAAGAGGCGTGGTGTACTTTATAGGCTGTGTACTTGTGTTATCACATTCTCTCACATGACAGTGATATGAACAAAAGATGTATCCCGGGACTCAACTTTATTTAGTTTTGGAAATGTCATACATAAATCCATATATTTCCAATTTGACTGACAGAATTATTTCTGAGACAAGTACACACACAAAGCATAATTATCATAAATAACATAAATAATTATCAATAGCTGTCGAGCTAACAGAGTGGTGACAGTGGAGGCAATGCTGGGTTCAGCTTTGTTCCATTTAATTAGAAATACCTTCCAGCTGAACTGAATGAAAAAGGGGCGTGTGGGAGAGAGAGAGAGTGAGAGAGTGTGTAATGGAAGAAATGGTGGGAGGGGGAAAATGAGAAAAGACAGAGGAAAAGAGGAAAGAAATGGGACAAGTGGAATCCAAAACTGACAAACAGGATGATGAGCTAGAAGGACCGGACAAGGGAGAGGATTGTAAAAAGATGAAAGGCAGTGTGTGAAGGAATGGCAAAGAGGAGGAGAAGAGAGGGTAGAAGAGAGGTAAGGAGGCACACCTGAGTGTTGAGAGGCCTCGGTCCCGGTAGGAGCGCTGCTGAATAATTCATGGCTGCTCGTCTGGCTGTGCTGGCCGCAGCGCTCACTGCAAAGAACAAGAACAAAGACTCGTGAACAGAAAGGAAGCTGCAAACTGTGTGGCTGTGTGAAGGGTTTGGAGACGAGTCTAATTCCTGATAGTCAGTGAGATGAAGATCGATGGAGGCAGCTGAAGGAAGTCACACCAAATGTGTATAATATGAGTAATATCGCTTTAGTAGTATTTTCTTACATACGGCAGAGTATTGTTCAAACGTTTCAATACCAATACTGTGATTTAAGGATACCGGTTCCTAAACGACACTTTTTTTGGTACCAATTTTTATAAAATCTATTTTAACAAAAAAAAAGAACATACAACATAACCGGCCCAGGGTGGAAAATATCAATCTGCTAGAACCTACAACATTAATGTTTTATTGTGCACTGTCCCGGTCGTTGCTCTGATTGGTTGCAGGTCTATCCAACTGAGTGCAGCGCCATTTTCTCTCCCGGTCTGGTTGAAACACGCCCCCGTAACCACAGCCCAGTGGAGACGCATTGGTTCTGACTAGAGTCTGATCTGACCACGTCAGGCTAAGGAAACCCAAACTTTCCCAGAACTTCCAGTGCACTTAAAGGTGGTTGCACCTTCATTTTCCAGACATTTATTCACCTTCTTTATGAGCATTTTTTTTATCCTGAATGGCTTTTCTTTTCTGTTCCTGACAACTTTTCTTAGGTTTCCTTCTTTTTCTCATCCAGCTACCAAAGTTATTTGCAGTTCTGTACTGGACAACGGTGCATATTGTGGCTGTTAGAAGATTGCTCTTACAAGTAAAGGAACCCGAAATGTTGCTTTGTCGTATTATTCTTTTAAAATACCAGTACTATTGCAGTTATTTCTTTATGAAATAGAAACAAGTTAGAGCTGCCTGTCAAGTGCATAAGTAGAATTTCTAAAATTCAGTTCTTTGTTAGCGTGGGTTACCACTTATGTCCACAGAGAGAAGAGAAGGTGTGTGGAAGGGCGAGGAAGAGATACCGACTGAAGCACATTACTTTTCAGCTATCATGCATCCTTAGTGATTATTAAGTCTAAGATATGAACTAGCCTGTGGGAGGAATCACTGAGACAACGCCGTCCATTTCAGTAACGAGGGACCACAAGAATATCTGGCTGATGTCTGATAGACGTCTGTGCGGAGGATGAACTATTCTGTTGAGAACTTCCAAGTTGGGAAACAAATGTCCACCTCCTTTCTTACAGTTGATTTTTGTCATCAAAGTGTTGGAAATTGAGTTTAGATAACAGTCTGCCGGCCGCCTCTCCCAGGCCCGCTGACATCCACCTGGGGGATAATTCACAATCACGACACGTCCGGGC
>NC_045745.1:9051463-9052514 GCF_008692095.1 Etheostoma spectabile | reverse complement strand
ATCCCCAGGCCTCATCACCCCCCCACCCCTCCCCCTCCCCCCCCTGCACTGTCGTCGCCACAGTGCCAGAATTTTAATACGTTTTACAAAGTGTTGGGAAGTATTACATGAAGCTTGAAAACAGACCTCAGCTTCTTTGGGATTTCATAGGGTCTTGATCTCCATTTGCTCGTCGGAACCTGAGGGATGAAAAGACGGCGGGAAAACAAACAGAAAGAGGGGCTTTGCACGAGAAGATCACATGGACAGATAAATGACTTCTCTCTCTCTCTCTCTGTCTCTCTCTCTCTTTCTTTCTTAGTCTCCTGTCACACTGACATCCCTTATCTTCCAAACGGTCCAGCGGATGATCTCATTTCATGGGAAGGCCTCTGCATGGGAAGGTCTTGCTAGGCCTTTTTTTGAATCCAAGCAGCCCCTGAGCCAGTTTCCTCTCATCATTACTTGGTTAATATCCTTTGGTCTGTTGCTGTTCTGGTTTACAGACTGAGACAGTGGAAGCGTCTGTTGCGCTGGGTTTAACTTTCCACAGGCAGCGTATTAACGTCTACCGATTTTAAGCGGAATTGTGTCACCTACAACATAATGCCGACAGTGTGCACTGCATTTTGCCGACCATGAGTTATTGGCAAAGGCGTAACTTTTGGGTTCAACGTTGGGGGTTGAGATATCAAGTTTTGAGCAAAACCTGAATTTTTCAGCGTGAAAAACACATCATTTTCTGGTGGATTTTTCTTTAACAATTTGGGCCTCTCTGCATCAATTTATGATGCAAATGTCTTTATTAAAAGGAAATTATGTACCACAAGGTATATGTTGTGGGTTGCACTGGCTAGTTTTGATTATTGTAGAGGGGTTGTATTAGGGGTCGCTTCAGAACGTCGCAGGGAAAAGTCACAGCGGTCTGAACCGTGTTGGAGCTAAATCCTGCTCCGGTCTCAGGGGTCAGTCAGTCAGTAGTCAGAATCTCAGATGTTGATGTGTGAATCCTTTTTATTTCATAGGATATCCTAGAGGCAAAGTTACCTGGATCAAGCTGTCACAGCTCTCC
>NC_045745.1:9046001-9051453 GCF_008692095.1 Etheostoma spectabile | reverse complement strand
TCTGGCTCTTCGGCTCTTGCACCCCTGGTCTTATCCACTAAGGGGGGGGGGGCTGGTCTCTAGGTCACACTGGTGTGATGTGTTTGTGTTATTATTTTGTTATCTTTTCAGTTGAAATGAGACTGAAAGTGTATGACCCTTTCAGGACCTGCAGAGCAAAAGATCAGTTGGGCTGTAAAGGGGGACTGGAACCAGACTCAGGACGCGGACCCTAATCATCAATTCTGCTTCTGGCATATTTAGGAGAGCTGGATTATAACCGAATGTACCAGAACATCTTATATTAGAGAACAGGAGTATTGCAAAACAACTTAATGCATGAACAACAAACTTAATGCATGACCAACATGTCTCATATTCCTTTAATTTTAGTCTAAATAATTCCTAATTTCTGCTTTTCTAACTCAAACATTAGGTATATTTTCCTATAGATGAGGTTTATTGACCATAAATTCCCCAAATAACTGTACAACTAAAGTTAATAAGTTAGTGTTACATGTGTTGAACATTGAAAAGATGTTCAGAAGTGTTAAAAAAGAGACAAAAACATAAAAAAGCATCAACAAAAGTGTTGATTTTCAATTTTGACGGGAAGACAACACAAGGGTTAGTTAATTAGTTAGTTCATTTTAGTTTTATTTCTGTGTCATGCCAAGCATTTGGCACATCCCACATGGGATTACAACACACCACAAAGTTATTTAGCAAACATCTCCGCATATACAAATCATTCAGAGAAATACATGAATACAATATACACACATGTATATGCACATATATACACAGATCCTTCTGATGAAGAGCTTTTGTCCTCTTCTCCAAGGCTTTCTCAAGACAATTAACTAATTTAGATGTTTTACATGTGAACAGCCATCTCAGTCTTTGAGCATCATCCATATTTACCAAATCAATGTCTGATTTTATCTTACTAAACAAAAGAAAATCACGCTGTTCACAATAAAAAGGACAGTAGAAAACACAATGGAACTCATTTTCCATATCATTCAAACAACACATGGGACAGATCCGTTGTTCCTCTTCTAATCAACCGAATACAGCATGCATGAGCACGAGGTGTTTTACTGGGTTTAAACGAGCTCGGCTGAGAGAGAGAGAGAGAGAGAGAGAGAGAGAGAGAGAGAGACAATTTATCCTTTGGGTGCTTGTCTGAAGGAGTAGACAATAATAAAATACAGAAGTGTTAACTTCAAAGTGAAACATGCAATTTCAACTCAGGCTTAAGACATTTCTTGAAGTTTTAATTAAGTTGTGTTTACCATAAAGGGTGTGAAAAAGAAATGCAGGTCAGTCAGGTGAAAGGATATATATATATTTAGACTTACATAAACAGCATATTATTTGTATTTGATAATGAAAACTAGTATGAGCCGGGCACTGTTTATGTATGCAATGTTTCCACCCTGTTTGCCAATGGATGGGTTTGCAGTGCTGATGCTGAAGTCAAGTATCTGCCAGTATTTACCATGCAGTCGTACAGATTAAGAGATTAGGGCATCTGATCAGCGTAATGACTCTAATACTGGCTGGATACAGTGTTCAGTGTGTTCCCCACACAGCAATCTTGCCACGTAGATTACTAACAGGCGTGTGTTATCAAAACTCAGGTGTTAGAAAGAAAAATGAAATGGCAGATGTTAGACCGAGCCAGAGATACATGATCAGGGCTCTGCACCATTTCAGCAGGAAATACGATACAACGTTGTTGTCAGGTTTTAATGAAATTGGGAATCAATTGTCGTGAACCCGTGGGAGTCCCAAAAAATTGTGTCATGCCACTCTTATGTAGATATCTTCAAGCAAAGAGTATAGTATGTATATTATGCTTGAGTAAAATGAACACCAATTAACAAAACTGCTAAAATGTTGATATTGAACCAAATCCCAAACTGAGATCAGCTCTTATCTTCAAGTTGATGTTCTGTGTTTTCAACTGTTGTTTGGTGATTTGCTCTTAAACACATTTAGAGAGGATTTGAATCGCCACTTCTCATTCTTAATTCTTTTCCTTTTGGTGCTGGCTCTTGAAAATGCTCCTGTTTTTGCTTAGTTGTTGTATATATGGCACAGATACCTACTCTGTAGTTTTATTCCAATGCTCTGTTTCTCATAAATGAAATTCTGCCTATCACTCTATATGATTTTTTATTTTTTATTTTAAATCTAATATTCTTGTATGCATATGTGTGGAATTCATGGCCAGCTGCTATATGCTTGCTCTAAAAACACGAGAAGACAACACTGACTAATTGTCCCTGTGTCTTTGTTTGTCCCAGGACGGCATGGGCAACCTGAGAATAACAGAGAAGGGCCTGAAACTGGAAGGGGACTCGGAGTTCCTCCAACCCCTCTATGCCAAAGAAATCCACTCCAAACCAGTAAGTCACATATATTCATATAAGTCACATATACACACATATTAGAATCCAGGTGAAGGTTATGCAGCGTAAATCATTATGATGCCTTCCTTTATTTAGCCAGTAGTCGGTGTCAGTTTGAGTTTGGTGTTCAAAGACGACGCTCGCCATGCTAACGACGCTCAGCTCTCAACACCTCAGATAATTACCAGTGTCAGCCTCATTAGCAGTGGATTCAATTCAGTTTATGTAAGAAGGGGACAGTGCAAATGAATCAAACACAGGATTACACATGGGTTCTAAAATGGCAGAATAAGCCAAAAGGCTAAAATCCCCTGGCTTTAAAGGGTGTTTTAAAATACAAATAAAGGGAAAAAAGAAATCTAGACGACACAAGCCGAGCAGAACTTAGCACAACACTAACTAAAAGACTTGTCTCAGATCTAGTGATTGTAGTTGGTCCTCATCGTCTTTCAGCTTTCTGAATGTTTTTTTTATTTGTTATTACCTGCTCTAGCTTTTCCATCGTTTCAGACACAGATATGGTGATAATAATGGTCTAAAAACATGTGGAAATGCATATGCTATTTATTGAAAAATGTTTGTATATCGCTTGTGTTGTCTTCCCCTCAACCCAAAAAAAACCTGTTTTGGTTACTTTTTTTCAACATTATTATCACTTTTTCCGACATATTTGTTACTTTTTCAATGTTGTGGGTTCTTTTTTGATGTTTTTTTTCAAAGGTTTTTGATATCTTTAATGTTGACATTTTCAGCGCTTATTTCAACGGCTCATTTGTTTTAAAAAACACCCCAAAAAACTGAAAACTGGTCAAATTTGACCCAAGGACAGCATGAGGTATATTGTAAAAAAAAATTTTTTTTTAAAGAAATACTGTAATAACAATGTTGTGACTGGATTTTTGAAATTAAGCTTCATAATAACAATATTTGAAACTATTTATTGAAAATACGTGCCCCTGAGTCTCCCACAAACCTGGGGCAACGACACTATGTGTGTCACAAAGCATTTTTCAAATAAACGCAGTTGTTACCGCTTTGTAAATGTGAATGACTTTCTATTAAACACACAAGAAGATGATGCAACAAGACATAGGCTGAGTAGTGGAACACAGGATGAGGGGAGAGGGTGGGAAGGTGTGAAGAGACGAGTGTCTAATGACTGGGAGTGTGAATCCGTGTGAGTCCTGGAACCTATGCACATCTTTCATGGTGGAAAAAAAAACCACATCAACATCTGAGACAATCCTGTAGGGACTCGTACTGGATGCTGTTGCTTCCACTGCAGCTGCGTCCACAACTCGCATCGATCTCGTTACGTGTCTAAATGTTGCTCTGACAGAGCTCAGACTACGACTGCAGAGGGTTTAAAACCGCCCGAACTGATTATATGGTAGGAAAGGCACTACAACACATGTTCTCACAGAGGTATCTGAAAGGCATTGATCCGTTCCCTGCTGCGCTCAAGTGATGATGTCAGCAGACCAAGCCGAGGGGCCCAGGTTCTCCTCCCACTCCTCCTGGGGGGGTCCTGAAGAGTTCCCAAGTCACACAGGATAGTAGTCTTTTTGAATCATCCTCATCTTTTTGTTGGCTGCTTGTTTCTGCCGGCCTCTTCACCCCGATAACACGCCACATTTTTAGCTCCAAGCCAATGGCAGACTTTGTTGAAATGTGAAAGAACAACAACTGTTAGTTCTCAACAAGCCAAAGTGGCCGGTAGATTGAGAGTGTTACCCGCCAATGGCAAAATTCACCTGCATGTGGCGCGTGGTCGGGTGTTAATTTCAGGTCCTGGTCCCGAGAACCAAAGGAGCCGTGTTTCCGTATTGAAAGTTTATAAGTTTTTGCCGCATAGTGAAGACCGTTCTCTGGCTTGAACACGCTGTTTTATGTTGACACCACGTTGTGCTGTTTCATTTTGAGATTATTTTCCGTTGGATGTTGAAGTCTGTAAGTGTTTTGGCATGGCTGGCCAACTGGCACTCTATCCATGGAGTTGGAAGGGGGATTTAGTGATAAAGTGATATGCACTCCCCCTGCTTTTTTCACAAATCGCTCCCTGTACCCAGCCCCCTCTGTGCTTTCTGCAGTCCTTATTACAGCTTCAGGAGGAATATCCAAGCTTAGAGATGTCAGAGAAATGGACAGATATGCACGATAAAGTGATATGCACTCCCTCCCTCTGTCTCATCTACTCTGGCTGTAATCAAAGCTGTGTGCAGGTAGTGGACAGATGGCTTGATAATGCAAGAGAGCGGGGCACTTTATCTCTGCTGTCTAGGACCCTACGCAAGCTGAGAGGGAGGATGAGCGTCGGAGATAGGAGCATAAGAGAGAGCGAGGGCGCAAGAGAGAGAGTAAGGATGGTGATGAAGATGAGGAATGGGAGAGAAGGTGAAGCTGTAGTAACAGAGACAGAAACAGGGACCCATATGGACGAGGACTGAATTAGAACGAGAGGAATGGGAAGCCGGCGAGTGTTTTGACAGGCGGCGGCGTGCTGGAAGCGGCCAAGTTCAACACTGACTCAAACGAGCACGACACGCTCGCAGCGTGACACGACGGTGCTCTGAAATAATCCGAAACCTTCACAAAGACGCAGCTATGAATTACTGCACATTCCTAGTGCATTCATTTGACAAAAGTATAAATACAGGCTGATAACGCTAGGATATTTACTTAGCACATTAAAGAGGGCTGGAAGCTGTCGTATTCATTGCTTATAATAAAAAATTAGAATCGATATGGATAGATAGAATTTTATCGATCTAGTTGGAAAATTCCAGTGCTACAGCAGCAAATTACAGTATCAGACACATAGCACACACACACAATGTACAAGAGATAAAAAAAAAATAGGCTAGAATACAAGAGTAAATGTTCAAAGACGAATTAAATAGAAAGGAAAGAATGTACAAACATGCATATACAAGTTGGGAATACAAATGTCCAACTACTTAAATAGTATTTGTGATGTAAGTAAAACATGTTAAACCATGTGTTGGTACCTGAGCTGTATTGAGAATGCAAAGCAACCTTCTACATCAGGGGCC
>NC_045745.1:9042409-9045991 GCF_008692095.1 Etheostoma spectabile | reverse complement strand
GGGGGGGTTATCCTGTTCTTAAATATGTTGCTTTTTTTTTTAACAATAGGTCAAATATACAGTACAGGCAGGCCAGCGGCGTTGGCAAAGAAATCTGTTTTATTTATGATTAAATTACCTGTTTTCCTTCCGTTTATGTATTTCTTCGTGTTCTTCATTGCTAGCCTGGCCACCGAGGATTTGGTGCGTTCGGCAAAAGAAAAGGCGCCAAGCCGTCGGTGACGTCCGTAGTCTGGGACGCGATGACGTTTTTTTTTCTTCATACTGTTTATATTTTTACAACTAGTGAATGTGAGAATCCTTCACCTTGTTTGTGATCCGTTGCACCCCTATTTGAGAGGGATGGAATATTACATTGCAAGCCATTCTCTCATTGTTTATTATTAAAACGGGGTGTATAGTTCCATATTAAATGAATCACTATAAATATTGGCAGTTTAAAACATGGCAACCGTATTGCCAATTTGCTGATGCCTGGTTGCCAACGCGGCAACCGCCTTAAAAAGCTAGCGTGGAGGGGAGCGTGCCAATGTTCCCACATCTCTAAGATTTTTTTTTTCCTAAATTAAGCCCTATGTTCTCACATTTCCTTTTTCATAAAATCAGATTTCATCCCACTTTCTCCCAATCTGGCAGCTAATCACACCCAATCTATTATCCAGTAGCCGTGGACTCCAGATGGAATGTAACCCTAACCCTAACATAGGGCCTAATTTTAAGAAAGATCTTGGAAATGTGGGCACAACGGGCTAATGGAATGGAGATTAATAGAAAAAGCAACTCATATTATAAAAAAAAAAGAAAAGGGGGAAAGAGGAAGCGAGAGGGGAGCTACAATAACTCACGCTGAGTGAGAAATGAGAAGGCAGGAGAGGGCTGGAGCTGGAGCTTAAGCAGAGGAGGTGAGAGGAATGATACCGAGCAAGAGGCGACTGCAAAAGACAATTGGTCAGTCCAGGAGAGGATAGGAAGACGGATTGAAAAAAATAGGAGAAGAAAACCCCTGCTGTGAGTTATTCCTCTGTTAATATGATTGCAGTCGGGTCTCTGTGTATTGCCCAGTACTTCCTGTCTCTTTCCTATTCCTCTCCATGTCTCTTGTATTTTAGCACTCTATCTTTCTTTTAGTTTAGCTGTGTTCACTTCACAATTGGGACATTTGTTCTTTCACAATGTGAAAGAACAGCTTTAGCTAAGATTCTCAAAGCGACCATGGCAACATAGAGCGATAGATTAGTTCATATAGCTTAGAATGATAGTTGCTGTTGAACACAGTGAAGCGTTTTGCTGCTAAAGACCCAGATATGTCAGCTGTAGGAGTCAGTGGAGACCAAAACAGAGCTTGAAGGAGAGTAAAAATTTGACTCAGGCAAGTTACCAGAAACAGGACTCCAAAGGAATGTTAGACTTAATCTGCTAGATGTATTTCAATTTTTTCATAGCGTCAAACCATCATAACAGAAGTTCTCTCAGAACACTACAGATTACAGTGTGTGTGTGTGTGTGTGTGTAGACCCCACCAAATCATGTTGCTGCAGCTCCTCTTTTCACCCTGTGTGTTGAGCTCTCTGTTTTAGCTACAGATTGTGGCATCTCACTTCTGTTCCATCGTTGCTGGGAGTCGCAAATGCTCAGTAGCTAGGTAAGGACTACTAGCCAGTCAGAAGCAGAGTGTGAGGGCCCTGACAGTACCTAGGTAAGGACTACTAGCCAGTCAGGAGCAGAGTATGAGGGCCCTGACAGTACCTAGGTAAGGACTATTAGCCAGTCAGGAGCAGAGTATGAGGGCCCTGACAGTACCTAGGTAAGGACTACTAGCCAGTCAGGAGCAGAGTATGAGGGTCCTGACAGTACCTAGGTAAGGACTACTAGCCAGTCAGGAGCAGAGTATGAGGGTCCTGACAGTACCTAGGTAAGGACTATTAGCCAGTCAGGAGCAGAGTATGAGGGTGTTCCACACTAGCAGCTAGGCGAGCATTATAACGTGTACAACAGAGCTGCTTGGAACAGATGGTGAACAGTGTTTTCTGTTCTGTTTTCAGATGGTAAGTCCCTTTTGGGGGGGGGGGGGGGGGGGGACTTGTCACTTTTAAAACCTATACCAATAAAGATATATAACACGATAAAGGAAAGGAAAAAAGCATCATAGGGGCACTGAAAGATAATTATTGACACCTTTTTGTCACTGAGCTGTTTAAAACTAAACATAGATTTAATTTCCCAACCATGGCCAATGTTTTTTTGAATTGTCCCGAGTATTAACAAGGCTTCATCTGTTGCTTTTGATTTGGAAAAGGAGGCCAGGAAGGCAGCAAAGGGCCCGAGCATCCCAGTAGACCGCTAGCCATGACTCAACAGATTCGTTACCCCGTCACTGCTTGTAACACCGCGCTGGTCCAGTCCCCAGTTTGGGATTGGTGTCTGTTTGGGTGTCTGCCCTTAGCAATCTGTTTATCATTTGTTTTTCAAAATAAAACCGACTTGTTTTTACACAATACACAATTCAAATCCAAAATGACTTGTTTTGCGGGGCTTCTGATCGCGTCCTTTTTATCGCTTCCGTGTCACGCAGTTTAACCCTCCTGTTGTCCTCGGGTCAGATTTCATTTGATTTTCAAAACGTTTCTTTATCAGAACACTGGGTTTCTTTCAACAAAATTGTAAAAAAACAAACAAAAAAACAGTCTTCACAAGTAAAATAAATCATCGGTTCATTACTCTTACTGAATATGGGTGTTTTATTGTGAAGTTATGTCATTTAACAAAAAAAAAGGTAAAAGGATTTTGAAAAAAGTGACATCAGTGACAGAAAAAGCTTCTAAAACGTCGGCAAGAAAATAACAAATGTAAAAAAAAAACTTTAAAAAAAAGTGACAAAAACATCGGGAAAAGCTCAAAAACATCAGGTGACAGAAACGTTTGACCCAGAAAAACAAATGGACAACAGGAAGACAACACAAGGGTTAACACTCATGTCCATTTTCATTTTTTTCATCATAAAAAAAATGGCCCTTCAAAATAAGGTGAAAATGTCAACATTAGAAATATCAAATAACTTTGAATAAAACATAAAAAAAAAGCACCCACAACATTGAAAAAGTGACAAAAATGTCAGAAAAAACGACAATAGTGTTTTTTTTTTATGGTTGACGGGAAGACAACACAAGGGTTAATTCAGTTGAAAATGTCCGAAATTAGGTGAAACGCTGGTTTTCCATTTTTCATTCAAGAAGTAAATAAAAAAAAAAACTTGTTTTCAGATTTTCCTTTTGGAAAACATTTTTTTTTTTTTGATTTCCATTAAAAACGAATGGTCCACTGATTCCATCGCTACCTTTTTAACCCTCGTGTGGTCTTCGGGTCAAATTTGACCCGTTTTTCAAAATAGCTACATCAGAAAGAAGGGTTTCTAAATGACCAATATAACCCCAAAAATAACATTTGCTTGCTTTGCAAGGACAGCAAACGATAGGATCTCTACTTTGATCGACTTTTGTAGAGGAAAAAAAATTGCATTTGGAAAAGGAAATCTTTCAAAGCCTGATTGAAAGTTGACATATTCCCTTCTGTACTTATCCTTCA
>NC_045745.1:9034669-9042399 GCF_008692095.1 Etheostoma spectabile | reverse complement strand
GAGTCTAAATAATTCATAATTTCAGCTTTTTTTAACTTAAGAATTAAGTCTAATTTCCTGTGCATGAGGTTTATTGACCAGGATTTCCAAAAATGTAGTAAATGTAAAACTGGTAATAACTTGGTGTTACTAGGCTAGTGTTTATACATGGTAGTGAAAAGAAAACGTCCAAAAAAGAGCCAAAAACATTGAAAAAAATGAGACAAAAGTGTCGATAAAAGAGACAAAAACATCAGAAAAGGGGTTGATTTTCAGGAAGACAAGTACATGGTCGAATGGAAGACAACACAAGGGTTAAAAGCCGCTGGACCCGGCTGAATTCCTTAAAAAGCCTACGTATTTCTCCAAGAAATGCTTTAGCTCCACTTCTTGATGTTCAATTCAAGTGATTTTTTTTTTTTTTTTTTTGCTGTAGTCCTCGGAGAAGCTCTGCCTCCCAGAGATATTTTCTAAAACTAACTCCAATCCACATTTTTCTCCAAGTGTCTCATCTAACTCCTCTCTCTTTTCCTCAGTCTGATTCCTCTCTGTGTGGCATCCTGCTGGGAGAAATATAGTCTGTTGCATTGGTAACGATGGGAACGGGGGGGGGGGGGAAACGGGGGGACGGGGTGGATCAGAGGCACCCACAACAAACTAAACACATGTACTGTACACACACATCCCCGAAGGACTTGTGCTGGAGCCTCGCCGAGGGATTTCAAGAGACGGTAGCAGAGAAAATAACTGTGCAGAGAGATGGAAGGATAGGGCGGCTGCTATGAAACATAACCTTTATATACACTTTATACATTACGTGACCTTAGTAGCACAATATAGACTGTCCCCCGTTTCTCATCACATCATGAATTAGATGGGTGGTCAGGAAATTTGGGTGGTGACTGATAAGAGTCAGATATAGATATATAGATACAAGTGCAGTGTTTTTCAAGGTTTGTGGAGGACTTAGGGGGACGTGTTTGGCGGAAGGGTTTAGGGCTCCTGTCTATTTTTCAGTAGATTTATGCAATTTCACATCATTTTAGGACCATTATTACTACAATGTCTGTCTAAAATGTTGGAAAAGCTAGAGCAGACGATCAATAAATAACTCAAAAAGCTTGAGGACAAAACATGCTGAAGAAGTCCACTGGGGACCAACTAATGGACGCTGTAGGGAGATGGTCTGGGTGCATGGTGGACGTACAAAGTTCAGGACTTTAATCATTATGATCCGTCATGAGTCCTGCGTCCAGAGGTCAGGGAATGATCGATCGAGGTTCCAGTTGAATGTGGACAAAGTAAACTTGTCCTGCCTCTTGTTTTTAATTCAACTAACCCCAACTAACTAACTAACCAACCAACCAACCCTAACTAATTGACTAACCAACCCTAGGAATACAAATCAGGAAGATTGTCAGTGAATTCCCCACATGCCTCACACTGCCCTCCATTTCCATGAAGACATGCATACACAGGTAACTAGGACTGCAGTCAAAAATCCGCCAGCAGGCTAACACTATTACAGAAATGTTGATTAATGTGTATCATAAATGTGTTGCACCTGCTGTTTGAGGTGAATGAGTGAATGAATGAATGAATGATGAATTGACTGATATCATTTTTGTAAAGCTGCCCATTTCTGCTCCCTGTACACCAACCGCAAAGTTGACCAATTAGACGTGTTTTTAATGTGTGGCCGGGTTGGCCAGGTGGTGGAGCGGGCGCGCATGTGCTGGGTTGGGGGTTTGTGCCTCGACGCGGAGGTCTGGGGTTCGGGTCCGTCCTGTGACAGTTTCCTGAATCTCTCTCCCCCCTTTCTCACCTTGCCGTCCTGTCAAAAATGAATGAGGCAGAAAAGCCCAAAAATAATCTTTAAAAAAATCTTTATGTCACCCATCTTTGGTCCTGTGTTGATGTCAGCGGAGCTGCAGGTGATGACAGCTCTGGTCCGCGGTGACGCCTCAGCACTCCGACTGAGGCGTAGCTTTGAAACTGAAGGCCCCTAAACACGGTGTGATCTTTGGCTGCTGCAGGCAACGTTGACAATCATGGGAGGAATGTGACGAAAATGTTGCTTGTAAATCCAAAAATGGCACGTAGATACCACATTGGGATGTCTAAATCTATTGTAAGCACCAGCCCTGATCCAAAACTTGTTAATTATTAATCTTCACATTAGAGAGCAACAATGTGAACGCTGTTCGCTTCGCCAGGCATTTATCTCATTATTTGCATCAACATGGTTATCGTGCAGTAAGATGTAATTTGACTAAGGATGCTGGACATCAGCCCTGTTCACTGACAGAGGTTTTGCTCCTTCACACCTACTGTAATTCCTCAAATAAAAGCCGGGGCCTTTATTTACTGAACCGCACAATGTACCCGGCTTTTATTTGAAGCTGGCTTCTATTAGAGCCCGGCCTTTATTTCTAATTCCGTCTGTTTAATAAGTATATTTGTTTTAAATAAACCGTTTTAAATGAAAAGCCATAGCGTTCCAGTGGATAGAGAAAATTATTTTTTTAACCCTTGTGTTGTCTTCCCGTCAACTATGAAAAAAAGTTGTCGCTTTTTCTGACATTTTTGTCGCTTTTTCAATGTTTTGGGTGCTTTTTTCAAATGCTTTTTCCAAAGTTATGTGATACGTCTAATGTTGACATTTACAGCTTATTTCGAAGGCCCATTTCGTGCGATGAAAAAAACTGAAAATGGGTCAAATTTGACCCGAGGGCAACATGAGGGTTAAGAAACATTTGCAAAAAATATCCCCATATACATATACTACAGCCAGAAGGGCAATTTGGGTCAGAAATAATCAAACACCACCACTGTGTCGGTTTGAACCCTGTAAACGTACCAGGTATTTATTTCAAATACAGGTACTACAGTACTGCTGGTAGATTAGAGCATACAGTAGTTCCACCAGTATCTGATTAACATTACAGACGGTAGTTAGCTAGTTTCCTTTCTAGCTCCAGGCTAACTGTTTTTGCTTTTCAATCCCTGTACAGTTGCATTCCTTTTCGATTTCCGACAGATTTTTGACAATGGCGTTTGACTTTGGTCATGGTGGAAAAGTAACTGGCCATAAGTTAAGGTGACCAGATTTCTCAGACAAAATCCGGGGACATTTTCAGCTTAGAAGCATAAATACCTCCAAAACATTTTTGTAAAACTTAAAACGGGGACACTAGACCTAGAGCTGTTCTCATTAGGGGCTGCTGCCCCCCCTCAAAGGTCTGATCCTAGAATCACCCCTGCTGTAATGTTTCCTAAACTACATTTATCTGACAGCTTTTGCTTCATTGCGTCAGGCTTGTTTCTGCAACAGGTCATTGAGTATTGGAACAATAAAAACTATTGAGGAAATATTTCCCTTTGACATTGATGTATTTCACAAGATCTCATTGTTTTCTCATGTAGAAAACTGCGATGTAAGTTAATAGGAAAATTGTCCAGCTTGTAATTACCTTAATGTCTGGAGCGACAATCGGCTCCAGGTTTTTTTTTCTTTCATTCCAATATCGGGGCTGTCCGTCACAGTGAAAACCGGGGACATTTCCGGGGACAGAGCCAGCCGGGGACAGGTCAGCAAAACCGCGGACTGTCCCCAGAAACCGGGGACGTCTGGTCACCCTACCATAAGTACGTGCTATTGTTTGAATTTCAACAACAAGCCTTAGTGATGGAGCAGCGATGGTGCAGTGGATAGCAGTGGATGTGACACATGTCTTGTGATGTAATGTAATGTAATGTAACAGAAGTGTTTAAGTCACAGACACTTCCACCTTTAAAGGTCCAATGTGTAGGAATTTCTCCCATCTGGCGTTGAGATCACATATCGCAATCAACTCTCTCGCACCACGCAGTTCAAAGTACATTACAGCCGTGGTGGCCTTCACGCCCCGCTCTTGCTCTTTTCAACATCCTTTTTTTCTTTTTCTTTTTCTGGGCAAAGAAGAAGACTCCTGTTCCTGAAATTTGGATTTTAAATACTTGCCGGGGGCCGGGAAGCAATGATACCCATTAGCAGATTAGCATCACCTGTGAGTTTATCATGTGACAATGAAAAAACGCGCAAGGCGGAGCAGTGTGTTCTGTATGTCCCTCACCGGCTAACGTCTTTCAAGATGGCGCATGAATATGGAGCGTCTTCCCCAGTTCATGCAAATGCAAATATAAAATGTCAAGCCAAAAAGAACACTTGGAATTGATGGTGGTGGTAAATATTCCTGAAAAAGTTTGTGAACAGGCAACACAGACATTGATAAAAACAACTAAACCCATTACACACTGGACCTTTAAAAGGAGAGGACTTGTCAAAGCAGCTGATGTACTCAAATGACTCCACAGCCAATGTTAATGTATTCATCTGCACGGCAACACCTTCTGTTCATCAACTATTTCCAAGCTTCTTGTCAGGTCGAACCACATTCTTATTGTGGGCCTTTATTTCTTGCATATCATAGATTTGGTGTATTTACTGTGAGAACTTCAATAAGTTTAGCGAGAGCCATAATGTTATCAGCATTATACACACAAGGCGTATCCCCCTCCTCGGCTGCGAGCGCAGGACAATGGTCAGGACGTTATCTCTAATTAAGAAGTTGACTGAGGCATGAAGATTAGTCGGGCCCAGAAAGAGCAGGGTCCAATGTGATCAGCATTACAGATTGGTACAGGGCACTCTGGGAAATGGAAGTTATCAAACAGAGCAGGAGGCTGGAGTCTCTGCACTTGGACACTGTGTGTGTGTGTGTGTGTGTGTGTGTGTGTGTGTGTGTGTGTGTGTGTGTGTGTGTGTGTGTGTGTGTGTGTGTGTGTGTGTGTGTGTGTGTGTGTGTGTGTGTGTGTGTGTGTCTTTGTGTGTGTGTGTGTCTTTGTGTGTGACAATGTTGTCAAAGTATCAGAAAAACACACAATAAATACTTACTAGGATTGGTGTATATCACTAAGTCATTTAAGGTCCCATGGCATAAAAACTTGACTTTATGAGTTTTTTTAACATTAACATGAGTTCCCCCGGCCTGCTTATGCCCCCCAGTGTCTAGAAATGGTGATAGGTGTAAACCGAGCCCTGGGTATCCTGCTCTGCTTTTGAGAAAATAAAAGCTCAGATGGGCCGATCGGAGAAAGGGGAGGTAACCGGGCCCCTTATGACCTAAGGGGTATGGTTACCTCCCCTTTCTCTGCTCTGCACGCCCAGGAACTTGGCCCGCTCATGAGAGAGAGACATCATGTCTTTAAAAAGAGAAAAGTGGCAGTTGGTCAAGGCCCCCTCCACCCCCCTCAAAAGCTACAGACCAAGAAATTACACATCCTAAGGAAAGCTCATTGTATGTCTAGAGGCTGTAATTCTGCACCAAGGCTGAATTTTGAGAAAGAGACTTCAGATCCAGTATTAGGGACCACTAAGGTCTATATAAAAGAGACTTCAGATACAGTATTAGGGATCACTAAGGTCTATTAAAAGATACTTCAGATACAGTATTAGGATCACTAAGGTCTATATAAAAATACTTCAGATACAGGATTAGGGGACCACTAAGGTCTATATAAAAGGACTTCAGATACTGTATTAGGGACCACTAAGGCTTAAAGAGACTTCAGATCGTATTAGGGGACCACTAAGGTCTATATAAGAGACTTCAGATACAGTATTAGGGGACCACTAAGGTCTATATAAAGAGACTTCAGATACAGTATTAGGGGACCACTAAGGTCTATATAAAAGAGACTTCAGATACAGTATCAGGGACCACTAAGGTCTATATAAAGAGACTTCAGATACAGTATTAGGGGACCACTAAGGTCTATATAAAAGAGACTTCAGATACAGTATCAGGGACCGCTAAGGTCTTATAAAGAGACTTCAGATACAGTATTAGGGCCCACTAAGGTCTATATAAAGAGACTTCAGATACGTATTAGGGACCACTAAGGTCATATAAAGAGACTTCAGATACAGTATTAGGGGACCACTAAGGTCTATATAAAGAGACTTCAGATACAGTATTAGGGGACCCTAAGGTCTATATAAAGAGACTTCAGATACAGTATTAGGGACCACTAAGGTCTATATAAAGAGACTTAGATACAGTATCAGGGACCACTAAGGTCTATATAAAAGAGACTTCAGATACAGTATTAGGGACCACTAAGGTCTATTAAAAGAGACTTCAGATACAGTTCAGGGACCACTAGGTCTATATAAAAGAGACTTCAGATACAGTATCAGGGACCGCTAGGTCTATATAAAGAGACTTCAGATACAGTATTAGGGACCACTAAGGTCTATATGAAAGAGACTTCAGATACAGTATTAGGGACCACTAAGGTCTATATAAAGAGACTTCAATACAGTATTAGGACCACTAAGGTCTATATAAAGAGACTTCAGATACAGTATTAGGGGACCACTAAGGTCTATAAAAAGAGACTTCAGATACGATTAGGGGACCACTAAGTCTATAAAAGAGACTTCAGATACAGTTATGGGGACCACTAAGGTCTAATAAAAGAGACTTCAAGACAGTAGGGACCACAAGGTCATATAAAGAGACTCAGAACAGTTATTAGGCCCACTAAGGTCTATATAAAAGAGACTTCAGATACAGTATTAAGGACCACTAAGTCTATAAAAGAGACTTCAGTACAGTATTAGGGACCACTAAGGTCTATATAAAGAGACTTCAGATACAGTATTAGGGACCACTAAGTCTATATGAAAGAGACTTCAGATACAGTATAGGGACCACTAAGGTCTATATAAAGAGACTTCAGATACTAATTAGGGACCACTAAGGTCTATATGAAAGAGACTTCAGATACAGTATTAGGGACCACTAGGTCTATATAAAAGAGACTTCAGATACAGTATTAGGGACCACTAAGGCCTATATAAAAGAGACACCAAAACAACATGGACACCAAAATAAAAAATTGCTGCTTTACGCTCACGTGCCTGGTGTGTTTTGGCTATTAGGGACTTATAAATACAATAGGGTCTTCACAGGTAAAACAAATACCCATTCATTTGGCTGTGCACCATTAAAGAAAAGTCTGTATCTAATGTTGAATGTCTTCAACAGGTGATGTTTTGTTTTTTTGTTTTTTCTTAGCAGTAGTCATACTTGTTTTAAATAAAAACTACATTCATGATTTAATTAGCATTGCACCACAGACTTAATGAATAAACTTGTCCCTCTCTTCAAAGGGCCGGCCGCTGTTCCTGCAGTCATCCAGAAACGTGTCGGTCAATATCGTCAACAGCAACAACCAGCTGCTCACACAACTTGTAACAGGTAAGCCATGTGACTTATTGATATTTTCTTTTTTTTTCTTTCAAAAGCATCAAACCTGACAAGACTGACGACATCAGCCGCAACCGTTATGAGACACGTTGAATGCTCCACTGGTCATTTGAAGGGATTTTCTTCCTTTTGTTCTTGGGCACAATTCTCATGTTTTTTGGGCTACCTGGAGTGTATGATGAGGCTTTTGGGAACATTGATCTTGACATCCCCTGTTACGGATTGTTTAATTTGAAGCCTGGCGAGGTGAAACTGTCGAGTTTTTTTACATTTACACAAAGATTTCTGAAACCTCGGGGGGGAAAGAAAACCCAGACTTTTTGTGTTGGATGTGTTATTTCTAATCATTTTAATCATTGTGCGATTTTTAGAGTTAACGCGGGACCCTTTGAGGTGTCCAGACCAGTGTTGCCAAGTCCGCTTATTCTAAGCGAC
>NC_045745.1:9034163-9034659 GCF_008692095.1 Etheostoma spectabile | reverse complement strand
GCTTGTTTTTCTGTAAAGTCGCTTACAGATATTGGTAGTCGCGGGTTGCGTTTTTTTTGGGGCTTGTCACTAAAGTGTAGTTGCTCATTTGGGCTTGTTCCCAGCTTGTTATTGCCGGTTCGCTCGATCCCGCCCCTTTCCCCATAAACACTATTGACAGCAGCGTTATTTCCCGCCCACTTCCTGCTTCTAATTGGCTCTGACCCAGATGGAAACGAGTACCAGCCAATCAGAGGCCGAGCAGGGCAGTCTGGTGTTTTCTGGTCAGGAAAATGCGCGAGTAGCGACTAATGGTGAGTGGACTGTAGGAGAGTTTTTGGAAGAATAAATGCCCGGGATAAAGAGGGTGAAATACGGGAAGAAGTATAACAAAGACTGGGAGAAAGAGAAAGGTGGAAAAGAATGGATTCAACCCGTCGTGGGGAACAAGAACAACTCAAAATCACTTTGAAAAAGTGTCTATATTTCATATCCCATCAGTTTTCTTATGTTAAAT
>NC_045745.1:9033489-9034153 GCF_008692095.1 Etheostoma spectabile | reverse complement strand
GTGGTTTAACTCCCTCCTGTGGTCATGGTCCTGAAGCTCAGGGGGGGAACATTAATAAACTCTAGTCTACCGTGGGGACAGTTTACCAATCTGTCCACATGGATTGTAAAACCGTGCACACAGTTTGATTTATTTTTCTCTTCCAGGATCTTAGGGGGGGCTCCGTAGAAAAAGTCGCTTATTTTGGGCTTGTTTTCACAGGCCTGGTTGCGTATTTGTCTCGCAAGATCTGGCAACACTGGTCCAGACTCTCAGGAGTCACTATCAGGAGTCACTCCCTCATTTTGTTTTTTTACAGCCCTTCGTTAGCATTAAACATCATACATTCTTTCTCTGTTCACCTTAACTGTGCCAGCAGAGGACTCCGTTGCGCCACTATCGCACTTCTTTCTTCTTTACCTTCCTCCGTTTTCCGCACCGTCACACTCTAATAGAGTTGGCAGTCTTCTGTGAATGGAAATCACTTTTGTGTAAACATGCACAGGAAGTGTCAATCACGTTTTAAAAAGTGGACTGACATACGCCGTCTGGGTCTGAAGAGGAGGAAGACAAAGTCTGCTCGGGTGTTTCTCTTAAATGACTAAGCGACATTCATGAATGGGGAGGAACTTCACATCCCAGATGGAGAGTGACAGAATCAATTGCGCGTATGTCAATCAGTCAC
>NC_045745.1:9024836-9033479 GCF_008692095.1 Etheostoma spectabile | reverse complement strand
CACCACCACCACCACCACACCCCACCCCCAAGTGCACGTGTGTTCTGCCGCTGCATGAAACAAAGCAATTTGAGCATGACGGAGTTGTCTACATTTTCTATTTCTTATTTGTTGTGACACCCCCCTCTCGGTTTGGCCAGCTTGGATTTGAGTATTTTCCTGCAGACCTTCAGTGAAATGTCTTTCACCAACAAGTCACATCTGGACGAAATATTTCATTACACTGCTCCAAATTGTTTGTTTTATTCTATTTCTCTCAATATTTTTGTTACTCATGGTTTTTTTCTCGATTCGGGAGTGTTGACTGACAACCTTTTGAATGCCATCAGACTTGAATTATTGAAGTCAAAAAACCAATTAACCAGAGAGAAAGATTTGGCTTGAGGACGCAGGTTGGGGGGGTGGTGGTACACAAACATTTGGCAGTTTAATTATCCTTGTTTCCAACTATTTTCAACAATAAAACTCTAAGTAATCTACTTTGCGTTACCTGCCCAGCACGAAATGGCCGACAGAAATGTTTTTAGCTGGTGGAGACCAAAACAGAGCTAAAAGAAGAAACCATTTGCTTCAACACCTTTGCCCAACAAGTCCTCCAAACCAAATGATAATATATGTTGTTGATTTCTGCCGTCTAATGCAACCCACAGGAGCCTCTTTATAAATTAGCGCCCTTAGCAGTGGCAGGAAATACGACCCACAGAATCGTTTTTCGGCCTCATATCTAAACGATTGAACGTAACGGTTATGGTTTTTAACACATCGGTAATGTGAAACCGTTAAGTTTTAAGGTTACGTTTAGGCACAAACTACTTGGTTATGCTTGGAAAAAGACTGTGGTTTGGGTTCAGATGAGACATTATGTTATATCACTTGATTCCCAGTTGCGTTAGTGACACAGAACATGAGATAGTTCTGTTTCTTCCGTAAAATAAAATAAAAAAATAAATAAAAAAGTAAAAAGGGACATGAACCTAGGTCTTTGAGGGGAACATTCTGTATTTGTTTGACCCATCCACCGCCCCAACCTGCGTCCTCAAGCCGAATTTGGCTCTGTGGTTAATGGCTTAAGGTTATAATATGTCAGTGTTGACATGGTTTGAAAGAAAACCCAAAACTTTGAATGTGAAGTTTGTCTAACCAAATAATAATGTTGCTCTGCAGTATAGTACATTGCAACATCAGACCTGGTGACCTGCCTATCTTTATGCATCATTACCTGGCAAAATACTAGGGATCTCTTTGGCTTTAACCCATACACGTTGGTGTTTATTATTCAGCACTTATATACAGTATGACACCAAAATCAATTTCAAAAAAGTATGATGGTGTCTGACTCCAAAAGTAATGTTGGGGTATTCTTTTGCTTAAGTCAGCAGGGCCTGCAGGACACCTTGAATGTCTTCCACCTAGATGTATTTTAAATGTTCAAATACCGAGTTGATTCAGTAAGAAATCAGCTGCAGTCGCTCCTCTTTGATGTCTCCTCTCTCTCTGTGTGTGCCAATCAGGATCCAGTGGATTTAAAGCACGAGGCAAGATGTTTGAAGTCAAATCCACCTCTGGGAAGCTCCTCTTCTCCGCCGACGAGCAGGAGGTGGTGGTGGGCGCCGAGAGGCTCCGAGTGATGGGTGAGTGACCAGCTGACGCGTATGGAAACTGATCGGCTGTCAGGATCCAAAGTGGGAAATGACAGAGCAAACTTGCATCTGCTGTTGGAGATGTTGGGACAGGGAACATTTGGTTTTTTACTGACCCTATTAGGAGCTAGAGTGTTGTTGCTGTGACTTTGGTTCTTGGTTAGTTGTGTAATGTTGGCATGAAGGAGTTAACCCTTGTGTTGTCTTCCCTTTGAACATGAAAAACGTTTTCCCCTAATCTCAATGTTTTTGTTACTTTTTACAAATTGTTTTACGAAGTTTTTTGTATTTTTGATTTTTTTTACATTGATTTTGCCGCTTTTTCAAACATTTTTCACCCGTATTTAGACTGCCTTTATTTTGGATATTAAAAAAACAAGTCTGAAAACGATTTACGGTCTAATTTGACCCGAAGACAACACTTGGGTTAAAGCTGCAGTGGCCGTTGTAGGGGGAGGCAAGGGTGGCCAGTGCCCCCTTAATATTAACCCTGGGGGCCCTGAGGCCATTTTTACAGTTTAATTTCCGTCTGGATTTATTTTAAAAAAGCTTGTAAAACATCAACCTGTTGTCTACAGTCAAGATATGAACATCTCTTTAGGACAAACTGGGCTATTGGAATATTTGGGTTGCAGTGAGGTCTTGCATGTTAAAAATGGTTGTAGGGCCTTAAAGATAAATAAAAAATAAATGAATCTTCCAGATATGTATTGAATCACAGACAATATAAGTAAACTCTAAAACACTTTATAGTCTTGGGAGTCACACTGTGAAGAAATAATCATTATAACTTATACAGTTGACAAAATACATGCATTTTTTCCAAAAAAGTCAAGACGTTTTGCTCTCATGAACATTACTTATGCCAATAATAACATATAATGTCATTTTAGATATTACATCCACAGCAATGTTATACAAGCAAATATGTGTCTAAATAGGCATCATTTGGCCTCCATAGAGTCTAAAGGCCTTTTTGTCCCCTCTGGCCTTCCATACAAGAGGGGTGCCTTTATCTCCCATATATGGGCATGTACTTCCTGAGAAATAGACAGGACAGACACAGAGCGGGAGATCAGAGATTAGACGAACGATTCAGCGGCAGAAATGAGCCAAAACGCGATGAATTATGGACATGAAGTGGACCAATCTTGGATATAACAGTGTGGATTTAATGCCCAAAGAGGCTGAAGTTCCAGGCTGGATAGAAAATCCCCTGTAGAGGCTAGAAAGACCCGGAAAAGACCGCCGTAAACATGAAATCGTCAGGATTTAAACAAACCGAAAGTGAGTAAATCGCTTGTATGGTTCAAAAGTTATTAAACTATGAATCAGAGGTACTTTTTTACTCATGGGCGAGTTTCTCGGGCTCAGAGGGTTAAGCCCCAACCCCCCTCTGGCCCCCTAACGGTAGCAAATATTTTCATACATTTTTAAACTCCCAAAGAGGGGATATTATGCATGTGCAGTGGTGAGTAATATGTAGGGTAACACTGAATGAGTATTCTTTTGTTTAAGTGTATTGTTAGTCTTTTTAAAACCAAACCTGTGGCGGGTTGGTGGTATTTAACACTTGTGCTCTATATAATTGGAACCTCTAAAATTGCATGAGGGCCAAGTCTACCTCCACAAAGCGATCTTCGAGCACACAAGGTTTTTTAGCTCCGTTAGAAGAACTAATCAACGTTTAAACTAACAGGGCCGAACGAAAATAGCTCATCAACGTTGTCGTATACTGGGCATGAACAGGAGGCAGCGTGTATACTCCGCCCGTTGTTGGTAGTTGCCGTGGTAATGTTAGTAGCTTTGTCTCAGAACGGGATGCCGTGACCGAAAAGACCCAATCGGGTGGCGAAGCATTGGCGTCACCGTCGGTGTTGCCAAAGGTCTCCGTTTGAGGCTGAACAACAACCCCGCAGATTCCAAACCAAAACGGGGTCAGAAGAGTTTTCAAATGTCTCTGGTTTCTGAAACGCCAGAGCAGTGTGATTGAGAGGTGTAAACGTAGGAAAATATATTCATTTTGAAACTGAAATGTAGTATTATAAATAGCATGGCCCCTTCATTGGAAATGGTCCAAACCCGCCACTGTTAAGCTGCTTCTTATTGTAGAACTCACTTCTGAAAAAGTGGGTGAAGCTTACCTTCAGATTTTTGCGGACAGGAATGGTTTTTTTGTTACCTTGTGGAAGTATAATTTAGGGTTGCGTAATACATTGTTTGTTTTTTATCGCCATCGCAATATCAACTGGTGCAATAATCGCATCGCGTTAAGAAGGCTGCAGTCTGAGCCCCAATTTGCACCGGTTGCAGAACGGCTGTGGATCGGCTCCGCTGTGTATCGCTCCGTGCGACGTCGTCCGTCAACACCCAACAGGGGGCGGATTTGTTGCGGAACGGCTGCAGCCGTGACTGACAGCTGAAACCTTGAGGACCTAAAAGATCTCGTGAATTCATGTAGATTACAACCACTAAACCAACAACAGTTTGTTTCCATCCAGAGGAATAGAGAGGAAACAACTCTGCTGTGTTTTCAAGGTTCGGTGCACGGACATGTGATCCGATTTTATTTTGAAAATCAACCGGATGTTTTATTTTGTTTCTCTGCCGTGTGCTGAATTGCTGCGGAGCTCTCCGACATTCGGCAAAAACAGAAGCTCTGAGTATCTGCTCCGGAGGGCTGGGGATCGCCGGCGCTGGGACGAAGTCGGGACGCAGACGTTCAGCAGTCTCTGGAAATACACACATTGGCTTTAATAGAAACCTAATGACTTTGCCGCTGATCCTCACCTCCTCTTCACCCGGTGGAAATTAGGAGTTACTGGAAACATCAGCAGAAAACTGCACTTTAAAACATAACTGTCCTTCTTATTTTAGTGCTGCCTTTTTTATTCAAATCAATGTTCAGGTTGTTGTTGAAAGCAGCAGAAATGCAGACCTGAGAACACAATCTGTTTATTTATCGCAAGTGACATCGTTATTGCGATATTTAACAACATCCCATATTTTTCTCCTGTCGTGCAGCCCTGGTATAATTTCATTATGACCCATAATTGTTCATTATACCAACTAGAAATTCTCACTTCACCTACTCCAACTGGAAAAGTACATACACATTCGCAGAGGTTATTCTGAACACACACGGACACACACACACTGCTCTCATGTAACTGCTGATGTGCCGTGTCAACCTGACATACAATAAATGCAAAGTAGAATAATCTAAGGCTTATATTAGCATCATAAGCAGTCTGTGGGGAGGAGAGCAGGGTTCAGATGTGTGCAGGTGGCTCTCGTGTCTGAGAGGAGGATGATGACAACTAGCAAGACAGGCCCATGTTTTAAGCTTAAGTTTTGTTTTTGGAGATATAAAATGAAAGCGGGTGATGGTGGAGAGCATATTTATTTCCAACAGAACGCACGGGGGGGGGGGGGAGAAATTAACATGTAGTCCTTAGACAGGAAGTAAGACGCGGCCAAGCTGTTGTGGCTGCAGTGGCCAGTAGGATCGGGCATCAAGTGGGAATTGTTTCAAAATTTGTGATTTTATGGAATTGTTTCTTTATTGAAATATTGAGGTTTAAATTAATCACTTAACTTAAATCAATGTAAATAAAGTGTGGCTTTATTTAATAGTGAAAAAAAACAGGGGGAAACTGTTAATCACCATTGAATAAAATTCTAATTTTCCTCTTATCTGTGAAAGAAGCATGTGACCCGTTTCAACTCAGAATTGTTCAAATCAAAACGACGCCCAGCCCTAGAGGCCAGTTGGCCAATCAGTGATGCCGCTGCCACAGATGATATCCTGTGAGAGCAGAGAGGCCGAACTAGGGTCGGGCATCGAGAACCCGTTCCTACTTTGAATCGTTTCAAAAATTACGATTCCAGTAGAATCATTCAATCATTCAAATCCGATCATCGCTAACCAATTTAGTGTGTGTGCGCGGGGGTGTGTGTGTGTGTGTGTGTGTGTGTGTGGGTGTGGGTGTGTGTATGGGTGGTTACAAATACACTTCCGCAATGTCTGTGCAGCTCATTTCCAGGATCCTAGTTGTTGTTGTTTTTTATTGATAATTACAGATCATAAACAGAGACACATCTGTACAGGTACATGAGTTTTTCTTACACACAAAATGCCCCCCTCCCGGCCCACCCCGTCCGGCCCACCCCGTCCGGCCCACCCCGTCCGGCACACCCTGTCTGGCCCACCCCGTCCCACCCCGACTGGACCAAATAAGAAATTACTAACAATAAAGACAATCATAGAGGAAATGCAAACTTAGAATTGAAACATGAATAAACAAATACAATTTCTGGGAAGGACGGCACTCCTTCAAAACTCTATCTTGACACACCATAGCAGAGCACTATAGCTATATATATATATATATATATATATATATATATATATATTTATATATATAGTTTAACTAGAATTCATTTGCAGGTTCTGAGCTCTAGAACATTTGTATTGTACCTACATGTATTTGTCATATACTGTAGATATTTGCTGAAATTTTTAGATTAGATTAGATTCAACTTTATTGTCATTACACAGGTACAGGTACAGGTACAGGTAGGTTTAACCAGAAGTGCGATAGCAGCAGGTGCAGGATATACACTGGTTCCATAAGTGCCGGACATGGATAAGTACTGAATAAATATAGAGATGAATACAATTATAAACAGAATTTATACGGATGGATTTTTCCTATGAATATAATATATAGATAACTAGTATTGTGAACAAGATTTACAGCTGGATATGTACTGAAGATAATATACAGGTGGATATTACTATAAATAGAATGAATAACATACTTGCAGCAAGAGCCTCTTGACTGCTATAGTAAAGGAATGAGAAGGTGATAATGATATCATGATATGAACTTCTCCGCTTGCAGACAGCAGGCTTCCAAACATGAGAAATACTCCCAAAGACTTAGTTTTTTCAGACTTGAAACTCTCTGAATTAATTAGGTTTAGAGAAATCAGTCAGCCGTGCGGCTCGAGGACAGATTTAATCATCGGATTTAATCGTCGCCTATTTCTTATATTTTATACACTCATTCATACAGCAGAATAATTAGGAAGGAGTAGAAATTGCTTTCAGTAAGCAATAATACATACAGTGCTAGATGTTGTGCCCCAGCGAGCCAGCCAACTGACACACACACAAACACAACACACCACAACACACACACACAGACATGACACACACACACACACACACACACACACAGACATAGACACACACACACACACACAGACATAGACACACACACACACACACACACACACACACAGACACACAGAAATAGACACACACACACACACACCACATAGACATAGACACACACACAATAGAACACACACAACACACACACAAAAAGACATAGACACCACACACCAGACCACAACAACACACACCCAAACAGACACAACACACAACACAACACACACACACACACACACACAGACATAGACACACACACATATACACACCAAACGCAAGACTGAAGTTAGGAAGTCTTTTATTTACACTTCATCTCCGTTTCAGTTTTTTGAGATTATCCCCTCTCATTCTTTATTTCTTCCTTTCTTTCCTCCCTCCTACTTAAAAAAGCAATATATTTTTGTCTCTTGTACCCTCTCTAACATCCTTCACCGTTATATTTCCATCCGCCCTCATTCCCTATCACTCACCCCCCCCCCCCCCACCGTTCATCAATCCATCCATTCAATCTCATTAATAGATAAACAGAGATTTGAAGTGTCTCCCTCTTGAGTGGGCCGCACATTTCCACTTAAGAGCTCTCTCTCTCTCTCTCTTTCTCTCTTTCTTCTCCTCTATCTCTCTCTCTCTCTCTGACACACACCTTTCAGAGCACCCTGTGTGAGCAATTACTCTTCTTCCTCATCTACATCATTTTACATCCTTTCCAGCCTCACCGAGTCAGAGTTCATTACTGTCACCCGCCCTCCGCAAAGTGCTCCTCCTGACAGAGGGAGATGTAGATGGAGTGTGGGGGGGGGGGACAAGTAAGGACAGGTAGTTTTGTGAGTTTTTGTTTGACACAGCATTTATTATGAGTCAAAACTATTGAAATCTTCACCTGTCACTGCCTATTTTCACACTTTAACATCCAAACGTCCTGACAGCCAGAAACACAACAAGCTGATCTTTTCTGAACCAACCGCCGTCAGAGCTTTGTGAGCAGCTGCTCGTGGGTCCTCTTTGATTTACAATTTGACACTGGAAAGGACAAAAAAAGTTCTTTAGAAGGTTTTTTTTAGGCGTCAGTAAGTCTGAGAAGACAAAAGAGAACTTTAAAGGACACATATTATGCCTTTGCGTATTTCCTGTCATATCTACATTGTTATTATGTCGGGTTTTCATGTAAAACATGGCCAAAACAAATTCTAATAATTCAATTCAATTCAGTTTTATTTATATAGCGCCAAATCACAACAACAGCTATCTCATTGCGTTTTTCATAAAGAGCGGGAACATGGAGGCAGCAGGTGACTCCAACCACAGATCCAGACTCCACAGCTCCAGAGCCAGAAACACCTGCAGGAAGCGATAGGAGGAGAGAGGAGAGAGAGCCTAAGACTACGGGGGCGACAGAGCACAAGACTCCGGGAAAGGGAAGAAGTTGAGTTAGTAACATGCATTAATGGGATGAGGTTGCATGCAGATGGATGAGGTTAATGCATTTTAGAGAAATCCCCATGAGCTTAAACGTTCAGATTTCCAACCGTTCTGTACCGGGAGACAGGAAGCACAGCTGATTGGCCTCGCAGTGGCAGACCACGTGTAACAACACCTGCACTGGATCGGTACACCCGAATATTACACCTGCAGGACAGGTACAGCATGGCAAAGACAACCTGAGGAACCAGTCTGGTGCAGTACATGAGGAGGAAATGCACTGCAGTACTTCATGCAGCTGGCAGCCACATCAGATACTGGGGGCTACTTTTGATTTTGACCCCC
>NC_045745.1:8990351-9024826 GCF_008692095.1 Etheostoma spectabile | reverse complement strand
GTTCAGGCACACATTATTCCATTTCTGTTAGTCACATGTCTGTGAAAATTGTTCAGTTTGTGTCTTAGTTGTTAAATGTTTTAATGTCCGTGCACATATTTGCATATGCTAAGTTTGCTTAAAATATAAAAGCAGTTGAAAGTGACAGCACGTTTCTTGTTTTGCTACGTATATTAGGTAACTCTAAGCTGGACTTCTATGATTGGTTATCTTCTCCAGGCAAGAACTACTGCAGTGTTAACATTGATGCATGTAGCTACATGCTACGACAGTAAACACTTTCTATTCTTGCTTACTCCTGTACCATGCTGAGGGTGTTCATACCTAAATGCTCAGCAAGAGGTCTATGAAGGTTCTCAGTCATCCAGGTTCTAGTTATGAGTTAGAGATGAAGTCTCTCTAATGAGACTAAAGGTCTTCAAAGCACCTTTGACCAAGTCTGTTTGCTCTCAATTTTCCCTCTTCCTGGGATAACCATGGCTTGGATGACTGAAAACCTTTGCAGACATCATCCTTGTGGTCCATTTTAGTTGCTGGTAATTCAAGTAACGCGGTACAACACCTCGCGCTTATTTTGGAGAGCGATCAAAGAACATTTCACAAAATGTCAGGTTTTATTCTCTGTTGAACTGAGTTTCAGATTAAAGCATAGAGTTGACTTTGAGATGATGTAATGATTTAAGGGGACTGCAGGATTGTCTCTCTTCTTTTAATTAATGCAATCCAAGAGCCAATCAGCAAATCGTGCATACATGTTGTGCCCTCTGGAGACAGAGGCGACAGAACCAGAAAAGATAAAAGGACAAAAATCATTATTGAACTCGGTCTTTAACAGCACTTCAGTCAGTTGTGAAAAAAATAAAGAACAAAAAGCCATCGGGAGCAGGTGTAGGGAGAGAGTCGGAGCAGGAACACAGAGGGAGAGAGCGCCAGTGATTTGCCAATTACTCCATTTATCTCCACAGCCGTTTGATGAGGCCGCTCAGGGCTACCGCGCTAATCAAACACCTTGGCAACCGCTGCCTCAGCAGACAGAGACGGCGTTCTTAGGTGCAGCACCTGAGTGTGTATTCTTGTCTCTGACTGTTTATTATAATGTGTCTGCATGTGTCTTTGTATGGGATGAGGATTGTCTCTTCTCTAAATAACATAACAACAAATAAAGAGTGCAGATCAGACCTGACGAGTCCCTCGTCCCTTTGATGTATGAAGGGTCTGCAGAGCCTTGTAAAACTGCCACATGTCATTACCGAGACCTTCCTTCCCCACCAATAAAATGCATAATTATACCGTGCATATAACTTTAACTGGCCCGACTGAGGTCATTGGAAATCCATGATACCGCTATCATTGCCTTCATTATGGCTTCTACAGCTCTTTACAGTCCAGTCAGACACGCTGACGGGCTCCCAGCAGACAGACAGTAAATGAGAACACAAACAGGGGGAATATGATGTTCGGCTGGGTCAAATCACTGTTAAAATACTTTTTCCATGGTTTGTTTCGGCCCAGTTTGGCAGCAGATTTGTTACACAGGGGAGAATGTGCAAAGAGCTGTAACACAGATAATTACAGAATTGTCGCATTCAGTTTAGCGACTTTTTTAAAGAACACTGCTCGAAGGCTAAAGCTATAAACCAAGAGATTGATTCTTCTCCTCCTCGTTTCCAAAAATGGTTCCATGGATTGATCTTTTAGTAACTTTAAATGTCAGTCCACATGGGAGGAACAGGGCCATGGGCCTTTTTCAAGTCCAATTTGTCTCCCAATTTTTTCACTTTGTCCACCAGCCAAACAACATGTAATTTTCATTTTCTATCACAAATATAGCAGAATGTCATCTTTTTTTCCCATGTGCTTTCCGAGGGCCTTTCCATTTCATAAATGTAATTGTTCAATAATATATTCTGTCAATTTCTATCTCCCTGCATAATGATTTTCTTCTTTTTTCAAAGCCTTGTCTATAATTCCAAGTATAGGCTTTAATTCTGACAGAGAATACAATACCACGTCCTTTTCGGTATTTGTCCAACATGATAAATGAATGTAGACTGCACTACATGCGTACGAGCGACTTAAACAAATACAAGTATACTTTTAAAACCATCCAGTCGGAAACCCTCAGATTTCTTTCTTTTAAAAATTGAAATTCAGAAAAATAAAATTCTCCATTTATGCATTTATGTCAAGTCCCATCAATATAAGTTAAATACAATCCTGAAGGACAGCAGCTTGGTGCAGTAGCGGCGGTTTGCACGTCAGTGGGTCAGCTAATATTGCTTTTCAGTGAGCTGCACTCGCTCAGACCAGCCTAGAATCAAACTCCAGTTCCAAAATAAGCACTGCTCACTCATGCGGTGTGTTCATGCTGTTTTCCCCTCAAAGCTCAGGAGCAAACTGCTGAGCAGCCGACTGGACTGATAAATACAACATGCAGCTTACAGCAAAGGGTGGACAAGGCCAGAGGTACTTAAACTTTTACAGGCCAGGAGTCCAGAAGGACAAACACACGAGTCACCTTGGCGATCGTGATCAGAGTCATGTTTACATCCCTGCTTTGGAGGGAACCAGCACAGGGAAGGCACGCGGGGTCTTATATAGTCTCCACAACACTGTGAGATAAGGTCTGGCCCCTATACACTCCTGGATAGGAGAAAAGAAAATGGTCTGGGTTGTTTGCATTTCTTTAACCCTTGTATCGTCTTCATTTTCGGGACCCTCTTGTATTCCTAGGGTCAAATTGACTGATTGACTTATTCTGGGTTTTAAAAACAACTCTGAAATAAAATTTTACTTCATAATTTCTTAACAAATATTGTCTTTCACACAATACAGTAACTTGCGCTATTTAAATTAGCTGGAAACTTGGTTCATGCTCTTACCAGTGTAGCACCGTGTGTATTTTGTTCATAGCAAATCCCAAAAACATCTCAGTTGGAGATTAAATGCTGTAATGCTCTCAGTAAATATTTACAACTGTTCTCCAAAAGAACCACGCAGGCCCGCCGTGTTGCACGATTCAAATTTGGTTCAAAACTTACTATTTTGAGCGTGTAATGTTAGCTTGCTAGCTTGGAGGCTCTGATTGCTGTTTCTGAAAGTGAGAGTTTAGAACGTTGTCACTCCCCGACGTGAGTCGAGTGCAGATTTGAGTCGTGCATGCGTCACTTTGAAACAAGTTGCATACAATGCACTGCTGGATACAAGTTAGCATCAAACACAACAAAGGCTGTCAGTTGAATGGCGTTTTGAGCTAACGTTAGCAACCAAACAACCATAGATAGCTACAATGTTTTTGATATGACTGCTAGCTTAGCTACAAGCTAGCAATCTAATACAACAAAGGCTGTCACTGGAATGGTGTTTTGAGCTAACGTTAGCAACCAAACAGTCATAGATAGCTAAAACGTTTCTGAAATGATTTCCATCTTCTGTTATTGTTTGTAATGAGAAAAGTTTATTATTTGACACGTTATGCTGTAAACGGTTTAAATGTGAGCATGCGCGACTCGAATGGGAACTCCCAGTGGAGCCGGAACGATCCAATAAAGGATCCATTGTCAATCCAGAACTATTTTAATAAACACAACTGACTTGTGCGGTTGCTTACTGGGCTGCGTGGAGGCTTCAACGTGTTGTGGGGGGAAGATCTGGGAGGTTGGTCAGGTGAACTAAACTCATGACTTGCACACCTTGGACCAGAGTTTGTACCTTGGCTAATGCTTTAAGGCAACATTGATGTTTTCATTGTTCAACCAAGACCAGGATATTTCCTAAACCATGTGTTTTGAGTTGCTTAAACATAATACAAATACATGTTAATCATTCTTCATTTGCCGGATGCGCATTTATAAACGTTGCGGAAACGTTCAATATGACCATTTGGTTTCTTCCGAAGCGTATTAGCCAGTGTAAATAACTTGTAATTTAAAGACACGGTGGAGTTGCCCCAAAAAGGATTTTTTTTTTTTTGTAAGACTTTGACGGGCTGAAACATTGAGTGTAGTTACAAACCTTTAGGTAGGAAACTAATTGGAGTTGGGAATTAAACTAAGGTTGTTAAAGTTGAAGGTAAATGTGTTCAAACACACAGACTCCAACGCTTTTGTTGGTTTGTACAGCACATTTCCCAACTAATTTTTCTTTCTTTTGTTTCCACATGCAAGCCCCACATCCAACACTTTGCATTGCATTCATCATGATGAAGGCATTTGTTGTCAAAAAAAAGTATCCTTGAGTTTCCAAGGGCCCCCCCACAACATAACGATATTCCATACGGATTTTCTTTCTTGTTGTAATTATAATGAAGCCCCTTTTATTACCCTCAATTAAGTCCCTTTGGCTTTTCTCAAAGTCCAGGCTCAATCAGAATGAATTTGGCCCCAGGTAATAGTAAAGAAAAAACTGTAGGATGAAGCAGAGGAGAAGAGGAAAAGAGAGGTGAGGCGAGAGAGAGGTAATTGGAAGAGAGCCTTCGCCCCTCTTCCCTCCCTACGACGTGTTATCAGCAGCTGGTCTGCTTTGATGCACTCCGTACGTAATTACCACTCCACATTATGGGACTCGGCCTCTTTCATATTCTGCAAAGCCAAA
The DNA here is from genome assembly GCF_008692095.1 of Etheostoma spectabile. Lineage (NCBI taxonomy): Eukaryota > Metazoa > Chordata > Actinopteri > Perciformes > Percidae > Etheostoma > Etheostoma spectabile. The sequence goes on along the minus strand of NC_045745.1, from coordinate 9,020,233 downwards.
TCAAGGAAGGCTGGATGATTACAGCAAAGTATTGTGTAAGGAAAAAAAAAGATTGCTCTCTTGTCTACTCGCAAACATGTTGTACTGCAAGACTTCCTTGATGGTAGTCCAGCTCTTTGGTGAGCATCATGATCAATGATAAATCCATGTTCACATTTACATAAAGGACGTTGCTCATAAAGACTCATCAAAGTTTTATGCTCTTATTTAAAAGATTAAATTTCAAATGCTGTGTCAAATTTAAAGCCCAGTTAATTTTCGGATGCGTTTCTAGCTCTCCAACGGTTGTCGTAAAATACACATCAGCAAGCGAACGCCCCTCTTACTTTGTAATTTGACTCATTTTATTCTCGTTATCTTGCTTGCCTTGCATGTAATCCCCACAGGCAGCCATTTATTTTTAAAATGATTTAATTGTGCGGCTCTTCTAGACTTTCCAAGTGTTATCGGACCAGATGGATTTTGATCCATCTGGTCTGAGAACATTTGAGTGGTTTTAACAAGGACCGCGGCTGGGAGCAGGCGGTCCAAAAACAGCGGTTCCCAGGATTTAGGAGCACTGCTCCTGATCAGCAGGTTCGCCTAGCTAGCTTTAGTTTAGAAAACCAGCAAACGCACACAGTGCAACCGCTTAAACACCAGCCAAACACTTTATTAACACTCCTCTATTCGCTCTTTCTCCCTTTTTTCCCGGGGCACAGGGCCCCGCCCCTTTCTCCTACGGCGACCTGAGGGATCCAATCAACAGGGACTTTAACATGAAATCGTTTAAAGAGTAGGGAAACCAAAAGGAAAAAAAACAACCTGAGCATAACAAACCAAAGCCAACAACACATTCTTAAACTAGTGACATAAATAAACGAATACAATGTCACTTTGCCCTTACATTGCACTAGAATAACTTATTACTGCAATTGAATGTAATTATGCTCTAGAATGTAATTTCGCTACATGTTGCAGACATATGTGCATATTTATAAATACTACCCAGTACAATAACTAGCTTCCCTGCGGGAGGGGAGAAGACACCAAATCAACGGGCGCTCTATTGCCAATGGATGTAATGTTTGCCGTGCGGGCGGGACCCAACACACAAGTGAACGGGCGAGAGCAGAGCACACACACTGCGGGAGGCGGCGGTAATGATGAGCGGGTTTTAAAGAAAACACTCCCGCGCAGGGCTCTACTCTAAAGCCTGATCTTTTACCTGGTAAGAAAACGCTCTGGGGTCTGGGAACGGGGAGGGGAAGGAACGTTTGTGCTCACCTCATTAAAGTGTTGAAATCACCGGCTCTGAGCATCCACGATGGAGCCCAGGACGTAGATTGGCGCAATCATTGTGGTCATGACCCTGCAAAAGCGAAATCTAACAAGAACAACACCAATCCTTAAGGGCGGCAGGCAGGGAAACTTAAGGAAATTAATTCAACTTTTTTCTTTTTTTTTTTTTTTACAAAGAAAGCATCACCTTACAAACAAACCTCTATCTCGCGCTCTGTTCCTCCACAGTTGAGCTCTGGGATCTTTTTAAGTGCACCGCGTGACCTCGGCTTTCTTTCCTTCGGGCTCTGATTTATTCTCTGTCACTACGGAAACGGCTCTGACATTCACCCGCTGTGAGAGGAGCTGTCCCACACCTACAGCACCACGACTCTCGATCACAGGGTCAGGTTCAAAAAGGGCTCAGATATCAGCCGCCATCCGCAGGCTCGCTCGGGAAGCCCTGACCCGCTCTTCCTCGGCTGTTTTGTAATGAAGTTGGCCTGTTTATATTTTGATTCCCCCCCTGTCTTCGCTCTGCGGACCCTAAACTGCCTGAAGCTAACCTTGCATCAGCCATTTGGCTCCAGGTTCGCCTCCGATGCTACGAGGCCTCGGTTAATATATTCGCCCTTGGGAGTGTGTCCTTTCTCAGAACTTACTGTGAGGGCTTTTAATGCATTTGTTTTTAGTTTTTTTTATATGCTGGATCATTTCTTTGTTGAAGACAGGCAGGAGAGACGGCACAAAAAACATTGCAGGGGCAATTGTGAACCCAGGAAGTTAAATTGAGCCAATTGATCCCTTTTTTTGGTCTGAATTGAGCATCCCAGGAGGAATAATCACAGGTTGTGTGTGCAGCATCTGGGATTTGGTTTTTACTTTTGCCATCTGACTTAGATATCATACTTCAAGCACTTACTTTCAGAAAAAAGGAAAGACAGTAGTGAGACAGCAAATTGTAACCATTGCACCGAAATGCCTTGCAAGCAGGACACTACAAGAAAGAGAAAACTCCGATAGGTCAGATAGTCTAGCTAGCTGTCTGGATTTACCCTGCAGAAATCCACTGGAGTTTAACATGCAACGGCAAAGAATATCAGCGATTCATTTGCCGGAAGAGTAATAATGCCTTCAGTTTCAATATGGCCTTCAGCGCTCGGGCCCTTATTATTGGGATAGCGTGTGATTTGCGTGCTCTTTCACTTTGAGTGGTTAACAAAAACAATAAGGGGTCTTGGAGGCCCATCTGTCTCTCTGATATTTGATTTTCAATGCTAAGAAAGGTTTCTTATGACTTGGGGATCCATAACGCGTTGAGAGTGGCAGCTCTGAGGCGACACCTTTAAAACTTCAAGCACATTTACAACTTTTAAATCCTCACCTATGTGTCTCATGTTTTCCGTTGCATTAAAGTCTTATGTTTAGCACTAGTTGACAGAAGCATTACCAGTACATTAAGAGGTTTATACTACAGAGGGACTGAGCAGGGACGAGGTGTCTTAACTATTTGGAGGCCTGTTTGAGTTTTAGTGCAACACCAAACTCCGCCTCCACATGGAAAGTACCTGGGTGATCTTTATCTTTATGTTCCATCAAACCTCTCTCCCAGGCTCAGTCATCTATTCCCCCCCCCGAAGCTTCACTCGCACACTTTTATTTCAAGCCCTCATTCCTTCAGAGTGGACACCGTTAAGCCGTAATAAGATCGTAAAAGACACCTCAGAGTTACTGCGTAGGGGGGACGTCACGGCGGAGAATTTATTCAAGGCGAGACAGAGGCAGCCAACATTTCACGGTGTTGTCTGGAGTGAATGGGAAGTGTGCGAGCAGCCATTGGACTCCTGTCAGCTGACCACGTTAAGGAGATGATGAAGAATCCATTAAACCACAGTGGCTGCAGCCAGAGTGTCTGTGTGTGTGTGTGTGTGTGTGTGTGTGTGTGTGTGTGTGTGTGTGTGTGTGTGTGTGTGTGTGTGTGTGTGTGTGTGTGTGTGTGTGTGTCTGCCTGCCTGCTCAACCTTCAGCATGTTGGATGCACATCCCCTGAGAGGTGAAGTTGTTCTATGACTGCATGGAGCATAGGAGATTCTTAAGCTTGACAGCATATTTTGCTAATAATAATAATTTATTAATTTAAGCATTTATGCTGTTTTATTGATCCCCAGTGAGGGATCTCAGTTTTTGTTAGGAATCACTACACACAGGCCTGAAATACACACACATGCTCAGGACCTATTCATGCACAAATGGAGAGACGTCAGAGTGGGGGGGCTGCTAGCTGGACCGGTGCCCGGAGTGGTTGGATGGGGGGTTGGGGGGTACGGTGCCTTGCTCAAGAGCATTTGGCAATGCCCAGGAGGTGATGTAGCCTCTCCAGTTACCAATCCACACTCCATACTTTGGTCAGTACAGGGACTTGAACCAGCGACCCTACGGTTCACAACCCATTCTTTCGAAAATACTCTGTTGATCTCAAAGGTCAACACATTCTTACACCCAGTGCGTCTAAAAAAGTGACGCTCGGTCGGGTGCCTTTGATGTTTGCTACTGACGCAAAGTCGTACACACAACATTGGGACAGTTGGGTTTAGGAACTGATCGTGGGTGGGGTTACAAAACCGGGACACAGACCCCGGTCTCTGGATTTAACAGTTACTTTGTCTTCTCTGTCTGACGCTGTGAGCCAGTGACAGTGGGAGAGGAGCGAGAACTGGTTGTGCATGTGTGTGTGTGCACTCGTTTGAGAATCCGCCTGGGTTTAAAGTAGCAGTGAAAACATGGACTCGGGCATTTTCTCAATGACAAGCAGACTGGATTGGATGGTGACACGCCGGGTGGGGGCCAATGTTCTTGTTGCGTTTTCAAAAAAACGTGAGTTTGCTCTATTTAATGTCTCATATGATGGCTCTGATGCTGCTGATCTGCCCAGTGAGTCTCATACAGATGCTAAAGGTTTGCATGGGTCTGCTTAGCTTTCTATTGAGCTAGATTTGAGCTAGACACTGCTATCGGGGGTGGGGCTCTCCGTGTCCCACTGGAGATCCAATCAGGTCGAGGTCGGCAGCGAAGCTTTCTAACAATGTTTCCGCGCCGGCCGATCCCCGATGATGACAGTCCAGACCAGGGGTCGGCAACCTTTACCACTCAAAGCCGGAGCCGCGGGTTGCCGACCCCTGGTCTAGGCGGTCTAGTTAGCTAACGCTAGCTTCCTCTCTCAACTAAGGCTGCGCATCTATGGCGGTGACACTGGTGTAATGATTCAGATGGACTCCCAAGACAAGACGGTGCTCACCCAACTAGCCAATAGGAACGTAGCCCCGCCCATGACACTACTTTCACATTGAGAAAAATCCCGGGATGAGAGCAAGAAATTGCATCAAGAGCAAAGACTTAGGTTTTGAGAGCAAAAAACGTTATGAGAGAAACACATTTGTTTTTGAGACAATTGTTTTTCACACTTAGCAAATAGCAAAAAACATATATTTGAGAGTTTGAAAAAGTATGTTTAGAGAGATTCTTTTCCTCAGAAATGACTTTAAACATTTCAAATTTATATTTAACTTTTTATTAGCCTCAAATATTCATTTTTTCTCTCATAAAATGCTTTTTTTTTGCTATCAGTGTGATAACTTTTTCTCTCAGATCATTTATTTTCTGGCTTGTAATAAAGAAACAGAAGTTCTCCCGCTCCAACTCTGGGCCAGAGTCTGATCTTAGTTCCTCAAAACAGAGTCAAGTCATTTATTGTATGAGTGGATTTTGGTTGTAGCCAGTTCACTGGGGGAGGGAGCACTTAGGAACCTGGTCGCTGGTTTTGTCTACGCGTGTTTGTGTCCCCACACCTGGCTGGCTTCAGGGTTCCCCGCAGGACGTCTCCTGCAGCCTTGTTTCATGGCTGACATAAATCCAGGCACCAGCAGTCCTGGAGCCAGATTAGATTGGGAGCGTGACGGAGGGAAGGCGCTCTCTCCTCCACTTTCTGCTCAGGGCGTCTGCAGCTGGCACCGTCTCTGACAAACGAGGGTGCGTTCGAGAGCCCTTTTGCAAAGATCACGGCTGGCCTTGTTTTGTTTTTCCAAAAGCAGTTATATTTCAGTGACAGCCAGTCGGCGTCCTATAGGCAGTAGAGGAGTGTAATATGCTCTCTGTCTTAACCCCCCCCCATCACATAACGGGCCATCTGTGTGAGCGAGAAGGCGAGTGCAGTCAGCGCTAATGTAGTCCTAACATCTAGCATGGAAGCATAACCGACAGCCATGATGCCGTTCTTTCAACACCAATGGTTTACTTTAAGGTGACTTTCAAAGTTATCTAAGATCGGTTTATGCGTTGAACAGGAAGGAAGAGGGAGATGGTGACATTACAGAGCTTGACTACAACACGTTCCTTCTTCAGTTGACTCTATTGGATTTTTGAAGACTGTAATTTGTGGTGTAGTTACCTGGCACAGGATCGCCTTACATCATGAGATGTTTCTGTCATTCTGTCTTTGCTTTGTGCATACATGGGACAAAGGAAAGGAAAAAGCTGAATGAATGAGTGGAAATGAGGAATGAGGAATGTAAATGTGAAGGCTTTCTTACAGTCCATGGGCATCCATCCTTGCTGGAATCCTCTCAAAATGGAGAAGTTTCAACTGCATTGACCATGATAAGGTGAGGTACTGTGGTGGACTGTGTGCAGTAGGGATAGTGTTAAAGTGGACAGTGCAGGGATTGAACAGTGCACTAGATCATGATTAAATATTAACTATAACATATGAACATAATAACCTATGAACTGACTGACTGAATAAGAATAGCCAGAGATCAGTCCGACACAAGTGCCCCCCCCCCCCCCCCCCCCCCCCCCCCCCCCCCCCCCACACACACACACACACACACATGCGAGCAGTGTACATTTCTACGTACGTAGCTACAGCTAGCGTCTGCGTAGTTGGAACATCGTGATAAAAAACGCCTGAACACAACCGCTTTGCGTCGACCGTTCCATTGATTTCCTACGGGGGTTGGGGTGCTACCCAGCTACACACTGCGCGCCTGCTCTGATTTTCCTTTTTTTGCGCTGCGCTCAAAGCTCCAATTGCCACTGAACTTTTCAAAGCGCAAACCAATGAGATAGCAGCTGTTGTTACCTAGCAACAGGAAATGGCTTCTTTGCCACCCTTGATGATGTTGACCCGCGCCGCTCTTTGCGCGTTGCTCTGCTTCCTAGCGGTGCGCAGAGATCAAATTGCGTATTGTGTGGAGGCGGCTTTACCCCCGTGTTTTTACCCTAACCAATCCCCTCTCCCCATGCCCACACCGAACTACTTCCACCGTTCTAACCCATCCGATTTAGGATCTACTGAACACAGGAACCCTGCTGGACTGCGAAGTAGTTTTGGCGTTGTGGCCATGCTCTGTGCTGCGGTGTCAAGTGACTTTTCCACAGTCAAAACAAAAGAAAGCTCTATAGTTTATAGCTCTATAGTTCTCCACCTCAGCCAATAATCTAACTTTAGTTTTTTTTTGTTAATATTGGTATATTTTTTTTCCTGACATTTTTCACATTTGTGTATTGAATGGGCAACATGTGGATGGAAACAAATCTAAAAAGACTTCCGTCATGTTGTAGTCATGAAGATAGAGCTGGGCGATATGGAGAAAATCAAATATCCCAATGTATCTTTTACCAAATACCTCAATATCGATATTATGGCAATATTGTAGGGTTGGAAGTTGGTGCTTTCACAACAAATGTGCACAGTGAGATTTCTTTGATAAATAATCATCACTTATTTTAATATAATAACCACATGGATAAAGGCAAATACAGCTACAGTCTGGTGTGTTAGTAATGCAGCCTTTAAAACCAGGAAAAGACAACGCACGTGTCACATCAGGATATTACAATATCCAAATGTGAGACGGTAGCTAGCCTCATATATCGATATAATATCGATATAGTGCCCAGCCGTACTTAAAGATCAAACAACGTGACTGCAGATGGGATCGCAACCCCGAGGTGAAGCAGCTGTCCCATTTCCTCTCCTGCTCCCGTTTCCCTCTGACTCCAACAGCTGCAGAGACGCTGATTAATGCGCACACAGGAAAAGCAAACACGAACGAGACAGACACGAGTCATCCCACCTACACATCGTGTTCTAATTGTCAGGACGGATCTTTTTTGTTGTCGTGTAAATACTCGGCAGCTCGTCTTTGCCCGAGCGCTGCCCTCATTTGTGTTTGTGTCTGCCATATGGCTCCCTCATTAGCATCATAACAGGCACTGATTGAATGGGGCCATGCACGGCGAGGTTTTAGTTTTTAGAAGTAAATGATTGAAAATCCAGACTGGAGACAGGCCAAGTGCTCAGAGACGTGCGAGGTCTTGTGCAAGGTGTTTGTGTTGTGTGTTTTTTTATTTGTCTCTGCATTCAATGCGATGGGTGACAGTACTGTGCACTGCACTGTGCTCATCAATGGCATAAAAATGTCACTTTATGAGGTTTTTTAACATTAATATGAGTTCCCCCAGACTGCCTATGCCCCCCCAGTGGCTAGAAATGGTGTTAGGTGTAAACCGAGTCCTGGGTATCCTGCTCTGCCTTTCGAGAACATGAAAAGCTCAGATGGGCCGATCTGAGCTTTTCATTCCCCCCCCCCCCCCCCCCCTTTCTCTGCTTTGCCCGCCCAGAGAATTTCATGCCGTGCAGCTAGCACGTGCATGTGCCATGCGCTTAGGTCATTAGAATAGGGCACCTAAAGGTGCTCTAAGCGATGTTTGGTGCTTTCGCGCACACTTTTACAGTGTGTTCTTGGGACAGGCAGCTAGCAGATAGTGAGGAGATGTTTTTACAGTGTGCTTGGGACAGGCTGCTAACAGATGTGAGGAGATGTTTTTTCGTGTGTTCAGGGGACAGGCAGCTAGCAGTGTGAGGAGATGTTTTTTACAGTGTGTTCAGGGGACAGGCAGCTAGCATGATAGTGAGGAGATGTTTTTTACAGTGTGTTCAGGGGAAAGGCAGCTAGCAGATAGGAGGAGATTTTTTTTACAGTGTGTTCAGGGGACAGGCAGCTAGCAGATAGTGAGATGTTTTTTACAGTATGTTCTGGGACAGGCAGCTAGCAGATAGTGAGGAGATGTTTTTTACAGTGTGTTCAGGGGACAGGCAGCTAGCAGATAGTGAGGAGATGTTTTTACAGTGTGTTCTGGGGACAGGCAGCTAGCAGATAGTGAGGAGATGTTTTTTACAGTGTGTTCAGGGACAGGCAGCTAGCAGATAGTGAGGAGATGTTTTTACAGTGTGTTCTGGGGACAGAGCTAGCAGATAGTGAGGAGATGTTTTTTACAGTGTGTTCAGGGGACAGGCGCTAGCAGATAGTGAGGAGTTTTTTACGTGTGTTCTGGGGACAGGCAGCTAGCAGATAGTGAGGAGATGTTTTTTACAGTGGGTTCAGGGGACAGGCAGCTAGCAGATAGTGAGGAGATGTTTTTTACAGTGTGTTCAGGGGACAGGCAGCTAGCAGATAGTGAGGAGATGTTTTTACAGTGTGTTCAGGGGACAGGCAGCTAGCGGATAGTGAGGAGATGTTTTTTACAGTGTGTTCTGGGGACAGGCAGCTAGCAGATAATGAAGAGATGTGTCCACAGTACTAGACCGATCGGAAGTCAGAACGGGAGGAACACATCTCACCTGTCGTCATTTACAATGAATCCATCTGTCTTTTAGTTCCCCATTTGTAAAAAAGGAGGGTCTTAATGGTCCATCAGCGCCACAGGCCCCTCGTCCCCTCGTCCCCTCGTCCCCCACTTGTTAAATGTGTCCGCTGGCTCGTTTTTTGCTCAGTTCTGTCCCGATCCTCCTGCAGCTCTCTTTGACCCGCTGTAATGAGATGGAGGAGAGCTAAATATATTTCATGATAATGTGCAATCTCAGTGTCCTGTTGTGAGACTAAAGCCCGGGGCCCCGTCCGGCCCCTGACCCTCATCAGCTGTACATCAAGTCCAACACGCACCTTCACACCCCTCTTCCTCTGTCTTGTCTTGGGTTTAATAAGCAGTTATTATGAAGAAAGAACTGCAAAGACAGACAAAAAGAAAGAAGAGAGGAGAAGAAGCGACATAGAAACAAGACGAGGAGAGGAAGGTGGGAGAAAGATGGGGGGAATGGAGCTAAGTACATTTACTCTCGTACTCTACTCAACTACAAAAGTACAAAGAGTCTTTTCTTTTCATGCCACTTTCTATTTCTACTGCGCTACATTTCAGAGAGAAATATAGTACTCCACTACATTCATCAAACAGCTTTAGTTACTAGTTACTTTACAAGTTTACATCGTTGTACACAAAACACACGGTTTATAAAAATCTGATTTTTTTTATTATAAAGGAAACTAGCCAACAATATGACGGCGTACAAGTCCTGCTGAAATGATTGGACCATAAAACACCATTCATCTGTTTTCATAGTTACCCCTTTCTAAAATGGGAGGGTTTTCTTGCATTGAGTACTTAGAGTTACTTTTAATACTTTAAGTACATTTTCCTGATGATACTTACGTACTTTTACTGAAGTATCTTTTTTTTTTTTTTTACTTGTAACAGAGGAGTTATACAGTGTGTTATTAGTACTTTTACTTAAGTAAATGATCTAAATTAGTGCTGTCAGTTAAACGTGTTATTAACAACGTTAACGCAAACCCATTTTAACGGTGTCATTTTTTTATATTTTAGATTAACGTTCTTTTTGGCCTAAACTTTGTAGTTTTGTCACAAGCCGTTTGGGCTTGCGAGCCGGCCAAAGAGTAATGACGTTACGTTTTGAGTGGATGGCGAGCGTGAGACGCCGAAATGGACGCCGATAAGATTCTGGATGGAAAGTTTACTTTTAAAAAGTTGCCAAACGGTGTGAGAGATTATTTAAGTGTGTGACTGTGACAGTCTGCTAAATGCCAATATTGTTTTAAAAAAAAAAAAAAAAAACATTTGCACAAAGCGAGCCGATCCACTTTTCCCTATTAAGAGCATTAAAATGAGAAAAAATAATGGGACAAAAAGAAATCAAGGGACGTTTGGAATAGATACAATTTTGCGATTAAATGCGAGTCAACTATGACATTAATGCAAGTAATCACGATTAAATATTTTGATCGTTTGACAACATTAATCTAAATACTTATTACAATTGTATAACAAAGAGACCAACACATTTTCACACGTTAGAAGTTGTAAGTAAAAAATATTGGACAGGTGTCCATGCTTGTAATATTCTCAAGACTTAATCAACTAGTCCACTAACCAACATATCATTTCAGCAGACGTTACTATAAAAATATAAGTGTGTGTGTGTATTTCTGTGCGCTTTGAGATCCAGATTTCCCTCTGTGGTGTGATGCTGATCTCTGTCGCATGCAGCCACAGTTTAATGGATTCGATTGTTGAACATATTTATTCCAGTTAGAAACTTGCTCGAACTAATTTACCGTTTAGCCGAGATTCCCGTCAATCACGCGTTATCAGCCAGCCTGACGCTGGCACTTGAAGTCTTTCATCTCGTTGGACAATTAACTTTAGATGGCGCTCTGACACATTGCACATCTCAATTTCACAGTAACAACAGTGGTGGGATCACATTAAGTTCTACTGATAGGGGGGGGGATCCAGAGAGTTTGTAGAGTTTGAGTGTGTGTGTGTGTGGTGTGGGTGTGTGTGTGTGTGTGTTGTGTACTCTGGCATATCCACTATTATTGGCAGCCTTCACATATGGCGGAGACGTTGCTACTTTTACGCTTAAGAAGTGAGTATTGTGCTTTTTAAGCGATGTGAGAAGACCCGCTGCACGCCGCTGGTCCGTGATTTGCGTATGTATTGTGCTGCATCTGTAATATTTGTGTCCCTGTACCATCTTTTCTTCATGTGGACATAAATGAATTGTTAAAATGTGTTACATTATACGCGTGTGTGTGTTTGTGTGTGTGTGTGTGTTGTAACAGTAGAAGTGTGTGTGTGTGTGTGTGTGTGTGTGTGTGTGTGTGTGTGTGTGTGTGTGTGTGTGTGTGTGTGTTGTGTAACAGTAGAAGTGTGTGTGTGTGTGTGTGTGTGTGACAGTAGAAGTGGTGTGTGTGTGTGTGTGTGTGTGTGTTGTGTGACGTAGAGTGGTGTGTGTGTGGTGTGTGTGTGTGTGTGTGGTGTGTGTATAACAGTAGAGTGTGTGTGTGGTGTGTGTGTGTGTAACAGTAGAAGTGGTGTGTGTGTGTGTGGGTGTGGTATAACAGTAGAAGTGTGTGTTTGCGTGCAAGTGTGTCTGCGTGCGCAAGCGGGTGCGGTGTGTGAGATGCGTGTGTGTTTGTGCGTGTGTGTTTGTCTTAGTGTGTGTGTGTGTGTGGTGTGTGTGTGTGTGTGTGCATGCCAATTTGTACTTGTACTCTAATATTGTACGTTTTTACTCACTACATTCATCTGACAGCTTAGTTACTAGTTACTCAACATAATAAGATTTTTGCACATAAAACACATACGGAGACAACAGAGAATCCAAACCACACCCTTCCCCTCCCTCATATTTTAAATTTACAGTCATTTTTTATGACTTTTTTTTTTTTTATGAACTTCCACATCAACGTATGCCCCAAAGACCCTTGGGAGTGATACATTACTCCCACCATCTACCAGTCTAATCTGTACAGCAGTGGTACACTGAAGCACTTCACCCTGACAGTGTGGTAAGGGTCAGCCTGTTCTCATGAACCATTCCTTCAAAACGCTATGGAAAAAAAGTGAAGCACTGGAACTCGTAAGCATCCCACGTTTGTTTTGCTGAATGCAAAAAAATGATCGGTGGGCTTTCAACGCGGGGAAAACAAGACTTTCACCCAGGATCATCTCAACTCTAGATGCAGCAAAGCACTCTTAGTTTGTAGCCTAAACTTCTCTTTTAGCCTTGACGTTCTTGACACTTTTTTTTATTTTTTATTTTTTTTACATAACACCTCTTTGTTGCTTTTCCCTATGTTTTTGTTTCATTTTTCGGCCATGTTCTGTATTCTAACTGAAGCTAAATAAATCATGTCTGTTTTACGGTACAAAATCCGGGTATTGAGCTGCCATAACTTCTGTTATTTTACAGATTGCAGTGCACATATTGTTTTTTACTTTTTGTGTGTTGCTACACACTTAGTGGGTTTTTATATTTCATTTTACTGGTGATGTTTGTTCGAAAAAAAAAAAAAGAAAGCAAAGTGATAATACGGATGAATTTCATCATCTTTAAGATGTTCCTTTTATTTTGCAATTTCCCACTTTATATTCATTATTTTTCTTAAAGAGAGTGTGTTTGTTTTTATTTAAATGTCTGGAAGAGCTTAGTAATGAAGTCGTGTTTGAGTTGACTTTCAAACTTTGTGAAATCGGTAAATATTGTATCGCTGTTAGAGAGAATTGATATAATATCGTATGGTGATAAAATGTGTCATTTACACCCCTACAGTGTAGCTCACTGTACAGCACACATACATGTGGCTACATTAACCAAAAGCTCAGCAGCACTGTGGGTTTGCCCCTCTGGCTCTGTAATATCTCCACCATTCCTCAATAAGACTATTTCCTCCAAAATACCCATAATTCCCCGCCACCAATGGCTCTGGTCTGGGTAAACAAAATATCTTCTCAGTGGCAGATGGCCCAAAATTCCAGTGTGAATGCTATCTTATGGCGTTTATAAAGACTGTTAATCTTTCTTCTGTTTTATTTACTTCTTCTTTCTCTGCATTTCTCTCTCTCTTCTTCTTCTTCTCATACCAGTTTTCTCTCTTTCGCGCGCTCTCTCTCTCTCTCTCTCTCTCTCTCCCTCTCTCTGAAGCAGCTGCTGTTCCTTATCAGTACTGCTTGCCCGCTGACATGAAATACCGTTAAATGAATCTTCATGAAACCTCCAAACACCACTGATTTATCCTGCTGCATGCTTCATAAGTCCCTGATTGATCTCGGCCGCAGATGATAAAAAAATGAGAGAGAGAGGGAGAGAGAGGGGGAAATTGGTTAAAAATAAAGGGAGGGAAGGAGGTAAGGAAAGCTGTGAGAGAGGAAGGGAAAGAAATGAGAACAGAGGGAAGAACAAAAAAAAGGATTGAGGGAAACGAGAAACATTCTGTGATGGAAGTATAAGAGTGAGAAGATGGAGAGGGAAAAATGATGAGAAGAAGCAGAAAGGTACAGTGCAGGAAGAAAAGAAAAAGAATAAAAGAGCGCAGGGGACATAAAGGAAGGGTGGTATGAAATAATGGGAGGAATAAATAGTAGAATAGTAAAAGTGAGTGGAGAACTGACAAAGGTAAGGATAGAAGGAGGAAAGTAGGAGAGAAAAGAGAAGGAAGAAGCGTCTTTTGGGGGGGATTCTAGCGGGTCGCATAACGGAAAGATGAGACGAGGGGAGGCAGAGGGAGAGAAGGAGGCAAGTTAGGAAGGAAAGAAGAAGGGAAGAAGGATTGATAAAAGTGCATTAGTCGGGAAGATGAAGTTAAGTAAGAAAGTAAGTTAGTAAGACGCAGTCTCCAGGTTTCTGGGAGACTGAGGTGCCCATGTTTGGCGGGGGATTGAGGGGTCCTCCCCCTAATTTTCAAAGAAGAAATACGCAATTTCACATCATTCTGGACCATAATTATTTCCATATCTGTGTCTAAAATGTTGGAACGGTTCGAGCAGATGATAAATAAATAACACTCAAAAAGCTCATACACAATTCTTGCTAAAGTGCTAAACTACAATTATTAATTTTATTATTATTATTAATTTGTAAAGTCTAACTAAAAGTTATTTAGTTAGTTTTACCCACCCAATGGCTTGGATGCTGCGCCTAAGCCCTGTAATAGTTGGAAAAACCCCTGATTGTTTATGTGTGATGACAGGAAGGATGGAGAAGGATTGTTCCTCTAGTGTGGAAAACACTAGAGGAACAAGAAAGGTGGGAGAGAGTAGGAAAGGGATGAGGGATGAGGGTGGTAATAGAGCAGTGGCTATGACACGTGCCTTTGGTTTGGGAGATCTGGGTTCAATTCCCACTGCCATACATTAACTAATGTGTGTCCCTGAGCAAGACACCTAACCCCTAGTGGCTCCAGACATCTGCTTCGGACATTTTTACCAATTGTAAGTCGCTTTGCATACAGTCGTTAAGCTAAATGACTGTAGGTAATGTAAGGAATCAGGAAATACAAATGAAAAGGAGAGAATTACAATGCAATACAGGCGCAAAAGGCCAAAATGAAACAAGGGAGGAGGGACGGAAGAAGAAGAAATACGAAGCGAGGATGTTCCACCGAGGTCACATTTTTAGACAACCCACTGATGAAATAATTTCAAAGGAGGAGGTGTAATATTTTGGGCTGGAGGAGGTCGTCATAAAACCCCCAGGATGGGTTTTATCGATCCGTCTTGCAGTCTGTTTGTACATGTTTACGAGGCGAATAGAGAGAGAGGAAGAGGATGAGAGGAAGGACGGAGAGTGGTGAAGAGCGAGCGGAGGCGGGCGAGCAGTGTGTAAATGCAGGTGGGCCGCATTGATCTGAGTCTGCAGGCTCCGCATCGACCGAGCGGCAGATGAGGACTGATTACGCCGCAGTTAAGAGGCACATGAAAGGGAAGCACTGTTAACGCAACACCCCCCCCCCCCCCCCCCCCCCCCCCCCCCGACCCTTAATGGGCTTTGGAAAAAAAAACTGCCACGAATACAGCTGTCTGTCCGATGCGTGACCTGCGAGAAGACACAGATAAGAAAAGAGACTATGATCGCTTTGTCTGTCACGACGTTGTAGTTTCATGTCTTGATGAAAGCCGGAATCAATTTCATTTACCAACATTTTACCACGTGTGCATCTTCATGAGCCTCATGGAAAAACTACAGTACATCAGCATGTTGAAGTACTTGTACTTTCTTTGAAACCGAATCAAAGTTTTAAAAACATACGCTTTGTATAGTTTTAAAATTTAAAGGGAAAAAGGACACAACAATAAGTGACGTATAGGACCACAAAGTATTCGCAAAAGGCAAAGAAAAACATTATGCTAAATATATAATATAAGCACACGACCCACTCATCCGACCCTGGCTTAGTTGGAATCACATTCATACAACTTAAAAACAGTTATACTTGAAGTTATCTACATAAGAGTGACATGACACTGTCTTAAACGTGTCATAAACCTTGTAAACAAGTCACGACGTTTCCTAAAATCCCTTTCTTCTTTAACCGTCCCGTTATTCCAGCGTGTCCCGGAAACATAAGCCCACCCAGGACCTTTTCACGACCACGACGTCCCAGTTCCCGCTCCCGAGCAGTCTTCGTTTTGGAGTTTGTGTGAGCGGAAAAAAAACTCGAATGCGATTGTCTGAACCCCCTTTCTGTTGGCGGATCTGTGGGGGCTGCATCCCACAATTTTTGTAACTCTCCAAAGTAAGCAATCTGACAATGACGGCCACTTTCATGCAGAGATTAGCAGCTGTACAGAGGCGGAGAGGATTTGAACTTCTCTGCAGCCATTCAGAACAGCTATAAACCCAAACAAGCTCCCTCTGAAGCAGACTGAGAACTTAAAGTTGTTAAAAATGTGATTCTGACTTTTACTTCCAATCCTATGTGAAACATAAAGAAAATGATTCAAATCTGTATTAGTTGATGTTCATAACCTAGAGAAATGAATGAGATCTAAAGCTCAGTATACCTTGGAAAATGGCCAGCAGTTATGTGAGGAATATACCAGTCATAGTTAATGGGCTATAACATTAAAGCATATTACTTCATTATAACATGAGGTAGGAAATGATCCTCCTGAGAACTGGACACGGCTTTCAGTGCACTATGTCACTGTCAAACTACTGCTTTTCTTTATTTAGAGTGCATGGGGCACAGGTTTGCTAAGATAGTGTACCAAATGTATGAAATGTAATGAAATCATTGAATAAAATGTATCAGTCCCTTAATGTGGTATGCCGGCTGGGGTCTATTTTTGAAGTCTTTTGTTTGCCCATTCATGAGCCAGATGTCCATAATATATACAATATAGTCTATATATATCAGCCATAAACAAATACAGACACATGCTGCTGCTAAACTTGGTTTAGACATCAGTGCTAGAAAATAAAATTGTCATGAGTCACGTCTGTTGTCTAAAATATCCTTGTAGGCTAGGGGGCCCAAACCATGAAAGACGGCCTCAGAACTGAAGTGGCAGTTGCGTCCACATACTTTTGGCCATCTAGTTTGCACTGTTTAGAAAATCTTTTTTTACAAATTCCCCTTTTTTATTCATTCGTTTAATGTGTTATCACTCACCCTGATTCTGACTGGATGACTTGTGTCTTTTTGTTGTAAAGCACGACCGATGAAAAGAGACATTTAAATCAGATGCACTGACCCGGACTCATCAGCCCCATCAAATTTATTTGCTGCGAGCATTCAGAAACTATTTCATGTATATGGTATGAAAGAATTGAAATGAGCTTAAAATACACACACACACACACACACACACACACACACACACACACACACACACACTGCCTTGCTAATCAGCCTTGCCAAATACTCTTCATTTCGACGTCCCCGGCAGGCCTATTTGCGGAGGAATATCAAACGTCCTGCTCACTATCATTTGTTCCCATTAGAGGCTCAGGACTTCATTACCGCCCCCCCGCCGGCTACAGGCTTCAGACACTTACAGTCAGACGGACTGACGGGCGAACATCAAAGATTAGGCTCTTAACTTATCTTTTACAATCTCTGTGAAAGACTGAAGGACGTTACCCACTGCGTGCATAGGGGTGTCCGTCTGTCTCACTGAAGCTTTCCATGTCCGCACTGAGTCGGCGCTGCATGCTCCTCGTCTTACTTTTATCGCCGCAGAAGCTGACTTGAAGGAAGGAAAAAAAAAGATGCAGTGGGAAGAACATTATTGAGCATGTGCATCCCTCTGTTCCTCTCTTTCTCTTCTTTCTTTCTTGTGTTCATGGTGGGGTTGGGTGGGAGGAGGGGTGACGGAGGGGGGGGTATAGATGTGGCAGAAAGAGAGCTGATCAGAGGATCTCTCTATGCAGTGACTTTAATCATCCTTGTCCCTGGCTGCTGACTGATTTCCACTGCTCAGCTCATATTTCTGACATAACTATTTTGCAAACATTTCTTAGTGAGTGAGATTAAAAACTCTCACAGAAAAAGACCAATATCATGAGAGAGAAGGAATTTGCTGAATGTCCGCAAGACAGAAGAAATAGTAAGAGGCCGAGTCTGAGCGAGAGAGACTTAAATGTGTGGCATCGGCAGAGGGCAGTCCTGCGCAGATCTGGGGTCAGGCTAATGACCTAGAAGCTTAATTTGTCCTTCTTCGGCACAGAGTCCCATGCCAGCCTGTGGCAAAGACGGCTAATGATGACCAGACAAGACCTACATCCCTCCGCAAGCTGTCTGCTATCAATCAATTTATTCTAATTTTTTTTTCAGCTCTTGTTTTTTTTATTTATTACTGTTTTTTAAATCATATAACCATAAAATGTCAGTGGAATGTAATCAGTCAGTGCCTTCAATTCCTTATGCATTAGTCATAACCATGATAATACTAAATATCTATCTGTATGATGGGGAGCAGTCTCAGGCAGTGTCCTAGTTTTGAATCCCAGAGACCTGAGGGTAGAAGGCTGTTGCCCGGGTTATGTGGATCTTTAATGGTCCTCCATAGTCTTTTTCTTGCAGCGCCTGGTATTAATTAACTATAAGGCAGGGTAGGGCACCCATGGCATATTCAGCCGAACAGACCACTCTCTGCAGGGCCTTGCTGTCCTGTTTAGTGCTGTTTCCCTACCTGGCAGGACACCAAGATACTTGGACACCAAGGTACTTGGATACTAAAGTAATTGGACACCAGGGTACTTGGATACCAAGGTACTGGGAGAGCAAGGTACTAGGACACCAAGGTACTTATACACCAAGATACTTGGACACCAAGGTCCCTTCATTCTGTTCATTTCCTGCTTATTTCCAAAGTCCACTTTCATCTCTTTAGACTTGCTGACATTTATGAGTAGGTCGTTGACCAGACCCAGTCAGATGCTCTCCTTCTTTTAGGTAAACCTTTTTCCATTTTCATCTTCATACTTGATGATGGTATTGGAGTCGGCTATACAGTAGGGGACTCAGAACACAGCCCTGGGGGGCTCCGGTTTTAAGGATGAGGGTGGAAGCAGTGTGTCTGCCCTACCCCGACAACCTGGGTTATGCCTGTCAGAAAGTCAAGAATCCACATGCACAGTGAGGTGTTCAAGACCTTTAGATGTAATCCCTCCCTTGTCTATATCCTCGTATCTCAACCTCCCACAACTCTTGACAGATGTATGATTTGAACTGTTAATCCAAAGAAAGTTACTTCCCTGTAATCTTTCAAACCACTGTGCACATACACTGTTGTTTCTGTATTATTCTATATTGGATGACACCTCGTCACTCAGTGCAGGCGGTGCTGGATGTTTCAGATGACATTGTGAATGGTTATTGTGCATCCTCTGTCGCTGATGCCTCACCAGCATTGTCAAAACGTCTCTCGTTTTCCCGCCGATCACTGTCGGGCTCGTCTGTCACGGAGCTTTGTCAGCATATTTAGGCAGAAAGAAAACAAAATCGGCAGAAGTTGGGGAGTGATATGACCCAGGGCAAATGACTGATGTTCACCTGCAGTGTGGGAGAACTTGTCGGTGGCTTGTCACGACTTTCCTAGCCTTCCTTTCCTACCGGCTGCATACTGTATGCGACGACTCGAGCTTTGAGCAAGAGAGATCCATCTGTCACCGGCTGCCATTGTTAGCTTCTTCTTTTTCCTCTTTTTTTTTCTCAGTTTTGCTCCCCTTTCCCTCTGAAATCAGTACCTACTTTGATCTCTATTTTCTCTCTTTACTTTCTCTAATCCGCTGGCTCCATACTATTTGACAGCCTAAATTTACTGTTGAGGTGGAGAATTGCCCCCCTTAATATAAGCTGCTGATTTCCTTTACACCATTTAAAGTAGAAAGGCCAAAGCGTCTCAGCAGGGAGTTCTGGCTATTTATTAAAAAGGACCTCTGGCTACACCTCCAGTCTGACTGAAATTTTAAAAAGGAAGGATATTATGTACTCTGCAGCAGAGAAAATGAGAGCGAGAAAATCATGGAATGCGAGAAAAAGCTAATAAGAGGCGAAGAGAGAAACCTATTAAATGGGTGAATGTTAAATCAAATAAAAGTTGTACAGGCATTCATGGTCCTCAGAGGATAAATTGTAAGGACTTTGATGAGGATTATAAGCAAGCTAAATGTAATAACATTTTAAACATCATACATGCTTTGATGCCTCATCCTTCCCCCGTCGTGCCCAACAACATGTGTAAATTTGGGTCCTTTTCTGGGTGAACACGGTCTGGTATATCTGTTGGTATAACATGTCGTTGAACCAATGTAATGCGACGCTGCTTTTTGCTTGCAGGTTTCTCTATAGAGCCTCTGCATATGGGCTCCTGCTCTACTAAATGGGCTACCAGGTGCCCCCGCCTTTATTTTCTTTACAAATTTTTACCCAGCTGTCAACTTTGACTGAAATACTACAAGTCCCAGATGCTTGTAATGATGCCAAACAGTCGTCATTTACAGTACATCTGTGGATTAAAAAGGACTAAATAGAGATACGCACGTCACTGCCGGTTAATAGAGCAGGACGTTGTCTATTAGTGCTTCTTGTTTTTTATCATGCCCATGCATTCGTAAAATGTACATACAGTAAGATTGAGCTGTGACTGCACATGCTTATCCAGC
Organism: Etheostoma spectabile; assembly: GCF_008692095.1. Lineage (NCBI taxonomy): Eukaryota > Metazoa > Chordata > Actinopteri > Perciformes > Percidae > Etheostoma > Etheostoma spectabile. The sequence goes on along the minus strand of NC_045745.1, from coordinate 9,000,162 downwards.
TGTCAACGAGGAATGTGACATTAATATTCATGTATCATCTAACTAAGTATGTGTGTCTATGTACCCGAATGTGTAGGTCTGCATGCATAAATGCAGCTCTCTGTAGAGCCGTGGTAGAAGAAGTATTCAGATCCTTTACTTAAGTAAAAGTACTAATACCAAACTGTAAAAATACTCTACTACTAGGAAAGGTCCTGCATTGAAAAAATTAAGTAAAAGTATGTAAGTTTTAACGGGAAAATGTAGTCAACGCAAGAAAATCCTCACATTTTAGAAACTGGAAACGATCCAAACATTGTGTTTAATGGTCTCATCATTTCAACTGGACTTGTAGGCCGTTATATTGTTGGCGAGTTTTATTTATAATAAAACATGGAATTTTATAAAGTACATGTGTTTTGTGTGCATTTGTCAGATGAATGTCGTCAAGTAAAAACTACAATATTTCTCTCTGAAATGTGACGGAGTAGAAGTAGAAAGTGGCATGAAAATAAAAGACTCAAGTGAAGTACAAGTACCTCAATTTACAGTACTTGAGTAAACGTAGATCTAGGATGAATTTACAGAGACTTTTTTTTGTTTCTTACTCGGATTAAGCTGAACAGTTGTGGAACAGTCTTGCATTGCAAGACCCTCCACCACAGCCCTGCACAGTAGGGTCTGGCTAGTCCACACAACTTTCTGGGATGGGAGAAACACCTGCTCTGGTTTATTTGCATTTCTTTAAAGCAATCACAATCCTCTTGGCTTGGGCCTCTTCAAAATAACCTCAGGAAGGAACTAGTTTTGGTGGAACGTGTGTACATTCAGAAGTTGTTAGACAGATAGTCTAGCTAGCTGTCTGGATTTACCCTGCAGAGATCTGAGGACCAGGTAACATTAGTCCTCAGATGGACAGATTAGACATTTTTTTTTGTTTTAAAAATCTAGCTAGCTGTCTGGATTACCCTGCAGAGATCTGAGGACCAGGTAACCATAGTCCTCAGATTGGACAGATGTCTAGCTAGCTGTCTGGATTACCCTGCAGAAACTGAGGACCAGGTAACCTAGTCCTCAGATTGGACGAAGTCTAGCTAGCTGTCTGGATTTACCCTGCAGAGACCTGAGGACCAGGTAACATAGTCCTCAGATGGACAGTAGTCTAGCTGCTGTCTGGATTTACCCTGCAGAGACCTGAGGACCAGGTAACCTAGTCCTCAGATTGGACAGATAGTCTAGTAGCTGTCTGGATTAACCTGCGAGACCTGAGGACCAGGTAACCATAGTCCTCAGATGGACAGATAGTCTAGCTAAGCTGTCTGGTTACCCTGCAGAGACCTGAGGACCAGGTAAACATAGTCTCAGATTGGACAGATAGTCTAGCTAGCTGTCTGGATTTACCCTGCAGAGATCTGAGGACCAGGTAACCAGTAGTCCTCAGATTGGACAGATAGTCTAGCTAGTGTCTGGATTACCTGCAGAGACCTGAGGACCAGGTAACCATAGTCCTCGATTGGACAGTAGTTAGCAGATGTCTGGATTTACCCTGCAGAGACCTGAGGACCAGGTAACCATAGTCCACAGAAATACACCGATATGTAGAATGCCAACACATTTTTGTATATAATTGTACAGTGTGGTACTAGTACTTTCACTTAAGTGAAGGAGCTGAATACTTCTTCCACCACTGCACATACAGTACATGAATATCAGCAATCAACAAAACCAACGCTTAAATCAAATAGTGAGGGTTATTTACAGTGAGAAGTGACAGGTTGTAATGACTGGGACAGTTTGTAAAGGTTGCCCCGCACAATTGGACGTTATTAGTCAGCTGGTAGCCGAACAGCTGACTAATGAGCCGGTGATAGTAAACAGGAGTGAAGCAGCTGATGCTGTTTAGCAGGTGGAACATCTCGCTCTGCCTGGACTTGTACTATGCTCCGGTTTAGGCCAGGGGTTTCAAAAGATATTATATATGTTTTATGAAACCTGGAATTAATCAAACGTTTTGTGGAACCTTTCGCCACAGTTCTCAGCTTTGAGTTACTAATAGCAGTTAGTATCGCATTGCCAGCTTTATCTCCACAGTGCTGTGGAGTAAAGTCTGGCTACACCACAGATGCATTCTGGGATAGGAGAAGATAGGAGAACACTCTGGGTTGTTTGCATTCCTTTAAACCAATCACAATTGTCTTATCTTGTAAATGTACTTCTGTTGATCCAGACTACTAATGCAGTATAGATGTACAAATGACATTTTCTAGTCAAGGACAGCTACATCTGCAGTAGTACCTCACCATTTTGCTTCTACCGTCCATGCTACCATTGTGTTAGACAGAAATGGGTGCATCAGTGCATCATTATGCATTGAAATAAATCAAGATAAATGCACGATTGTGATTGTTGCTCATGTGTCGGCGACTCACGACCGTCACCAATCATTGAAATTATTCCTGGAGGGAGTTTTCTTCTTCTGTGTCTTGTGTGTCTCTGTATTTCATCACCTTCGAGATACTTCAAGCCACAACTGATGAGATCTACCCTTGGTCTGATGACTCCTTCCTAAACACACAAACACACACACACACACACACACACATACACACACACACACACGCACACACACACACACACACACACACAAACACAAACACACGCTCACTGATACACACACTGATATATACACACAGAAACACAGACTGAAACACACATTCACATTTACACAGACACACATGGACGTACACACTCACACACACACACTGCTACATACACACACTAACACTCACACTGATACACACACACACACATACACACATGCACACTGACTGATAAACACACATTTGCACACATGGACACGCACACCGATATTTACATACACGCACACACAAACACATAAACACACATTTACACAGACACAATGGACACACAAATGGACACACACACTTACAGGGAGACACATGGACACACAGCTGCTCACACAGACACATTAATCTTTTATGGCATCATTTATTCCCCCCCCAAACTGGTCTATGAACGTGTCAGAGCTGTGACGTATCGCTGCTGTCTGGCCAGTATTCATGTGGAGCCTGCGATCAGAAAATCAGATAGATCAACTTTTATTCCCAGAGCTGCACACCAATGGAGTCGTCACACTCGGCTGCATACAAATAAAGACAGCAGGGCGGAAATGGAAACATCTGCAGTGTCACAATGTCAATAATCTGTGACATTTAATGTGAGCAAATGTCTCCATCAATGTCTAACGATCAACTAGCGTCTGACTGATACTGGTGTGCATATGACAGTTTTAAAAACCTGATAATCTATTAGAAGTTTTGTTTTGTTTTTACAGAAAACCTAAACATGTTGATTAAGGATCCCTTGAATTTGCCTTTATTACAAAATTGTGATTAACATGTTTTCCATTTGAAACATAAAGTCATAAGCAGGGTCCAAAATTTGCCTCTGGGGGAGTGTAGTTTGTGTCCCTGAAGAAGTTAAAGAAAAAACGCTAGACTTTCAGGACGGAAATTGATGTCTGTGTCCTGGAAGTATACCCGCAGTTTAATATATTTTATTATCCAATTAGCAAACACACTGAGACATAAGAACGTGTCCCAGGACCAAAAGATAAAACACAGAGAGGAAAGACGAGAATGGGGGAGACCCAACAAAGACACAACAGCAAGAACGGAGTCCCCAGCTCACCGACAAGACACACAAAAACAGACACACACAAACAAACAAAGACATTGACAGAGGGACGAACACAAGACACACTGGGCCAAACACGTGCACAGACAGAAGCAAGGAAGCCAAAGCACAGGTCTACAACATGGACTTTAAGGATTCAGCAATGTTGACCCAAGAGCCCGAAGTCTTAATACGAGCCGTAGAGAGCTCCATGTATATGACATCCAGAAAGGAAAGGGTCCATGTGCGAATAGTCTCGTCATGGGGTGGCTTCCAACATGTTGCAATAACTGTCTTAGCACCTGTAAGTCGAGCAAACTGCACGGTTTTGAGTTTTAGAGACCTGACGGCCCGACAAAAACATCAAAACACAGACCCATCAAGCAAGAAATAAGTGTAATAATAATAGTAATAATGTTGTTCATATTCAAAAGGGACAGGAAGAAGTTGAGAACTTGGGATTTATTAGCAGAGTGAAGTGTGATGAGAGGCTTTGTTGAACTAATTTCAGCAAATTGATTTAGGATCCAGTGTTTGGTTCCTGATTGAAATCAGTCTTTATATGCCGGAGACGTTGAGATTTCGCAGCTCTGTGGGGCAGTTGCTGAAATTCACGAGTAGTATATGAAACTACAGATACAATTTTCTCAGAAGTGGAGCTAAATTTATCACTAATGGCCCTGAAATAATCCTTTATGATGAGTTATCCCGGAGGTGTTTCTGTTTAGAGCAATATTAAAGTTATGATTAATTACTAAAAGCGTGTTGGAACTTCTATATGTGGCTGATTAAAAAAATGGTGGTATGATTAAAATAAAATGACAAGAGTTTTATCCTTTTTTAAACTATTAATTTCAGACAAAGTGACAGCCAGAAGCAAAGGGAAGAAAAAAAAAATTCTCCTTTTTATTACGACCGAGAACTGGGATTTCTAATGTTAGGCTTCTGTTTTATCTTCACTCACTTTACTGCAGCAAAGAGGCAGTGACACCCACCGAGGCTTCCACTTTGCTTTACACCCCCCCCCCCCCCCCCCCCCCCCCCCCCCCCCCCCCCCCCCCCCCTCTTTGTTCTGGCTCAAACCGACTGAGCAGGTATTTAAATGTCAGCGCAGCTTTTCATGAGCTGCTAGAAATAGAGATTGGCTTCTAATAAGCAGAAGTATTGGATTGGGGAAATTCAAGGCTGGCCCGTGCTATGTTAGGCAGTATCGGCAAATATTAGGGACGCCGGCAGTCCAGGTGTGTGTGAAGAGAAGGGAAAGATAATTAAAATATTTCAAAAAAATTGTAAATACGTTGAATAAAGTGTCAAAACTGTTTTTAAAAAGCCAAGAAAAGTGACCAAAATGTCGGGAAAAATGACCAAATGTCAGTAAAGCAACAAAAACCTCCAAAGTAATGCCAATAACATTAAATAAAGCGTGAGTAACAGAAAAGGTGGCAAAAAAAAGTCAAAAAAGCTTAAAATACAGTGGAGACAGCATCAAAGACAGCATCAAAGACTTCAACAAAGCGATAACACTTTTTTAAGCAACAAAAAAGTGACAAAAAAAAAACCCAGACCAAAGGTCAATAGGCGTCAAAAACATCCCAAAAAATGCCAATAATGTCAAATAAAGCTTAGATAACGTAGAAAAAAGACTAAACATCAAATAAGCAAAACAAACAGCTGAAATCTTGCCTAGGGTCCCAAATGTCAGTAAAGCGCCAATAACGTCCAAAAAAATGCCAATAACATTAATAATCAATATTAATAAGACATTACATTTATATAGCGCTTTATCATTGACACTCTCTACCTCCAATATGTAGCACCCACCTGGGTGATGCACGGCAGCCCTACGACACACACCAGCTTGTTAGAGAGGGAGGGGAACGTGTTTTTAGTGGTGGGGAAAACCGGTGCACCCAGAGAAACCCCCGTAGAAACCCTCCGCAGAAAACCCCCGCACACGCGTGAGGAACACGCAAACTCCACACAGAAAGGACACCGCGGTTCAAACCGGTACCTTCCTGCTGTGAGACCACAGGGCTAACCATTGGGCCACCGTGCTGCTTAAGTAAAGCTTACGTAAGAAAAGAAAAGGGGGCAGAAACCTCGAAAAAGCTTCAAAAGCAGTGGAGAATGCGGCAAAAACTTCAACGTGATATAAAAAAAAATTTACAGGCAAAAAAGTGACAAAAACATTGAAAAAAAGCAACAAAAACGGCAAAAGAAACAACTAAAATGTAAAAAAAGAAAAAACTGACCAAATGTCAATGAGTGCCAAAAAACACCAAAAACGTCCCAAAAAACGCCAATAATGTAAAATAAGCTTTGAAAACATAGAAAAATACACACAAAAGATGTCCATACAGCGACAAAAACAGCTGAAATCTTGCCTAGGGCCCCAAATCGGTCAGGGCCAGCTCTGGTGAATCACTCAGTAGTGGAATATTATAATATATGATAATTCACCACCATAGCATGTAGGTTTTACTTGGACATTTTTACAGAAAGTATAAAGTACAAAAGGTAACAAACACGGGAACCAAAGTGGCTCCGACCTGTAGCAGTCATTAAGAGGAGACAAATCTACGGAGCCCCAGAGGGGACATGGAGGGGACAAAATGTCCTGGGGACAAACTTTAAACTCAATCTTGACTTTAATGGAGGAAAAAAAAAGAAGAAAAAATATATATAATTTTCTGGGGACTCAAGATCTTGAGTCTGAAAGTCAATGTTTTCTCTTTCTCTTCGTTTTTTATATATACAGTATATATATATATATATATATATATATATATATATATATATATATATATATATATATATATATATATATATATATATATATATATATATATATATATGTACTGTATATATATAGATATATATAAACTTGAACAAGACATCCCAGACGAACGTTCATTCTACTGTACAGCCCTCACCCTCGGTCCCAGTGATGCTAGCAAACACACACACACACACACACACACACACACACACACAGGATATACAGTACATACTTACACGCACACATATACTAGAAATAAACATGAATACATACTGTACATACATGCATACATGTCAAAGAAAAAAGATAGAAAACTGTGTGTATACAAGGTACATGTATACACATGAATATAGATCCACACACATACAGTATATGAACACGTTTTTATCTCTGTAGCTATGTTGCTTTATGTTACTGGATATGCTCGCTGACTATCTCTTTTCTTACTCTTTCTTACCTTAAATTTGACTGTGAGCAACTGCAACTAAACAGTCCCTGGGGGGATCGATGAAGTTTTCTTTTTCTGACTTCATCGCTTGGGGTCCGGGGCTAAAAGCCAACAAAATATGGCATTGATCAGGTTGGAGCGAGTTCCTCTTCGTCTAACGTAGATGTGTGTCTCAGAGGGAGAAGTGTTTTCCCCGGCAGCGCCTCAAAGGCTTTGAGACACATTTAGTCACGGCCATTGATCTGCACCCGATGCCTCGTTGATGTGATGTACCCGAACGCCTCAGTTTACTCACACTCCGCTGCTGTATTTGCACTACAGTCGATCAGAGCCTCGGGGCGAGGGCCAGCCGAGTATTACTTTTATTTTCTAATGCTGTTAGCTTGTACTTCATCACAAGCAAGCGATGGACTGTAAGTCGTACGTCAGGTGATGTAGGAACACCGGGCTTCAAAGTGTTTAACCCTTGTGTTGTCTTCTCGTCAAAATTGAAAATCAACGCTTTTTAATCCTTGTTTTTAACTTTTTCTTCCATTTTGGTCCCTTTTTCAACACTTTTTTCAATGTTTGGCACTTTTTTCACATTTTCTAACACTGTAACATTAACTTTTGTTTTACAGTTATTTTTGAAATCTTTGGTCAATAAACCTCATTTATAGGAAATTATACTTGTAATGTTTGAGTTACAAAAGCAGAAATTAGGAATTATTTAGACTAAAATTAAAGGAATGGACGTTGATGGATAATCGCAGACTGGAATATCTCAACTTTTACTCAATACTATTTGGAAACTACTTAATCTTTTTTTTTCAAATGCTGTAAAATTGAATAAGACGCCCAAAAATGTATGAAAGTAGAGATGTGTAGTTGCCAAAGAGCGTTGGGTGGAATCACTCATGTTATTTTGGGGAATTAAAAAGAACATTGATAGAGGACAACGGGTCATTTTGACCCGAGGACAACATGAGGGTTAAGGACATGTAAGTAAGGAAGGAAGGAACAGTTTATTTATATAGCACAGTTACAAAGTGCTTCACGCACAAGCACGATAGATATGGATAAATAAATAAGAATAAACATGAACAACAGAATAAAATTTAAATACAGCATAAAGGGGGTGCAGTCCTTTACATGAAGGAGGCTAACATATGAAAGTGGGTTATTAAAATATGTTTAAAGTTACATTTACGTTACTACTTTTTGTTTGTTTTTAAGCAGTGTTTTGAGCCAAAAGCGATCTCCGTGCACACAAGTGTTTTTAGCTCCAGTAGAAGAACTAATCTCTGTAATCTCTCACTCTATAATTTATATAAATATAAAGTCCCAACAAAGCGCGAAAACACCTGCCTATCACAGTAAACAAAGCATTTATTGTTTTTCATTTTTTTCTGAAGCAGCAGCTTCTAATCTACGCTTATTTTCCCTTTCGTGATGAAAGAAGGAAGCTTTTTAGTTTAGAAAATCCCCTCATCATGTATTCCCTCCAAGAGGCGAGCTGAGGGCCGCTGTGCGGGCTGAATGCCGACGTATAGATCGGCCGAGTCTCAGAGATTATGTCCATTGATCGAAAAAGGAGGCGGGTTTTGGTAGTTTCCATTGACGGCGGCCTCCCGGCTGATGCTGTGTTCTGTGATTCCAGGGGCTGAAGGAGCCGTGTTCAGCAAATCAGTGGAGACGCCTCACGTCAGGGCCGAGCCTTTCAAGGAGCTAAGGTGAGTCGGCGTCTGTTCTTATCATAGCACACAACCAATACATACACAAGAGTGCCAAATAATGGGTAATCAGCCGTATGGGTGGAGCGGTTGCCAGCCAATCAGGAGGTTGGAGGTTTGATCCCCGGCCCTGCAGTCCCATGTTTAAGTATCCTGTGTCTTGATAAATTATAATTATTATAGAGGAAAGAGAAAACAACGATCTGAGATAGATGGTTCGAGGGGAAGAGGAAGCTGTCCATTCGGACATATTTTGGTGAAACACAGACTATTTGGTCGATCTTACATGTGAACAGCTGAGAAGTGTTATTCTGCAGGGGCGGTAATGACGTCATGAGTCTTTTTGGAGTTGGGGCGCTCCCGTCATCTTAATTGTCATAAAACTAAGTCCAAGGCAGTCTTTTTACCGACAAAATCAAACGTGTTCGATATTATCGTGAGTTTTAGGTCTTGGTAGTGAAGTTAATTGAAGTGAACATTGTCAAGAACCAATGGGTGCTCTCCCTCCAGCACCAAACAGGAAGCAGCAAACAGCCAGAGCTGGGGTTTTTAGGGTTGCTACGGCGCTAAGTTGTTGATTTTTAACCCTTCTGAAGCTTGTTAACAACAGGAGATTTACCTGCGGATGCAGACCTCCGGGTACTGGAGACATTCATCTGCATGTACGGCCGAACAGAAAATCTGCAAATTTTCACTTAAGTTACCAGCTAACGCTAGCAGTAGCTAGCTAGCTTGGTTAAATTTTTGAAAATGAATCTAGTTGTAGTTTTACACATGACAGTCTTTAACGTTAGATGTGAGATGGTGTCAGACGGTGACTTTCGACTTGACTCAAACTCCAGATGTGGGACTTTAATCTTTATTTTTATGGAAACGTCTGATGAGCTGAGCATAACATTCATAATGTAATATGTAACGTATCCGCTGCACCAACTACATGAGTGTTTAACAAACATGTCTGCCGCACCGGCAGCTTCTTTGCCATTCATCAGAAGCTTTTTTCCTTTGAAAAGTTCATACCAATTCAATTAAATTGTATTTATATAGCGCCAAATCACAACATCAGCTTTCCATAAAGAGCAGGTCTAGAACGGACTCTGGGATGTTATTTACAGAAACCCAACAGTTCACCAAGAGCAAGCACTAGGCCACAGAGGCAAGGAAACACATCCTTTAAGAGGCAGAAACCTGGAGCAG
>NC_045745.1:8990038-8990341 GCF_008692095.1 Etheostoma spectabile | reverse complement strand
CAGGGTGGGGGGGGCATCTGCCTCGACCGGGTGGGGGAGAAAGAAACAGACAGACAGAAAAAGAGGGAGAGAAAAAAAACAGACAGACAGACAAGAGAAGAGACAGACAGAGAGAGACATGGAGAATTTTAGCAGAGTGTGTTGAGCAGGAACATGGAGGCAGCAGGTGACTCCAACCCCAGATCCAGAGCCAGAAACACCTGCAGGAAGCGATAGGAGGAAAGAGGAGAGGGGCGAGAGAGCACAAGACTCTGGGAATATGAAGAAGTTGAGTTAGTAACATGCATTAATGGGATGAGGTTG
>NC_045745.1:8989462-8990028 GCF_008692095.1 Etheostoma spectabile | reverse complement strand
ATACAGATGGAGAGAAGGAGGAGGAGAGAGGAGCTCAATGCATCATGGCCCAAACAAAAGGAGCACTGAATGCAAAAGTACGTGGACACCAAGACTTGAGACTTGACTTGGACGCTAGCTCAGAGACTTGTTTGCATCTCTGGTGTGATGGGAAAGTCGTCACTCATACTGTATTAATGAAACCAAATATCAGAATCACCAAATCTGCTGAGCTTTTGAGCCTCCCGTCTTCCTCATTGTTTTTCGGTATTTTTACTGCACCATTCACTCTCAGGACTCTTTCAACCTTGTTCCTAGCAGCAGCTGGTTACAGCGGCCAGTTCTTTCCCAAACCAGCATGGGACAGGGTCTTCGGGGCTGTGTGTCTGTCAGATAAATGTTCAGTTCTTCTGCCCCCTAAGTGGTCAAGAAAATCCACCATATCCATTTGCCATGAGGGGACAAATTACAGCTGTCTTTCAAGCTGAGTCTTTGCCGATCACAAGATTGTGGGTGGACTTTCCCTTTAAGGCAGAAAGGTGTCCCAGGTTATCAGCTCCCTGACAGGCATCTGTGGGTGGGTGTGT
>NC_045745.1:8987211-8989452 GCF_008692095.1 Etheostoma spectabile | reverse complement strand
TGCATGGACAGCCAAGGATGTCTCCTTGGTGTAAACATCTTGTTTATCATCTTTCTCCTGTCTGTGCTGTCAGATGTGATGACATTCAATCAGAGAGAGAGAGAGAGACAGGAGAGAAAGGAGAAAAAGAGGATAAGGAGAGAGAGAGAGCTAAAATGCTGTGACAGTGAATGAGTGAGAAGAAAACAGAGAAATGAAACCCGTTTGTCAGCATACTTATTATGATGTGTTGAACCCCTTGAATGCTTGGTGATTCAAATACATCACTGTGCACATGCATGTTTTATTTCATCCCTACTGACTGCCGGAGGCCATCCTCCAGGATGCGGACCTCAGACCCAAATGTTCCTGGGAAAATTCTTTGATTGTTTCAATCTGAATTAAAAGAGGGGCAGAGAGGGAAAGACCGAGGTGAAAAAGCTACAAAGAGATAGGAAAAGAAATGACAAAAGTACAATGTGGCAACTTTGAAGAAAAGAAGGTAGGAGTAAGAAGAAAAAAAGACGTTAGCAAGTAGGAAAGAGCTTGACTGGACAGAGTATAGACAGTGGCAAAAAAGGAGAAAGAAAGAAGACAATAGAGGACTTATTGTTTTTTGCCAGAATGAGACAGGGAGAAAGACGAGAAGCAGGAAACTAAAAGAGAAAAAAATGCTAAAGGGATAAAGAGATAATACAAATAAGGAAAAAGAGCTTTATGTGACAGGGAAGAGACACTGCAGGGACGAGCGTGACAGAAATTAGGGGGTTGGATAGAGAAGGACTGTGATGACAAATATCTAATAACAGTATTTCAGGGGCGTGTGCACCGAGATGCACTGTGATTCATCAATCACGGCTGCTTTGTCTTTCATGCGCCATCATATCAAATAATAAAAAAGTCCCCTCAGTGATGCGTGGATCATTTGCCAGCTCCTCTCCAAAGCCCCTCATCATGTGACTGTCCGTATAATTTGACAGTCAGAGTTGCCGTCGACACATCGCCCCCCCCCCCCCTTCTCTCTTCCCCTGTGTTTATGCATCTTTCGTTGACAACCCGCCAATTGAGAATGAAATATGGCACACACTATCCAGTTATGTCAGAAAAAAAAGGGGGGGGGGGGGGGGGGAGAGTGCTCATTGGAGCATGTCTAAAATCTAATCTTACTCTAATCTCTCCTAACCCCTTGGCAGGTAGCAATCGAGGACTAAAATCCCATTTTCGGGATATCATATTAACCCCCAACACACACACACTAACTCACACACATACACACACACACACACACACACTCACTCACACACATACACACACACACACACACACACTCACACACGTTTTTGAAAACCGTGTCCATCAAATCCATCTGCAAGCTAATGCCTTGTCAACACGATGTGTCCTTGCATCCCACACTTTGTGAAAGCAAAAAAAAAACCGGCATCCCCGGTGAATTTGCACCTTGATTTATGTCCAGACCAATTCCGAGCACAGATAAAAGGAATAAAGATGAAGCAAGAAGGACGGGGAATTTGGGACGTGGGCGCAAGAAAAGCAATGGAGACAGAAGCGAGGAGGGCTGGGCGGTTTATGTAGTTCTTACGAGGGGAAATGAGATGTGTGAAGTGGCTCGTTTCCTGCAAGAGCTGAGAAGCTAAAAGTTTTCACATCACGGAAACTTTGATGGACTCACATTAGACTCTCAGAAACTCAATTTTGGTTTGGTTTGTCGCAGAGTTTTTCCTGTATGGACAGTTGTTGTTTTTTGTGCGTCCTGCAATCTTCACTCTACACGAGAATATTATGGAGCTGAGATTGAAACCGCGCTGATGGACGGAAACACACACAGCAGGAGGCCAAATTCACAAAATGTTACATGATACGGAGACAGTTAAAACAGGTTTATGACCTTTTATCATGAGAAAAAAAAGAGTACAAAAAGGAAATGCTGTCACTAAATTATCAAAATCAGAAATACTTTATGAATCCCCGAAAGGAAATTCTGTTACAGTTCCACGAAGTAAATAAATATCAGAGTAGAAACATAAATAAAGAAATATAAGGAGTGGGGATATGCACGGTATTTACATAGTTAAAGGAACATTTACGATACAGTATTTACTAAATTAAGGAGTTGTAATGGTGAACAGTAATAATGAATAAATAGTAGCAGCACAATATTGCACAAATTTTAAGCCAGTGTTATTGCACAAAACAGATAATGTTGTCCAGTATCAAACTCACTAAGTGTGTGTGTGTGTGTGT
>NC_045745.1:8979500-8987201 GCF_008692095.1 Etheostoma spectabile | reverse complement strand
TGTGTGTGTGTGTGTGTGTCAGACACTTAGAGGGAGGAGTTATAAAGTTGCTTTGATGACTTCCTGTGGCGCTCTGTGGTGCATTTTGGGGGAATTAGTCTTGCACTAAATGTGCTCCTGTCTTTGAGCAACAGGTCATGGAGTGGGTGGGAAACAGTGTCCAAGATGACATGTAGTTTGGACAGCGTCCTCCTCTCTGACACCCCCGACGGATTTTTTGTAAAGTAAACTAATTACATGTAAGTATCTGGGCGCAACGTTCCCAGTTTAATTGCTTTCTTGGAGCAGTAGGCTTTAAATACATTGTCAACTAAGCCCTAGATTAAGTTTTTCCAAGCCAAGTATGCTAAACTTGCACTTCCCTATAGCTGGAGAAATAAAATCTGTCAGTGATAGAATCTGAAAGAGACTGGAGCCAGTAACAGAAAAACTGATTGGCTGCAATTTGAGTTGCATGTTGGTCTCATAGCAATGAGCATTAGAGGAAAATAAAGACCTGTTTAAAATTATTTAACATTTTAAGATAAAATTATTTATTCAGTGACTTTATAGAAGACTCTTAAAGGCCTAAAATTTAGATTTTGAAATGACAATGAAACCAAACAGGAAGCAGCAAACGGCAAGAGTTGTTTATGGTTGCTATGGTGCTAAGCTTAAACTCTTAAAAGGAAAAGTTGTTGATTTTCAACCCTTCTGTAGCGAGTCCTTAAACGGGAGTTTTCCCTGCGGATAAACGCAGATCTCCGGACACTGGAGACATTCATCTGCATGTACGGCAGTACAGAAAATCAGAAAACTTTATCTTAAGTTATGCTAGCAGTAGCTAGCTAGGAGAAGTTGTTGATTTTCAACCCTTTCTGAAGCGTGTCATACAACAGGAGTTTTACCGGCGGATGCACGCAGACCTCCGGGTACTGGAGACATTCATCTGCATGGACGGCAGAACAGAAAATCAGGAACCTTAAGTTACCGGCTAACGCTAGCAGTAGCTAGCTAGCTTAGTTAAACGACTGGAGCCAATGTTGTTTATAGTTGCTATGGCACCGCTCTAAGCTAAACTCTAAAAAGGAAAAGTTGTTGATTTTCAACCCTTCTGAAGCGAGTCCTCAAACGGTTGTTTTACCGGCGGATAAACGCAGACCCCCCGGGTACTGGAGACATTCATCTGCATGGACGGCAGAATAGAAAATCCACAAACTTTCACTTAAGTTACCAGCTAACGCTAGCGGTAGCTAGCTAGCTTGGTTAAATTTCTCGAAACCAATCTAGTTGTAGTCTTGCAATATGTGACCCTGCCAGATCCCCAGTGTTGAATGTAAGATGTGTGATGATGGTCTTTTGATGTGAGATGGTGTGGGTTTTTTTAGACATTTTAAGACCTCTGCAGAAACCCTGTTTTGGTCCAACACATTCTCAATCCCATCTCGTAAAATACGGACGCTTGGTCAGGAGCTTTTGTTGTTGTTATTGACGTTAAAGGTCTCCTTGGTCGGGACTATTGGCGTCCCTTTACGCTGTTGGGTTAAGGAAAAGCGTGTGTGTGTGGGCTTAGGGTTCTGTGACACACAGAAATAACCGTCCGGTTAAGGAAGAAAGCGGCTTCCCAGACACGTGGCAATAACGGGACAGTTAAGGACACACGCAGGACACAAACCCCGCTCTCCTGGGTGAAAGTCCTGTGTTTGACTAACCTCCTTATGTGGAATTTCCCCCTTACATACTACTCACTAAACCCCGTGTAGCTGCTGCTCTCCCCGGTATGTTCTACACAAGTTGTTGCATCAGATGCTGACAGCCACTGTCCAAAAATCCGTATTTTTTTCTGTTTTGTCTGGTGGTTCTTTTCCCAGTACGCCAGCAGGTTCTTAATAGCCCAACATGCCCATATTCTATGTGGGAGAGTGTGGGATTTTCCTTTCTGTCTGATCTGTGATATTTTCCAACACACTTGTACAGAAGAGTTGTTGGAAGTGCAAATTGTTTCTTGGAAAATGTTTTCTTTTGGCTTGTACTGTGTGCAGAAGAAAAGATTTCTAATCATTAGAGACGAAGCCCTGACACTGCAAGTCCACCTGACCACTGAGGGCTGTGTTAAGATCAGACATTCAGTGAGCGTTGCCTTAAGCTCTTCTTCTTCTTTTTTTTTCTCTCTCTTCATCCTTGCCTTTCAATCTCAGCTCTTGTTTCAACTCTCGCTGTCTCACAATCTCCCCTGCTCCCTCTCCTTCCTCTCATCTTCCCTCTCCATCCTCACCCTGCCCTCACTTATCACTCCACCCTCCTCTTCTTTTTGCCTCAATTACCTCCACCTTCCCTCTGTTCCTGTCCCAACGTCACCCCTTTTTTTTTTTCCAAGCCATTTTCTGATATTCTTTCTTCATCTCCCATCTAGGCATGGGCTGGTATACAATTCTGACGGTATGGTAACCGTCAGCATAAATATCACAGTTTTATGGAATTTCACACAATATATGTGTGTATTTTTATGTTTTTTAAACAAACTGCACACTGGAAGTGATGGGGATTTCTAAACTGCACTTCCTGTCCTTGACGAGTCATGAAAACCACCTCATATTGCTTGCGACGGGAATGACTCACATCCCTCTGCCCGCTCACATGCCTCTGTCTTCTTCCATTCTTCTTTTACTCTCATCACGTGTTGTTGTCCTTCTGTTTTATTGTGCTCACTTTGCTTTATTCCATCTTAATCTCTGACTCTAAACTTCCTTCTAGTCGCTCTTGTCCTCCTTGTTTGATTTATCATAACATTTGCCTGCAGATGCCATAATGAGCTGTCCATCATCAAAGAACTGTAAACAACAATAAAAACTTAGAAGACCAACACATTCCTCATAGTCCTCAAAATGGGCCTCATATTTCATCCCTTCAAAAAAGATCGACAACTCAAGGTGGTCTGCCAAATTAGCTTAACTGTAAATGTTGGGACACGCAGCTATTGGTCTTATCCAGACAAAACCGGTCCGGTGCAATTTCCTTGTCTATTTGTGATGCTTTTTCTGAGCGCTCGCCCCCGAAGTGCAAACAGAATTACTTTACACACATCCGAGAATCTACTCATGAATTTTCAGGTATGTACGACAGGGTTGGCCGATATCCCCCAAATTGGCAGTGTACGATGTTTACAGTAAAACATTGCGATGGACGCTGGTATCCTTGTCAGGGGGGTGTAAGCATAATACTACTTTGGGCTAACAGTTAACATGGAAACGATCAGCTATACACTTAAATGCCCTCTTTAAAAAAAACAGTATTACATGGCTATGCTGCCACCTGCTGCTGGTAGTAAATTACAACTTCATCCACTTTCACTTAACTACGGTACCGTTAAGTCTAGACTCAATCAGATCTCCGTAATCTGCGTAACGACAGCACAGTGAAACGTTTGCTTTTAACAGATCAACAGTAATAACCTAATATACCATCATTACTAAGATTAAACTACATTACTGGTTATATTTGCACTGAATAACCCATTCAAAAACAGAAACATAACTCTTGCAGCGCACATGAACATACGCGCAATATTAGCTTAATATTAGCTCAATATTAACAATGATATCGGCACAACCATAATGTAGGTAGACCTTTACACGTCTAATTAGTTTACGAATGGGAACTTTAATAAGAGAAATCAGTAAGAAGGCTTGTGCAATGCAAAGGTGGTAGTATTCCTTTACACAGGGATTTCTTTGTGTCTATAGGTAATTATGCATCTGAGCATACAAATATGTTGTGCGGAGTTCCCCCAGGCTCTATTGTGGTGCCTCTTCTGTTTAACATCTACATGCTTCCACTGGCTCAGATTATAGAAAACAACAAAATAAAGTACCATAGTTATGCAGACGGCACACAAATTTACATAACTTATCGCCATTTTTTTGTGCATTGAACAAATTAACAACTGGATGTGCCAGAACTTTCTTAAATTGAATGAAGAAAAAACTGAGGTGGTTGGTTTTGGAACAAAAGAGGAATGATTAAAAGTCTGCGCTCAGCATCAAACGAAAATGTTAAAAACAACAGACAAAGCCAGGAATCTTGGTGTAGTCATGGACTCAGACCTGAACTTTAACAGCCACATTAAGACAATAACAAAGTCAGCCTATTATCACCTTAAGAATATATCAAGGGTTAAAGGACTCATGTGTCAACAGGATTTGGAAAAACCTGTCCTTGCTTTCATCTTCAAATGTAATGGGGTCTTTACAGGTCTCCCTAAAAAACAATCGGACAGCTGCAGCTGATTCAGAACGCTGCTGCTCCGGTCCTTACTAAGAACAAGAGACTGGATCACATCACTCCAGATCTCACTAAGACCAAGAGACTGGATCACATCACTCCAGTCCTCACTAAGACCAAGAGACTGGATCACATCACTCCAGTCCTTACTAAGAACAAGAGACTGGATCACATCACTCCAGTTCTCACTAGGACCAAGAGACTGGATCACATCACGCCAGTTCTCAAGTCTTTACACTGGCTTCCTGTGCCTCAAAGAATTGATTTCAAAGTACTTTTTGCTGGTTTTTAAATCACAAAATAGTTTAGGGCCAAAAATACATTTCTGAACTGCTACTACACTATGACCCCCCAGACCTCCCAGGTCATCTGGGACAGGTCTGCTTTCTGTCCCCAGAGTCAGAACTAAACAGTGGGAATCAGCGTTCATTTTTTATGCTCCTCAAAAAGGTCCGCAGCAACTTTTAAATCAAGGCTAAAGACCTTTGTTTTTTATGTTGCTTTTCTTTAAATAATTGTTAATTTCTTATACTCTACTGTAACTTTTATTCTCGTATTTAATCTGTTTTTAATTATTTTAATCGCTTTTATCTGCTCTTTAATATTTTATGTAAAGCACTCAATGGCCCTGTGCTGTACAAATAAAGCTGCCTTGCATTCAAAGTGGAAATTAAGGAGCTTTTACTGCATAGTTTGGAGTTGTTAAGCACACCATTACATGGTGAAGAAGAGAAGTACGGTCCTGGAAGTGTTGAGAGCAGTCATGTTCACATGGGTAAATTGTTGCGCCCATATTCTGCTCATTTTCAGATTCATAATTGTATTTTAAGGTTGTACCGGAATAGGTTTACATGGTTTTATTTTCAAAAAACACCATATTTTTGTTGTACCTCACAATGCTGCAGATTCTGTTTTCACCCTGTGTGTTTAGGTCTCTGTCTTGGCAACAGGAAATCATTACAAGATCATTTATATTCACATTTAGACAGCTATTCTGAGCCAAAGAAATGTCCCAGTGTGGACACAGCTCTGTTAGTAGAAGAGAAAAAGCAGAAAAGATGGGTAGCAAACCATATCCATGCACCCTTTCTGTTCAACTTGTTATTCGCCCTTTCCCTTTCTGTCCTCTGTAATGTCACAGTCCCACCTTTCTTTTCCCTCTCTTCTACCATCGCCTTACACCTTCTGCTTACACTAATTTCAGTCATTGGTGGCTTCCTGTCTCTTCCCAAAGCCCTGCGAAGCAATCAGAAGCGCTCGTATTGGCCATGATGGCCATTTAACCTATGAATTTTCTGCAGGGCGCGACTGCCGCCCATTCCCACTCCCACATAGCTTAAATATTTATAATGCTAAAGCTTTCTGAACGAGAAACAGTTGCAGATCATTTGAAGAAGGAGTCGAAGGACAAAGGAGTTACGCGTAAAGCAGACGGAGAGTATGACAGCTGCCCAGAGGTTACAGACTGTGCAAGTATACAATCCCCAGTCATGTAAAAAAAAAAAAAAAAGCCAATCATTTCCGTTGTTATCTGTAGGCGGGCGATATGAGGAGGAAGCGTGAAAAGTTATTAACCTTTGATCCCTCTTACAGATATGAAAAGCTGCCAAGAAAAGAGGGAGCGAGGATGTAAAAAAGTGCAAGGGAAAACAAGAAAGAGAATAACATGAAACTTTATTGATCCTTGTGGGGAGATGAGGTCGTGGCAACCATAAAAGACACAGGTGACAATAAGGAAATAAAGATAAGAACCGAAAGCTAAGACATATAGAGATAGGAGAATAAGTAGTATTAAAACAGGTGGACAGAATGTAGAGGTGAGTAAATATATGACATGGGCTTGTCAGCAATCGGTTAGGTTGCTTTAGCACATACTTTCTTGACTTTAACTTTTTTTTTTTGTACATTTATAGCTTTCAGTGAATTGGTTACATCTCGATTTTTATGAAATATGAAGAACTCTTTATAGTACAATGACACGGAAATGAGTGTGAAGGAAATGGAAAAATAATTCACGGAGACTTAAGAGGAAATGAAAACGACTAGAACCCTAGGACCAAAATATACGTCTTTGCCTGAGTCCTTGAGGAGCAACTTGGGAGAACGAGGGAGGATGAGAGAGGCCTTAACAGCCACAGACACTGAACACATCTGAGATCTTCTCAATGTTGTAGAAACTTCTTTCTTCTCCTCCTCACACATCATTTCTTTGTAGGGGTGAAGAGCCGGGAACCTCAGACTAGAGCAATTCATAACGGATCAATCGTTTGCAGGTATAACAAGGCGTTCATGGCGTCAGACGGCCCCCCATGTTGATGAGGAGGTGAAGGGAGGCAGGGCAAAGCAAAAAAAATAAAAAATTGTTTCTTCCAACACTACTCAGCCAATAGACTTTTTGACGGTTTAGATCGGGAACCCTTGGTGTCATTTTTCAACCACTTAGGGTTTGGAAAAGATGGATGGGTGGGGTTAACACATGTATGTTTAAGCGACACGGGACAAGAATGGGAAACGAACCTCAGTCTCCTGGGTAAAAAAGTCCGGTTTTGTTTGAAGACCCCCAAACCAACCTCCTACCCCAACCCTAAGCCACTGAATTTGGTCATATTTTGTATAAACTTTATTTCAGACCCAAGGGGATCCATAATCACAATAAAAACACACACAAACACACTACATAAATAGGCCTATATATATATATATATATATATATATATATATATATATATATATTAGATATTGTGTGTGTTGTGTGTTTTGTGTGTGTGTGTGTGTGGGTGTGTGTGTTTGTTGGTATATATATATATATATATGGTTGTGTTTGTATGTATGTATGTATACTGTATATATGTGTATATACCCACATATATTGTGTTTTTTTTATTTTGTTTTTTTTTTTTCCCCCGGACTGCCACCATTGTTGATGGTTGATTGTACATGGGGCCAGGGCATGTAAAAAAAAAAAAAAAAAGTTCTGCGTGTCTCCTGGACATGGCGATGCAACTATCTGAGCTCTTCGGGCCTCTGCTCTAACTAGCTTGGTTTGAGGGCGTGCCACGCTAGCAGCAAGGCCATCATTATAACGTGTGTTACAATGTGATGAGCGCTCGTCATGGACATTAAGACTATATACAGTATGTTGGAGCTATTCATTATTTTGTTATATGTAATAGTTAATTATTTGATTTATTTAATTTCAGTTTTCCTCGAATCATGCAGCTACATACATTTGTTTGTCATTAGTATTTTTTTGGGGTTAGTTTTAGTGCTTTTATTTTGAAGGGACCAGGCAGCCTCAGCCACCAGGTGTAGTCTACAAATAGAGGTGAACAGGTATGTGGGAGGTAGACACCGGGAGGGGGCTGATGGTTTTTTAACAGAGCCTAGAGAAGTCAGTGATCCTTCACGTGAATGTTTGTGTACCAAGAAATTGGATGAATA
>NC_045745.1:8977220-8979490 GCF_008692095.1 Etheostoma spectabile | reverse complement strand
AATGCATCTCTGCCTGGACAATGAAAGTTTTTATCTCTGCGTAAGATTCACTCCTCCTGAGCCTCAGTGGCCGTGACACATTGAGTTTTTAGTTTGTTTTATTTCAATCTAACGACAATTCGCCACTACACAGAATATATTACACAATAAAGCAATGGGAAAAAGCCAAAAAGCATAATATGAGCACTTTAACACTGGGTCTGGACCCCTTGGCTCTGGGTTGGGACCTCTTAGAGTAATTTTTCGATGTGTAGGGTAAAACCACTGAGGTTTAGAAAAAAGCTCATGGGTGGGGTTATAACGTGTAGCTTTAAGTGACCCAGGACAAGAATGGGACACAAACCCCGGTCCGGTTTTGAATGATGCGTCCACCACCCCAATGTACCGCCTAACGATGGTTGTCGGACGCCGCTCTTCATACCGTCATTTAACAGCGCCGCCGATGCGTTCCACACGGACGGTAACGGGTGCGTTGTGCGTCTGTATCTGATGCCGAGGGTCAGACCAACTGTCACCCGAAACCAGAAAGTGAAAGTTCTCCCTCCCTGAGCTTTTCTCAGGTCCGACGGCTTTCTGTATTCTCACCACAGCTTCCGTGAGATCAATTTTGACTCTTCTGTTTTGCAAGGCGCAGGATTAAAGTCTCATTCGTGTTCACTTAATGTCCAGCAGATGCAACGGTTTTCTCTAATCGTCGACGGCGTCGGTTAGCGAGAATACTAATAGATTGTGTCAGCGCCGTTGATGCACACAAAACCCCCAAAAACAAAAACAAAGAGAAACAGACTGAGGGAGGGATTGGTCTGATGTGCTGGAGTGGATAAAGCAAAATGCTTAATCCAATTCAAATGAGCACTTGTTTTAAATTGCCACATAAAAATTGAACGCAACTGAAAATCAAGCATTTAATTAATCCTTATCTTCCATACATTTAATTCATCACCATCTTACACACAGTGTAATTAATGTGTGTTGAGGCTTAACCCTGTGGGCAGAAAGCAAAGGCTAATGCAGAGGAGATTTAAGATTTAATTTGGAAAGCTGCTCGCTCTCCTAATCAGTAGATGTTTTGTCACGTTCATCAGCTGCCGTGTCGTCCCTCCTGTACTGGTTAAAAGAATCAAGCGCCACATTCATAAGAATCAGGGGTGGCGGTGGGTCAGTCCGGAGGGAATTGGTTCGGGAACCGGAGGGTCGCTGGTTCAAGTCCCCGTTCAAGCCCCCCCCCCCAAACTGCTCATATGTGCTCGTCCATCACTAGCAGCCCACTCACTCAGACATCTCCATTAGTGCTTGTATAGGTACTGAGCATTTGTGTATTTTCAGGCCTGTGTGTAATAACAACTGAGTGTAAATTGTAATTTCCCCATAGAGGATCAATAAAGATTATAAATTATTTAAATTATTCAACCCTTGTGCTGTCTTTCCCACAACATGGACCCGCATGTAGCCCTTTGGCGTCATATTTATACGCGCTTGGTCGGTACGGATGTTTAACTGACCTGTGGCACGAGAATGGGACAGTTAGGTTCAGGTTCCCTCCACCGTCCCTAAAAAACTAATTATGAACACTAAATTCCAGTAAAGGTGAAATAACTAACTGCAAAAGTAACTAAATGTATTAAGAGCTGTGCAATAATGTAATCAAACTTTAATCGCGATTACGATTTTGGCTTCTAACAATCACAAACACACAAGAGTAATAGAGAGAAAACTTATTTTACACATTTCGTACATTTTGCAAGTAAACTCTTGGGTTCTGGATGGGAGAAAAGGGAGAAAATGGAAAAGTATCAAAGGAAATGACACAGTTCAAGGTGTTTTCACTGTGGACTTGTTTAACTGTTGAACCGTTGCTATTTCTTTTATTTTTATTTAACAATTAAAAGATCTTTCCAAAAGTCAATTGTGTTAAAAAATTCGGGATTATGACTTTTTTCCCATAATCAAGCGGCCCTAATATTTGTCTATTCATCTACCTAAAGCATTTAAACAGGGAAAAACATCAGTGGAGGTGGTCCTCATTAACTGGAGGTTTCGTTGTTGGTGAAAGTGAAATAAATCGGTGTGTCAGGATGACAGATTGCTAAATGCAAGACTAATAAACAGGCTGCTTCAGAATTATGACTTTAGTTTACAAGACCTTGTTAGATTCCAATTAAGGCTGTTTGACACAAATTTAACAAAATGGAACCAGATCAAATCCTCTTCTGAGGACCTTAACAAAGAAAACAAACTGTGTGTGTGTGTGTGTGTGTGTGTGTGTGTGT
>NC_045745.1:8975957-8977210 GCF_008692095.1 Etheostoma spectabile | reverse complement strand
GTGTGTGTGTGTGTGTGTGTGTGTGTGTGTGTGTGTTCACGAATGCAACGTCTGTCTTATTTGGCTTTCTAGCTTTTGTTTTTTAAGAGTTAGTGTTCCTTGTCAGCCAGAGATTTAGCAGGAACAGCGATCCGTGATACAGCTCTGCCTTCTGTGTGTTTGCAGGCTGGAGTCTCCCACCCGCTCCCTGCTGATGGAGGCTCCCAAAGGGATCCAGATCCTGGCTGAGGCCGGAGACATCCAGGCCATCTGCAGGAACGAACTGCGACTGGAGTCCAAAGATGGAGAGGTGTGTCAGCCGATGGTGCAAATCCTCTTTTTTCTCGGTCTAACGAGCCCCTGTTATACTCTTTTTCAGCATCACATTTGTACTCCTGGGCTCTACTAGAATAGGGTCACATGTAAAAGCACACACACAAAAAACTACTCAATTACACCAAAGTTGGTAATTGTAATTCATTACTTTCCAACTCTGAGACCTAGTCCCTTAAATGAGTAAAATGCCTCTTTTCGGTGTTGACATATTGACAACCTCAGAGTAGTACAATAAAAAAATACTTAGGAGAGTTCAATCTAGCTGCTTCATTTGAATAGAACAGAGCCATTATTAGTGTTTATAATAACAGTTTTACTTTGACTACTTTGACATCTAAAAACGTCTGCCGTGCCATTAATATACAGAACAGTAACATTTCCAAGGATGTAATCATATTTTTATAGAATGTGTAATTAACACCACTGCTTTTAAAAATGAAACACAGCCCACATGGTGCTTGAATCAAACCCTTCATTAAGTTGTTTGTTTGATGTCCAAGCAGGGAGTCACAGGGATGCAAAACAACTCAATTTGTCCAGGAAATGAACTTCCCAAAAAGATTTTCTTGTGGGCGCCTGGGAGGTTTACTACTCGACGCAGCGGCCGCGGGTTTGACTCCGACCTGCGGCCCTTTGCTGCATATTATTCCCTCTCTTTCTCTCTCTCTCGTGAAGATAATGACCTGTTCTAAACAGTCTATCGTGTTTTTTTTAATCCTCCGTGTCCTCCTTGGTTACTACCAACTACGTGGAGGAAGGGTGGGGGTGCGTGGGCCATCACGGAAGGCTTGCGTCATGTGGACGCGCCGACAGTGTTGTTGTCTTTACTTAGAGTTCCTCATGGCGGCGACAGAAACTACGCGCTACAGCTTTAAATGTAGTCCCCTTACTTCAAAAGTGCTTTCTGCACAAAGACTGAACCTCCCACTTAGTGAACT
>NC_045745.1:8975206-8975947 GCF_008692095.1 Etheostoma spectabile | reverse complement strand
GAAATTAACTTTTTTTTTTTTTTTCTTGGGCTCCATCTCAATTCAATATTTCTCCGGTCCAAAACTCGTTTTTAGCCAACAACAATTGTTAGCTCCCTCGGCCAACATGGCCCAGCGTGTAGCTCGTTGGCTGCTGGCAGTTTTCCATCGTACTGGCTGTCCACCAGACTCTGCCTCACACACACACAAACATCTTACAGAGAACAGAAGTTGATTGTTTGCCTTTTTTCCCCTCCTATTCTCCTTTTAGTCATCGATTCAGTTCTCTCTGGGTCTTTCACACACTTAGGCTACATTTACATTGCTACGTTTTGGTTTGAAAAACCCATATCACACCGCTCGGGCGTCTCCGAGCCCCTACACCGGACACGTTTCTCAACACTTCTGACGCCGTTTTGGTTTGGAATCTGCAGGTTGTGTTTCAGTCTCAACATTTTGGTGTAGTTTTTTTTATACTTGGTATATTTATATTTATCACTGTACAGGCTCTGCACACCCATATAAGCATTTATGTACTTTCATGTACATTTATAGCTAATATCTCGACTTTTCTACTGCGTTTTTAGTTGTTTGTGTGCTGTATTTTTTTCTAAGCTGTATACATGTAATTTCGTACTACAGTGTACTGACTAATGACAAATAAAGAAATCTTCAATCTTAAAAGACACATAAATACATAGAGTACACGCTCTACACACAGTCCAACTGGAACACAGCCGTAGCAGTACCAGGACAAATACC
>NC_045745.1:8973406-8975196 GCF_008692095.1 Etheostoma spectabile | reverse complement strand
CATGCTAAGGTTGATTAAAAGGAGGAATAAAAATGTTGTCAACACCAACGACGTTTCGCCGTCTGATAGTCTGTTAGTTATTCTACTGGGGCTAAAAACACTTGTGTGCACAGAGACCGCTTTTGGCTCAAAACTCTCCTTATAAACCAAAACCAGGTGCCGTTATGGGCGCAGACATCCTGGTTGAAGATGTGACGATTTGAGGCGAGAGGGAGGAGTGAGGGAGGAGCTCCTTAAACTCGACGTTACGTTACACACTTTCACTGGCAATCACATCATGGCCACGCCCTAAAACACCCCCTGCTTTATCGCCTTTAAGACCATAATTCAAAAAATGAACATCATTCTGTGTTTCAGAAGACTTAAAACTAGCGACTGAGACCATAAACTCATAATGAACATGTTAACTGAGGTAATAAATCAGGTGAGAAGTGGGTCACTTTCTCACAGACTTCTACAGATACTGACCTCCTTCTGCACCCGCACGGGTCGCCCCCTGCCGGAGACCTGATAGAAAGCAGGTTTAAGGATACAGATTTTTGGTTTATATATATATATATATATATAAATACACTGTCATGTGACCCAGAGAATGTAAAAACACAAATACACTGCCTATGATGGCTAAGGAACTTTTTTGCTGACTTTTTAGGGTTTTATGTTGACCCAACTAAGTAAGAAAGCTATATGAGACATGCCATAATGCCATAGAAATAAAATGGATAGAAAGGCCATGGGGTCTAACGTTAGAGGTCCGCTGACCCGCTGTCGCGTATTGTCGCTATGACAACTTACAACAATCACCATTTTGCTGTGTACCAATCAAATGACCACGGGAAACGATTACATTTTATACATATATACATTTTCATTTCCATGCATAATACAGTGAAAGAAATTTGACATGTGATTAAATAAAAGCATGTCAGTAAACTACACACCTTGGCCCTTAATGTGATTCTCATTTTTTCAGTTTGGCCCTTAGGGATTTTGAGTTTGACGGCCACGGGGTAAAGGGTCAGGCGCCAACAACTAGCTTTAATCCAACTGTATTTATATAATTACAATCTGGCATATCTAAACAATCAACAGTACCCCTTAGGACGCAAGCTGATAACAATTAATTCCCGTTCCCCTGTGGTTATGTGAAAAAATTTGGCAATAAGACAATAATGTAATAATTATAATAATAGGCCTAATCTTCGTTACTGTCTCTTCTTTTTGTCTTTCTTTGCTTCTTTTTCCCCTTTTCCCTGATCCTCATCCCCATGCTGTTTCTGCCCCCCCCCTCCGTTGGTATATATTATATCAGTCCTCACATTCATGGCGGTCGGCGTCGCTGATAAAAGGATTTCCCAACCTTAGGTTGCACCAGTCGTGTCATGTCAGATCTTTTCGAATCAGCGAAGGAGGATTAAGGAGAATAAAGTGTTTAAAAGTTTCCCACAAAAACACTTTCACACATTAGGTCTAGAGAGAGAGAGAGAGAGAGAGAGAGAGAGAGAGACTGCTTCTGGAAGGTGCCCTTGGATTCACTTGGGTCCAATTACAAAAAAAAAATACCCACAGCCAAAGTCTGAAGCCACTGCCCCCCCTCCCCCTCCCCCCCACAATTTCCTGCATTTTTCACGGGTGTGTGGTCGAGAGTGAGGCAGCTGAACTCTCGATTGGTCAATTCATATAATTAAAATCAAGTTCTCACACTCCATTAGTGTTGCACATGTCCATTTGTCAAACCTTGGTTCTTTCTCTCACACATACACACATACACACACACACACACACACACA
>NC_045745.1:8970341-8973396 GCF_008692095.1 Etheostoma spectabile | reverse complement strand
CACACACACACACACACACACACTATCTCTCTCTCTCTCGCTCTCTCTCGCTCTCTCTCCTCAGGACCCGCTTGGCATCGCCACTGCAATTACAGAGTGGCTTTGGTCATTAGACACCCACAAATCACACAGGCAGACACAGAAATAGACTCACACACAGACTCATGAAGACAAAGAGATTCCTCATAGTCCCATTATCTCGCTTTGCCAGACCCTCCTTCACAGTGCTGTGGAGGAGGGTCCATACAGTATTCCGGGATGGGAGAAAAACATACTCTGATAATTGGCATTTCTTAAAACCAATCACGATTGTCATGGGCGGCGCCAACTACTGCACTGAGCCCCTGTGTTGCCTCGGGGAGGAACTTGTTTTGGTGGAACATGTGTACGTTTTAAAAGTAGTTTTAGTCGTGCAACAGAAAACTCAGATTGGACAGATAGTGTAGCTAGTTGTCTGGATTTACCCTGCAGAGACCTGAGGACCAGGTAACCATAGTCCAAGATTGGACAGATAGTCTAGCTAGCTGTCTGGATTTACCCTGCAGAGATCGAGACCGGTAACCATAGTCCTCAGATTGACAGATAGTCTAGCTAGCTGTCTATTTACCCTGCGAGATCTGAGGACCAGGTAACCATAGTCCTCAGATTGGACAGATAGTCTAGCTAGCTGCTGGTTTACCCTGCAGAGACCTGAGGACCAGGTAACCATAGTCCTCAGATTGGACAGATAGTCTAGCTAGCTGTCTGGATTTACCCTGCAGAGATCTAGGACCAGGTCACCATAGTCCTCAGATTGGACAGATAGCCTAGCTAGCTGTCTGGATTTACTGCAGAGATCTGAGGACCAGGTAACCATAGTCCTCAGATTGGACAGATAGTCTAGCTAGCTGTCTGGATTTACCCTGCAGAGATCTGAGGACCAGGTCACCATAGTCCAGATTGGACAGATAGTCTGCTAGCTGTCTGGATTTACCCTGCAGAGAACCTGAGGACCAGGTAACCATGTCCTCAGATTGGACAGATAGTCTAGCTAGCTGTCTGGATTTACCCTGCAGAGATCTGAGGACCAGGTCACCATAGTCCTCAGATTGGACAGATAGTCTAGCTAGCTGTCTGGATTTACATGCAGAGATCTGAGGACCAGGTAACCATAGTCCTCAGATTGGACAGATAGTCTAGCTAGCTGTCTGGATTTACCCTGCAGAGATCGAGGACCAGTCACCATGTCCTCAGATGGACGATATCTAGCTAGCTGTCTGGATTTCCCCTGCAGAGACCTGAGGACCAGGTAACCACAGTCCTCAGAAATACACTGGAGTTTAAAAATTCCAACACAAAGGAAGCGGTTAGTTAATGAAAATCTGCCTAAAGATTTATGGAATTTCGGGGCAATCCCAAAAGTGGAAGTTAAAGGACATGCATGTTCTCTAAAAAGGTAACTAAGGTAACAGTCTAATAACTTGGCAGGGGTAACAACACGCTTTTTCCCCACCGTGTACAGCAGTGACGTACCATTGCACAAGTAGTACAGGCATTATGGAACAGGACCTCACACAGATTCCAACAGAAACTCTTTAACTGATTAAATGGCGTAAACGTCTCCTCTATAACATATAAAAAGTCCTAAGAAATCCAAGTGATGGAAAGCATTGAAAAACACTGAAAATGGAGATTCCAATTTCCCATTGCTGCCCATGTAAAGGGGTGACACTATAGGGGAATAGGGAAAATATTTTAACTATCAGATACTACCATGGAACTTCCACCAATTGATTATTTATATTATATCACAAGACAATATGTTTTGGAATTAAATGTTTTCTGAACGTACATGTGTAATAATGCAAATCAGGCATTATCTAATGAAATATATGCTTATTTCCATGAATGAAGGTAATTTTTCAACATGTACTCTATTTCAAAAATATTAAAAAAAAAAAATGCCCCAAATGTCAAAATGAAACAACAACAAGAAAAACGTTGAAAAAATTAACAAAATGGACTTCTTTAGTCTACCAAAAATTGGGAAATGTAAAAAGCAAAAACACACGTGAATCAGGTTTTGTGGACAATACATTTATCCAACTGGTAATACATATATTTCTTAAAATTCCAAGACAAAGAATATAGAAAGGATGTAGACTAGTGCACCGGGAACAATGCAGGGGCAAATTGTAGAAGTGAGAGAACATACGAGAAAGGTCAAATAAAGAAATCGGGGTATTTGTACGTGAAAATCTGTAAAAACTAACAACAATGAGTTGAGTGCACAATCACACGCTCAGCTTTACACACACACACATGAAGATCATCCAGCCACGCACACACACACTTACACACTGGTTCCCCCCTGTGTTTCACACTGTCTGCCCCTCGTGGTGAAAAGATTTGTCCAACAGCAGCTGTCTGAGGACGTCAGCTGAGACTCTGCTTTAAAAGTGTTCCAGGTCATTTGGTGGCGATGCCTCCCAGCGGCGCCTGGTAATGGCTCCTTTAGCTCTTTTATTGGCGGGAGAGCTCCTCCCCTCCTCTCCTCGGCCGGTGAGACGCCGGCCCTGTACGAGCCCCAGGAGGCCAGTAGGGAGGAGGGGAAGAGAGGACACAGAGATGGGATTCATGCAGCACTGGTTCGTGCCTGTGCACAGCCAGACAGGCAGTTTGTTCCAATCAATGTGGGGGGTGAAGGGAGTAAAATGAGTGGTGGTTGAGTAGCTGTGTGCGAATTTTCTGCCCTTTCTGGCTCTCTTTCTATTCCCCGGGAGACAAGAGGCATGACCTGGGAATCTGACGGTAAACTTTGGGATGTTTTTTGTTTGTCAGTTTTTAGCAGGAGAGGGTTTTTCAGATGGAAACTGTTCACTTCGTCACCTAAAATGTTTTAAAATATACCAATTTATGCCCACCTTACACAACACGACTGTCCTGATTCCACTGTCGCAGACTAATTTCCAATATCGGAATGAAATCCTGCGAGTTTTGCCAGAGTTGGGGCTTTTACACTGACTCAGACTAAGTGTAAGATAGATAGATAGATAGAAAGAAAGATAGATAGATA
>NC_045745.1:8970245-8970331 GCF_008692095.1 Etheostoma spectabile | reverse complement strand
TAGATAGATAGATATTTATTGATCCCAAGAAAAATGAGGAAATGACGGTGTTACAGCAGCACACGTACATCAGTCACACAACACAG
>NC_045745.1:8970145-8970235 GCF_008692095.1 Etheostoma spectabile | reverse complement strand
AAATATAAATGAGATACTAGGAAAAAATATACATACATACAATATAAATGAAATAATAATCATAGGAATAAAATAAAAGAACAAATATTT
>NC_045745.1:8968697-8970135 GCF_008692095.1 Etheostoma spectabile | reverse complement strand
GTACAGGATGGGAAAACCAAAATGTGCACCTGCTTAAATAATATGCTAAAAGGTATGTTAAATGTAAAGAAACCAATTGTGCAGACTTAGACAAAGACTGTTTCCAGTCTTGACGTTACGACAAAATCAAACGTGTTTGATAAGTTTTAAGTCTTGGTAGTGAAGTTAAATCATTTGAACATTGTCACCCACCAATGGGTGCGCTCCCTCCAGCACCAAACAGGAAGCAGCAAACAGCCAGAGCCAGTGTTGTTTAGGGTTGTTATGGCGCCGCGCTAAGCTAAACGCTAAAGAGGTAAAGTTGCCGATTTTCAACCCTTCTGAAGCTCGTCATCCAAGGGGAGTTTTACCGGCGGATAACGCAAGTAACGCACGTCCTGACAGACTCACAATAACCTTTTACCTCTGACCTCTCACTGACCTCCAAGACTCTTCCACATCTTGTCCGTATTGTGGGACAGATTTCCTGAAGGGACGCATTTCTAAGGACTGTCTTTGTCTGCTGGCTTGTAAGGAGAGGAGAAAAAAAACGTAATCCATTGTGAAATGTCTTTACAATAATGATCTTTCTTTACAATAACGATCTTTCTAGCCAATACATTTTTCTGAACTAATCTACTTTTTAGTGTTGCAATGTGTGACCCTGCCTTTCTTTACATATTAAGACAGTTTTTAACTTTAGATGTGATGTGATTGTCTTTAGATGTGAGATGGTGTCAGACTGTGGTCTTTTGTAAATGTCTTCCGTTGTATGGTAGGCATTAGGTGTAAGTTGCTGTCTGATCATGTACATATATGGGTAGAAGCTGCTAGAGTTCAATCCCTAAACCCCATTTATCATTCTACGCCACCAACCATGTGGAGTGCCCAGGTGTAAAGAGCCATTTGTGCGAGTCCAATTCCATGAGGTAAAAGTTCTCGGAAGAAAAACAAAAAAAGCTAAGCTATGGAGAGCAGGTGAGGAGATTTGCTTTGAGAGCAATTAGAGTGAAGAGATGAGAAGAGACATCTGATTCTGCGGGGGTGAGCTGAGGTAAAGACCAAAGGGAAAAAGAAGAGTTTTTAGCCTATAAAGAAGGAGTTAAGAGTGAGGATCCTCAATGTGAGAAGGTCTACGATCAGTGGTGGAATGTAGCTGATGTACATGGAAATGGAAATTTACTCAAGTAATTTACTTGAAATAGACTCTATTGTCATTCTCATGTGTGTACAACAAAACTTTGCTGAGCCGTACCTGAATGGAAAAGTTCACTCTAACATACACTTGTTCAGTCATCCCAGTCAATTAATATATGAACGAGCATTTTGAAAGCATGCAAACTGTATTGCATGGGTTGTATTATTGCACATCTGGTTGAGTCCAAATGTTGAGGTACTTGTACTTTACTTGAGTCTTTCCTTTTCATGTCACTTTCTACTTCTACTCCGCTACATTTTA
>NC_045745.1:8965031-8968687 GCF_008692095.1 Etheostoma spectabile | reverse complement strand
AAATATTGTACTTTTTACTCCACTATATCAACCTGACAGCTTTAGTTACTAGTTATTTTACACATTAGGATGTTTGCAAACAAAACACATAGTTCATAAAATCTGATGTTTGTATTATAAATGAAACTAACCAACAATATAACGACCAGCTGAAAAGTATAAACCAAAAACACACATCTTTTTGGATCGCTTCCAGTTTCTAATGTGAGGATTTTCTGCCCTGAGTACTTTTACTTTTAATACTTTAGGAACATTTTCCTGATTATACTTACATACTTTTACTTAAGTAACCTTTTCAATGCAGGACTTTAAACTTGTAACAGAGTATTTTCACAGTATGGTGTTAGTACTTTAACTTACGTAAAGGATTGGAATACTTCTTCCAACAGTGTCTGCTGTACGTGATTTGCGGTGGTGAAATAAATAGGTAGAGGCCGGACAGGAAGACGTTTATGGAGGACTGACGTGGGGCATTTTAGGGAGATTAAAGATGAGGTAAGCTGTAGCTGGTTTTCTGCCAGACGACCATCAACAGAACAGTTCTGTTTAGCTGGCCTCGGTCCAAACACCTTAATTCACCACCAGCCAACAAAAACTACTTGACTTAGACTTGTCCTTTAAACAGCAAGTGGATAACGCGTATAAAGTCACATTAATGCAACAGAGACATCTTAACTTCAACCTATAATATCAGACTCTCTGAACCCATTATAACTGAACATGTGGGACTGTGGAAAAATGGAAGAGATTTTAAAGTTGCTGAGAGTTGACTTGGAGAAGAGCTACGTGTTTTTGACTGCAGGACTGCGTTCATACAGAGCCAACTAGTCTCGCTTTGCCAGACCGTCTTCCACAGCGCTGTGGAGGAGGGTCTGGCTAGTCCACGCAGCATTCAAGGATGGTAGAAAACAAGCTCTGGTTTATTGGCATTTCTTTAAGCCAATCACAATCGTCTTGGGCGGCGCTAAGCTCTGGACACGATGACGACGACGCTGCAGAATAGCCTCGAGAAGGAACTTGTTCATCCAACAGAAAACTCAGATTGGACAGATAGTCTAGCTAGCTGTCTGGATTTACCCTGCAGAGATATGAGGGACAGGTAACCATAGTCCTCAGATTGGACAGATAGTCTAGCTAGCGTTCGGATTTACCGCAGAGATCTGAGGACCAGGTAACCATAGTCCTCAGATTGGACAGATAGTCTAGCTAGCTGTCTGGATTTACCCTGCAGAGATTGAGGACCAGGTAACCTAGTCCTAGTTGGACAGATAGTCTAGTAGCTGTCTGGATTTACCCTGCAGAGATCTGAGGACCAGGTACCATAGTCCTCAGATGGAAAGATGGCTAGCTAGCTGTCTGGATTTACCCTGCAGAGATCTGAGGACCAGGTCACCATAGTACTCGCCAACACAAACAAAGAGGAAGGTAACAGGCATCCTGTCGGGGAAAAAAAAGTACATACAGTGGAATTTCCATCGGCAACAAGGCAATCCCAAAAGTGGAAGGTCGTGGATATGGACTAAGAGCTAACTGTTAACAATGGGCTTAATGGGTGTAACAAGGTTTGACGCTAAATCTAAGCCGATGTTACTTAAGTAATCATGTGGAAATCCGAATATTTTGCTCATGTCGGTAGAGCCATAATTAAAGGACTACGTGTGTGCTAACTAACTGATTTTTAGATATATTATAGGTACTATGATCCGCCGGATGACAGGCTCTAGCAGCTTGGAGAGGGGGGGCTGGCGCCGTTGATCTGTCTGTACTGTGCTGCAGTAACACTGAGACGGGCTTGGGCATGCTTCAAACTTATGGAGTTAGCGGTGCCAGAGCGAAACCGAATCAGAAAGAGAAGAAAAGATCCAACATTTTAAAATCTGCTGCGAAATCCTCACGCTCACTGCCATGAGAGGAGGAAAAAACATCTTTTCACAACTCCTTTTGTTTTATTTACCATTTGCAAATTTTTAGAAAACCATGCTAAACACCAATAGAAAAACCGGATGGATGGCTCGATAGTAAAGGACAGACAGTTGAATAAAGATGGATGGATTGATGGAAACGGATGGACGGATATAGATAGATGGATGGATGGATAGAGAGAGAGAGATGGACGGATGGATGTATATAGAGGAATGGATATTGATAGATATAGAAGTAGAAAGATGGATGGATAGATAGATAGATGAACGGATTGATGGAGGGATGGATAAAGACATGGATAGACGAATATAGATGGATGGATGATAGACGGATGGATGGATGGAAACAACGGATGGATAGATATAGATGGATAGATAGAGATAGATAGAGATGGATGGATATCGATAGATAGAAAGATGGATAGATGGATCGATAGATGAACATACAGACGGATGGATAAGGACGTTATGGATAGATGAATATAGATGGATGGATGTAAATGGATGGACGGATGGATGGTAATGGACGGACAGATGAATAAAGATGGATGGATGGATGGAAATGGATGGACGGATATAGATAAATGCATGGATAGACGGATGGATGGATGGAAACGGACGGACGGATAGAGATAGAAAGATGGATGGAAAGATAGATAGATGGACGGACTGATGGATGGAGGGATAAAGACATGGATAGACGAATATAGATGGATGATAGACGGATGGATGGATGGAAACAACGGATGAATAGAGATGGATGGATGGATGGATGGATAAACTGGAATTCCAACCTCAGTTCCAGTCTCACCAGCCTTGTGTCCCTCTCCTCAGATCTCTCTGGATGCTCGGAGGATCCGCCTGATGCGGCTGCCCGAGGGGAAGGCCTCCACCAGCTCCACGTCCTCTGGGAACAGGCAGACGGTCTACGAGGTTTGCGTTTGCCCCAACGGGAGGCTTTTCCTGTCCCAGGCCGGCACCGGATCCACCTGCCAGATCAACAACAGTGTCTGCCTCTAGGACTGATACATGCAAACATGAATAAACACACAGGTATCCTGAAAGAAAGACGGGCAAAACACAAACAGATGTCCCCATGTTGCCTGGCTCCAGGACTGATAAACAGCAAACACAGACACTGCATACCAAGACTGCCAGAGCTGATCGAAATACAAACAATCTTAGATACTGCAACTATACAGACACACTGGTGTGTACACTTTGCAATCACAAACACTCAGACTGATATTTAGTCTCAACTGGTATGTTTTAACAGGCCAATACTGAAAATTTTGAATTGTAGCTGCTGACAGTGGATCTTCTGTGCCAATATTTCAATGCTAAAAGATATTTTCTCCCTTGATTTTATACATTTGAGAGTGGAAAAGTCTTGGAAATCCGCATTTAGAGCATCCCCGGGACACTGAAACTCCCCTCTGATTGTCATACACATCTCTCTAAGCTCTTTATACATACTGTGCAGCAGTTGTTAGGCTTTTGAACTTAATTACATGAATAAAAGAAAGAAAGAATAAATGTGTTTCATCGCAGGTTTTAACAAGTTTTCAATACAACCGAGGTCAGAAAGGAATCTCCATCATATTGGGACTACACAGTAGGACACTGACTGGCTCATATTTAACAAAAGGACAGTTTTTGAAATCTATTGGTCTGGCACTAACAGTCATATATGACACTGCTACGTACACACACACACACACACACACACACACA